>NW_019154120.1:9674960-10035013 GCF_002288905.1 Enhydra lutris kenyoni | reverse complement strand
ATTTATAGGTTTCCAGAAATGCATGCATTTCTTCTATGTTGCTTAACTTATTGGCATGTAACTGTTGATAATAATTTCTGATGATTGTTTCTATTTCCTTAGTCGTGATCTCTCCTTTTTCATTCATAATTTTATTAATTTGGGTTCTCTCTCTTTCTTTTGGATTAGTTTGGCCAATGGTTTATTGATCTTATATATTCTTCCAAAAAACTAGCTTCTAATTTTGTTGATGTGTTCTACTGTATCTCTAGTTTCTATCTCATTGATCTCTGCTCTGATCTTTATTTTCCTTCTTGTGTGGGGGGTTGGCCTAATTTATTGTTGATTCTCCAGTTCTTTAAGGTGTAAAGAGATCTGGTGTATTCTGGATTTTTTTTCAATTTTTTTTTGAGGGAGGCTTAGATGCCTATGTATTTTCCCTTTAGGGCCGCCTTTGCTGTATCCCATAGGTTTTGAACCAAAGTGTCTTCATTTTCATTGGTTTCCATGAATTGCTTAAGTTCTTCTTTGATTTCCTGGTTGATCCAAACATTCTTAAGCAGGGTGGTCTTTATCTTCCAAGTGTTTGAATTTCTTCCAAACTTTTTCTTGTGGTTAAGTTTTAGTTTCAAAGCATTGTGGTCTGAGAATATGCAGGGAATAATGTCAGTCTTTTGGTATCAGTTGAGCCCTGATTTGTGACCCAATATATGGTCTATTCTGGAGAAAGTTCCATGTGCCCTCAAGAAAAATGAGTATTCTTTTGTTTTAGGGTGGAATGGTCTGTATATATCTATGAGGTCCATCTGGTCCAATGTGTCATCAAAAGCTCTTGTTTCTTTATTGATTTTCTGCTTGGATGATCTGTCTATTACTGAGAGTGGCATGTTAAGATCCCCTACTATTAATGTATTCATATCAATATGACTCTTTATCTTGATTAACAGTTGTCTTATGTAGTTGGCTCCTCCCTTGCTGGGGGCATAAATATTTACAATTGTTAGATCTTCTTGGTGGATAGACCTGTAAGAAGGATGTAATGTCCTTCTTTATCTCTGACTACAGTCTTTAATTTAAAATCTAATTTATCTGATATGAGAATCATTACCCCAGCTTTCTTTTGAGGCCCATTGGCATGAAAGATGCTTCTCCATCCCTTCACTTTCAGTCTGGATGTATCCTTAGGTTCAAAATGTGTCTCTTGTAGACAACATAGGGACAGGTCCTGTCTTTTTATCCAATCTGCAACCCTGTGCCGTTTTGTCAAAAAAGGAGCAGAAGATATGAACAGACACTTCTCCAAAGAAGACATACAAATGACTAACAGACACATGAAAAAGTGTTCATCATCATTAGCCATTGGGGAGATTCAAATCAAAACCACATTGAGATATCACCTTACACCAGTTAGAATGGCCAAAATTAACAAGACAGTAAAAAACAGGTGTTGGAGAGGATATGGAGAAAGAGGAACCCTCTTACACTGTTATGGGAATGCAAGTTGGTGCAGCCACTTTGGAAAACAGTATGGAGATTCCTTAAGAAATTAAAAATAGAGCTACCCTATGACCCTGCAATTGCACTCCTGGGTATTTACCCCAAAGATATAGATATGGTGAAAAGAAGGGCCATCTGTACCCCAATGTTCATAGCAGCAATGGCCACAGTTGCCAAACTGTGGAAAGAACCAAGATGCCCTTCAATGGACAAATGGATAAAGAAGATAAGGTCTATATATACAAAGGAGTATTGTGCCTCCATCGGAAAGGATGAATACCCAACTTTTGTATCAACATGGATGGGACTAGTAGAGATTATCATGAGTGAAATAAGTCAAGCAGAGAGAGTCAATTATCATATGGTTTCACTTACTTGTGGAGCATAAGGAATAACACGGAAGACATTGGGAGATGGAGAAGAGAAGTGAGTTGGGGGAAATCAGAGGGGGAGACAAACCATGAGAGACTGTGGACTCTGAGAAACAAACTGAGGGTTTGGGAGGGGTGGGGGTGGAGGGATGGGTGAGCCTGGGGGTGGGTATTATGGAGGGCATGTATTGCATGGAGCACTGAGTGTGGTGCATAAACAATGAATTTGGGGATCCTGAAAAGAAGTAAAATAAAATAAAATAGGAAAAAAAAATACCAAGAATCTGAGGCACAGGTATCTGAAGGTATAGAAGTAAGGGTTTCAGCATGAGGAGGATTCCTTGTTTGAGATGTTGGTTAGCTGTTTAAGAAAGGGTTAGTTGAAACTATGTTCAGCAAATTACCTCAGCCAATAAGAATTTGCATTTGTAAGAAGAGACTTTTACATAATAGAACAAAACCCAGTTAATTCAGTTCTACAGGGAATCAGACTGTCCTTTGGCTCCAATGAAGACAAAACAACTAATGACAATTAAGTAAAAATATTTTGAATTTTAATATGTCCCTATCATACACCTTTCTAAGACTATTATAGGCCACTTTTATAATGTGTTAAAATTTCAACAATTGTACATGTATTAATAATTGGATTCTGGATGAATTTCTTTTGCATTCATGCAAAGATAGATTGGCTTACGATTGAGAAGGCTTTTGGATCCCAGATCAAGGGTTTGTATTCTGCAGTCAGAAACCCAAACAGAGCTGAAGAAGGTGTTTGTTTATTCTATCTGTGCAGTTTGTATGTATAGAGGTGACATCTCTGCAAATACTTTATCTCCAAATAGAATGTTGGAGCAGGTTAAACATAACTCTAGCATTCAGTAGGCATTCTGTTTCCATGTGACACATGCATGTTTGTGGTAATGTGTCTTAATATTGAAGATAAAAATACTAAGATTCTGAAATTTATTTATCTAGTATCAATTAATTTTATGGTTGGTCTGAAATTTTATACTTCAAGCGGAAGATATAGGCTAGTTTTGTCTAATAAAAACCCTATGTGAAAATGTCTTCTGCATATTTGTGTAAAATTTTGTATCTGCTAAGCACTTTGACATCAAGGATCTTGTTTGAGTCACACAACAATGTCCTAAGGTAAAAAGGGCAGGAATTTTTCTTTCCATTTCACAGATGCCGAACCTGAGACTCCAGGACTGAGTGACAAAGTCACACCTACCATGCAGAATAGCACCAGGACTCCATGACCTTTACACTACTTAGCACCGCCTTGTTATATAACCTTTGAATGTTGAATGTCGCCTTTTCTCTCTTCACATATGGAAAGTATACTATCTTTAGAGAAATCTCTAAAATTTGCTCCTTATGCTTAGATTTTGGTAGGGAGATACACGCCCAACATAGCGATTGCAGTGGAGCCCTCGAGAAGAAAAACACAATAGTGTGGGGAAGTCAGAGGTGGCCTCCTGGAGGAGGAGAGAGGACCACTGAGTCTGGAGGAATGCACAAGATTTAGCCAGGAGGATTGGGGAGGGCAATGCAGATAGAGGGACACATGTGGACAATGCTATGTGAGCCCTGAAGCTACTTGTACTTCTGAGGAAACACAGGTCATTTGCTGAGGCTGGATTTCCATACATGAGAAGAGCTAGTCAGAGGGCTAAAATGGTAGAAACAGGCAGAGGCATGCAGGATCTGCCCGCCAGTGCTTCTCAAACTTCCGCACGCATCGCCATCACTTGAAGAGCTTCCTAGAACACAGGCCTGACCCAACCAGACCTGCATGCAATTCCAGGTAAATACACTGTATAGTTGTTTCTGAGTTGGCCCAGGAGGGACTTCTTACAAGCCACCAACTGTCCCACATGCTGCCTTGGGCAACACAATTACATCATGCTTACATCATGCTAAGAAACAGAGACTTTGTCCTGTAGATCAGTGGTTCTCAAACTGGACACACATCACAATGACCGGTGGGCTTCCTGAAACTTGTATTGCTGGGCGCAATTCTTAGGGTTTCTGTTTTGAATCTGAGGTGGGGCTGGATAATTTGCGTTGCTAGCGAGTTCATGGGTGATCCTGATACTGCTGATATCAGAAACACACTTTGAGAACCACTGCTACATTCAGGATGCCAGACTTGGAATGATTTTCAGCCTATTAATATTTTAGATATTTCTCTCTGGCTTCAGGGTGGAGATCAGTGTGGATGAAAAAAAGAGTGTACCAAATAGGGGATTTTAGAAGGCCCAAGACACATAAGGAGAACTAGTATCTTATTATTAGCAGGGAAGGGGACAGCATATATTGAATGAAAAAATTAAGACATGGGATTCTCCCACAGGGAAAGGGATGATACAAATCAAAATCCTAGGACTCTGACAAAGAAAAGAAGACAAAACATAATGCATACTAAGTGAAGATGATCATGTTAGTGGGAGAGTTGGTTTCTGGGAAAAAAAAATAAAACCAGTTTGGTGGTAACGTATGAAAATATTTATGTATATATACATATCTAACATGCTCATCCAAATATTTCTGTAATTTCAAAGAATGGATAAAATATCTAGATTTGCTGTCTCTATAAGAAAAAAGCATTCATACTCTTTAAGTTTGCCTTTTTTGTTCCGCTTGGGAGGAATTGCCGGAAGTTACCATTAGATCCCAAGCGGATCTAAGCAGTTTGGTAAAGCAGGGAGACAAATATTGCCCAAAGTGGCTTTGGTTCTTTTGTTTACTCAGTTATAGGGCAACACCTCTGTTATTTGTTCCCTACAAAATGCATCAAGCTGTGGAAACATGAAGGGCATCAGTCCCCTGTTGACACTGAAAGAAAGAAACGTTCTTGAGGCTCAGGAATCTGTTTCTCTGTCTCTCTGTGTCTCTGTCTTTCCATGGCCTTGACCTCCCCTTCTCCTACTGTATGATAAAGAAAGAGAAGAAGTTATAGATTCTGAAGTATTTAAAAATACATATTTAATGTCTTTGCTTATACAACTGTTAACAAGTTAATTTTTTTATATCTTCAATTTCTGATCTTTAAAAAATTAAATTTGCATAACTATTGTTGGGGTGGAGTAATTCTGTGTGTGTGTGTGTGTGTGTGTGCGCACAATGTGAGTCTTACCAAAAAGATTCCTGAAAGAGTGTGATTCCATTTTCCTGAATTCTTTCTTCTGGCACATTGGTTTTTTGGATCTGCAAAGCTGACAACAAGACTCGGGACCACAGCCAGCTGCTCTCTCTAGATAAAATTTCTATCTTGTCTCTCTTTAACTATAACACAGTTTACAATTTTAATTCCCCTGGCAGTGTTTTTCTGCATGTAATTTCCACAGAAATTTATATAGAAGGAAATATTAAAATGTTAATATTTATTCTTAACTTGTATCTTCAAAATAAAGCTTAAATGTGTTTGTACATAAATCTTTGAGCATCATTGGCATTAATGATGTCTGAGAGGAAATAATAATTCATATATTAGAGAAGGAGGTTTTCCTGGAGAATCCTTCTTATATCTGTTTAAATGTTCTGTAACACTTTTGCATAATATTTCCTTTTTCTACCCATAAAAAATATAGCCGACTGCTATTGGATGCTCTGTGAAATTTCTTCTGACTATGGAATAGTAAAGTAAGAGGTAGAGTTATTAGCTATCATGTCGATCTGTATCAACTGTGCATCTAACCCATGTGTTTTGTGTCAGGCTGAAGTATAAAATGGCCCATGTTTAAAGTTATAAGATGTGAAGTGCAGAATCACTTGATAAAAAACACCTATAAAGTTTCATGGGAAACCGAATATTCTAATTTTATTCTAGATAAGCTTCACTAACTTTGACTAAATTGACTCATTAATTTAAACTAACAATCTGACTGAATATTTTTCACTGTTGAATGGAGCAGACTTTGGATTAAATAGTGCTAATCATTCAGTTACATATACCAAGCAATATAAATTAGGTTATATTTACTATCTATATAATACATATTACATATATGTACTTATTTTTGGAATGGCCATTATGACACTACCCAACTGGAATCTTGCATTACTGATTATTCAATATGGCCAAATGGCTTTTTATATTGGTTTAACAATATTTAAATATGAATTCAATGGATTGAATGAGAAAATATGGCCAATTTTGAATTACACAACAGATTTAATTTGAAAACTATCTTTGGAAATCAGATTAGTCAGTTTTATATTTAAAATACATACTTCTATTATATATAAAATTATTTCATCAATCAACTGTACTTTATAATGACACTTCACTATTATAATAACTATTAAATTAAGAATATCAAAATTAAGAGGCGTATGTATTACTTAAACACTATATATACTCTATAGAATTTGAATGGGAGAGAGTTTGCAAAAAATTAATCTTGCATATCTCAATAATACTGAAGGCATTGATCTAAAATATTTCTGATGAAAACACTTTTTTACAACTCTTGTGATCTGACAAATTCTTAATCAGGAAAAAAAAAGAATGAGTTTTGAAAATACGAAAACCCGATAGCTAGCAGTGATTATTGGTTCCAACATGCTTGTTGATACTCTGATGCCTTCGGTAAGGAAATTACATGTTCTTTATGTCAGTTTGATAGCGGTTTTGTCCCCGTGGAAAATGGATATGCCTCACTAGCTTTGCCATAATTGAGTCTGCAGGGATTCTGGTGTTCTCAGCACCCTACAGAATCTTCTACTGATCCACTACAGTATATCTTCTTGACCTGGAGTGCCTAAAATCTGAAATTTCGGGATGTCTAGCCTCCAGAGTTAAAGACAGGATGCAAATTCTTATAATCCCTAGCACTCGTAACCATGCATGAAGATTGGTAGCTCACACTAAATCTTGGAGAAACATTATATTACCGTTTGGATGAACTGCTTCAATCCCTTTATCAAGGCATTTATAAAGGCTTGTCTGTGAATGAAAGTAAGAGAAAGGAACAGAAGGCTCGTTAGCCAGTGCAGGCTGCCGTGCAAGCACTTGGGACACTTGGTCCCCTTACACCAGCAGACCCACTGTTCCTTGGATTATCTGTCGCTGCTCGGCATGCTATATGGAACCTGTGACAAAGTAATAGGTTTGCTGCTATGCGATAGGGCTAGAAACGATGACGTCAAAATCAGAGGCTCGAGGGATGCCTGTTATTTTTGCCGTGTTCAATGGTAAAGGTAATGCAAGAGTTCAGCAGACACTGGCCGGGACAGCCTTGCACTCAGATCCACTAGGGATAAAGAGTCCAGGAAATGGAAACATGAAATAGCTGGTGGAAGAATTAAATTACAGATAACAACTACAATTTTCTGATAAACCCACCAAAGAAATAGCAATGACACTTCTTGCCCGCGTTTTCCCTGTTTTCTTTGCTGTGTGTTATATGTACATATGCACATAACTAATATCCTCCCCACTCTCTTCCCTGAATTACTACATGCAGGACATTTGCAGACTGGTTAAAATTTCAAATTTCTTTCATGTTCCAGAATATCGACGTGCTAATATGATAGAACTAGGTGAGGAAGAAATAATTATCAGAAATCTGAATTTGAAGCAAATTCACGGGCTGATGAGATGGGAGGATCTTCATTTTGGTAAGAAAATGCACATTTTCATTCTTGTAAGTGAAATTATATTTTCCTAGGTTGGGGACTAGAACCTATTATTTCCATTGTTTGAATATAATTATTATTTATTTTTTACTTTGAGAGAGAATGACAGTTGGGGGGAGAGGCAGAGGGAGAGAGAGAATTTTTTTTTTAAGCTTATAATGTATTTTTATCCCCAGGGGTACAGGTCTGTGAATCTCCAGGTTTACACTTCACAGCACTCACCATAGCACATACCTTCCCCAATGTCCATAACCACACCACCCTCCCTAGCCCCCACCCCCTGGTAGCCCTTAGTTTGTTTTGTGAGATTAAGTGGGGAGAGAGAGAATCTTAAGCAGGTTCCATGCTGGGCTCCATCCCAGGACCCTGAGATTACCACCTGAGCCAAAATCAAGAGCTGGGTGCTCAAGTAACTGAGCCACCCAGGCGCTCCTCCATTGTTTGATT
This sequence comes from Enhydra lutris kenyoni, assembly GCF_002288905.1. Classification (NCBI taxonomy): domain Eukaryota; kingdom Metazoa; phylum Chordata; class Mammalia; order Carnivora; family Mustelidae; genus Enhydra; species Enhydra lutris. Next base: position 10,027,070 of record NW_019154120.1, on the reverse strand, counting down.
ATAAAAGAAGTTGTTTTCTTATACTGGGAAATTTATGGGTGGACGATACCCAACATTTTTTAAGTTTGGGCTATGTAAGCTATGTTGAAACCCTTCCTTGTGTTTTGAGATTTCCATACATGTCCTGCAGAGAACTTAATAAACTGCATTTCTCAGTTTCCCTTGGCACCCGAGTTTACACCTGTGACTTAGGAAATGCCAAACCTGCATTCCCTAAGAAAGTGAGATTTGCTAGCAAGTTTATGAGGAAATAGGACATGTGGCATCCTTCTGGTGTGAGCGGTTTTGGGGGCAGCAAGCCCCGTGAGAAGGTGGTAGCAGCTCATTCCACTGTGGGCTTCGTTCCCATAAATTGTGCTTCCCTGGTCCCTTCTAGAAGTGCTCAAGACTAAGAGCAGTTAAGCTTAATTTCTCTTTAATACTTACATTCTAACTCTTCTGTGTAGTCCATACTATCGAAATTGAAGATTAAACTTTCTGGAACCATGTTGATATTATTTAAAAGTGAAAAAAAATATCTGAAGTCACACTGGGAAAAATAAAATTTAGATATTTAACAGATGCAAACATCATGGTATTTCACAGTGTATGGGAGGGAAATGACCACACCTGACCCCAAGTGAGTTATTTAATGTCCCTAAGCCACACTTCTCTCAACCAAGAAAATAAATGGAACTATCTATAAATACTTAAGGTGACTATGTATGGTAAAGTATAAATAGAAGTGCTTAGCAATGACCCTAGCAAACAGTGTGCATTCTATAAATGTCCATCCCTTATCATACTCCTTAGGATCAATTAGTAGTTACCACATCTACACAGTAGATTAATTGGAATGAATGATAAGATGTAAAGAATATATGAGTGAAAGAGAACATGAGATAACATTTCTTCTGACCACATACACAAGGAATAGTGTATCTTGAATACAAAAGGGATACTGTATATGAAGTCTTGATTTTCCTAATGAGCTGTATCAGTTTTGGCAAGTCATATATTTCATAGGCTCTTAGTTTCCTCTTCTGAGAAGGGAACCATTTGGGTCATCTGATGCCAAAGTCTCTTTCATCTTTATGGAATTATATTTATTAGTAATAAATATACATCTCTTTATAGTTACTTGGATTTACTTCTTAGAATATGAAGATATAATTTAATTCTTATGTTTGTTTTGTATTCTTTAAAACTGAATTTTGTTTTATAAAATTAAAAAAATCAAATTTATATAATGTAGCTCAGAAGTAGGTAATCCATCTGTTCTGTGTTATTTGGAGCTAGCCTGAATTTAAAAAAAAAAATAAAGAGTCTTCATTTTTCCTACTTTTTATATAGAGTAATGCTGTTATATGGCCATTTTGTAATGATTTCTTCAAGTTCCTTACACAATGAAATCAATAGAAATATGATGATAGTTTCTATTCTGTCCTCAGAAATCAAGTAGCTTATTCCTTCAGCACATGTTTTAAGAGTAACCCTTCAATATTTACCCTGCCTTAGAACCGGGGGGACAGGGGCACCTGGTGGCCCAGTTGTTAAGCATCTGCCTTCAGCTCAGGTCATGATCCCGGGGTCCTGGGATCGAGCTCCACATCATGGTCCCTGCTCAGCAGGAAGCCTGCTTCTCCCTCTCCCACTCCCCCTGCTTGTGTGTTCCCTCTCTCACTGTATCTCTCTCTGTCAAATAAATAAATAAAATCCTTAAAAAAAAAAACTGGGGGGACGGCTTTGCTTTCTTCTTTATTGAGTATAAAAAAGCTAGCCGCCAAGTACTTTAACTTCTTGTCTAGCCTCTTTTAAAACCCTATCTGCATCTGTCCTATCTTTATGTTGTTTCCTCTGGTCCCAGAGCAACTTCCTGTCAGGACAAATCATTATCTGTGCTTTTGCTCAATCACATTTCTGGGATTTCATTGGTTATTTCTTCTTTCTCTACTGGGACACAGTGGTGAGTTTGTTAAGGATCCAGATTCAAAGTCAGTCTCCACCACTAGCTGTGTGAACTTGGGCATATTATTTAGAATTCTGTTTCCTCAGCTGCAAAATATGATAAAAATATAACTTCCCTCATATGGCATTTGGTGAACATTAAATGAGAGACTTCTAAAGTACTAAGAAGGAGGCATCAATAAATCTTGGCTATCATTCTATCCTTGACCTGTCCCTCTCTACCAGAACTGTGACCTGAATACATACACATGGAGGTTTCTTTCACACTAAAAATGATGTCACTTTGCTTTTCCTTTTTTATTTGGACACTGCCTTAAGTTGTTCCTTTTATTCCCATCTGTGAAGAGATTATATTTACTGGCTTCACCCAATCTACCACGAAGTCGAACTGATTTTACCACTCATTTCTAAAACAAATCCTCTCCACTCTAGGTCACTGCTCTAACTCCTGCTTTTATTTTCTCTCACCTAGTCTAGGCCAAGAGCATTTGAAATAGAAGTGCAATTTTATCCTAAAGAAATATATGATTTAGTAAAAGAAAAAGAGTCATAAGAAAATGAATATATGGACATACACATCTACAATGATGTAGATTTAATTTATAATTAAAAAGTTAGCACTTTATATTACAAGTTTTTTTAATATTTTATTTATTTATTTGACAGAGATCACAAGTAGGCAGAGAGACAGAGAGAGAGAGAGAGAGAGAGAAGGAGGCAGGTTCCCCACCGAGCAGAGAGCCCGACACGGAGCTCGATCCCAGGACTCCGAGATCACTACCTGAGCAGAAGGCAGAGGCTTTAACCCACTGAGCCACCCAGGCGCCCCTATATTACAAGTTTGGTTGACCTTCTATCATTTTGAAAAAAAGAAATATGATGGCAGCCTCAAGTACTGGAAATCATTCCCTCTTAATTATTTATTTAATAATCCAGGAGACAAGCATGGATGGTCTGATAGTACTCTTCATTACTGGGACATGGTGCTTCTGAACATCTTAATGGAATCTGCCCTTAGAACTAGCAATATTTATACTATTTCTGTTTTTCTGCCTTAAATAATATTTATTCATTTCACAAACAGGCCATTTAATTGGGAACAAAATATGCTTCCGTAACTCTTCACCATAGCATATACTGGTGAAGACCAAAAATGGCCGGCATTCACCAGAGGAAGATTAATAAACAGATGAATAAATTATGACCTTATTAGTAGTTCTGTTGTAAAGAAAAATTTAATTTACCTTGAAGGTGTATCTTTCATAATAGCTGCTTCAGTGTCAGAGGTATATTTGGACTTTCAGTTCTTGCATTTGACTCATCTTAGAATCATCCTTTTTTTGCTATTTATTGGCTCACACACACACACAAATTCTTTTTTTTTTAATTTTATTTTTAAATTTTATTTTTTATAAACATATAATAAATTTTTATCCCCAGGGGTACAGGTCTGTGAATCGCCAGGTTTACACACTTCACAGCACTCACCATAGCACATACCCTCCCCAATGTCCATAATCCCACCCCCCTTCTCCCAACCCCCCTCCCCCCATCAACACTCAGTTTGTTTTGTGAGATTAAGAGTCACTTATGGTTTGTCTCCCTCCCAATCCCATCTTGTTTCATTTACTCTTCTCCTACCCCCTTAACCCCCCATGTTGCATCTCCTCTCCCTCATATCAGGGAGATCATATGATAGTTGTCTTTCTCCGATTGACTTATTTCGCTAAGCATGATACCCTCTAGTTCCATCCACGTCGTCGCAAATGGCAAGATTTCATTTCTTTTGATGGCTGCATAGTATTCCATTGTGTATATATACCACTTCTTCTTTATCCATTCATCTGTTGATGGACATCTAGGTTCTTTCCATAGTTTGGCTATTGTAGACATTGCTGCTATAAACATTCGGGTGCACGTGCCCATTCGGATCACTACGTTCGTATCTTTAGGGTAAATACCCAGCAGTGCAATTGCTGGGTCATAGGGTAGTTCTATTTTCAACATTTTGAGGAACCTCCATGCTGTTTTCCAGAGTGGTTGCACCAGCTTGCATTCCCACCAACAGTGTAGGAGGGTTCCCCTTTCTCCGCATCCTCGCCAGCATCTGTCATTTCCTGACTTGTTAATTTTAGCCATTCTGACTGGTGTGAGGTGGTATCTCATTGTGGTTTTGATTTGTATTTCCCTGATGCCGAGTGATGTGGAGCACTTTTTCGTGTGTCTGTTGGCCATCTGGATGTCTTCTTTGCAGAAATGTCTGTTCATGTCTTCTGCCCATTTCTTGATTGGATTATTTGTTCTTTGGGTGTTGAGTTTGCTAAGTTCTTTATAGATTTTGGACACTAGCCCTTTATCTAATATGTCATTTGCAAATATCTTCTCCCATTCTGTCAGTTGTCTTTTGGTTTTGTTAACTGTTTCCTTTGCTGTGCAAAAGCTTTTGATCTTGATAAAATCCCAATAGTTCATTTTTGCCCTTGCTTCCCTTGCCTTTGGCGATGTTCCTAGGAAGATGTTGCTGTGGCTGAGGTCGAAGAGGTTGCTGCCTGTGTTCTCCTCAAGGATTTTGATGGATTCCTTTCTCACATTGAGATCCTTCATCCATTTTGAGTCTATTTTCATGTGTGGTGTAAGGAAATGATCCAATTTCATTTTTCTGCATGTGGCTGTCCAATTTTCCCAACACCATTTATTGAAGAGGCTGTCTTTTTTCCATTGGACATTCTTTCCTGCTTTGTCGAAGATTAGTTGACCATAGAGTTGAGGGTCTATTTCTGGGCTCTCTATTCTGTTCCATTGATCTATGTGTCTGTTTTTGTGCCAGTACCATGCTGTCTTGATGATGACAGCTTCGTAATAGAGCTTGAAGTCCGGAATTGTGATGCCACCAACTTTGGCTTTCTTTTTCAATATTGCTTTGGCTATTTGAGGCCTTTTCTGGTTCCATATAAATTTTAGGATTATTTGTTCCATTTCTTTGAAAAAAATGGATGGTACTTTGATAGGAATTGCATTAAATGTATAGATTGCTTTAGGTAGCATAGACATTTTCACAATATTTATTCTTCCAATCCAGGAGCATGGAACATTTTTCCATTTCTTTGTGTCTTCCTCAATTTCTTTCATGAGTACTTTATAGTTTTCTGTGAATAGGTTCTTAGTCTCTTTGGTTAGGTTTATTCCTAGGTATCTTATAGTTTTGGGTGCAATTGTAAATGGGATTGACTCCTTAATTTCTCTTTCTTCTGTCTTGTTGTTGGTGTAGAGAAATGCAACTGATTTCTGTGCATTGATTTTATATCCTGACACTTTACTGAATTCCTGTACAAGTTCTAGCAGTTTTGGAGTGGAGTCTTTTGGGTTTTCCACATATATAGTATCATATCATCTGCAAAGAGTGATAGTTTGACTTCTTCTTTGCCGATTTGGATGCCTTTAATTTCCTTTTGTTGTCTGATTGCTGAGGCTAGGACTTCTAGTACTATGTTGAATAGCAGTGGTGATAACGGACATCCCTGCCGTTTTCCTGACCTTAGCAGAAAAGCTTTCAGTTTTTCTCCATTGAGAATGATATTTGCGGTGGGTTTTTCATAGATGGCTTTGATGATATTGAGGTAGGTGCCCTCTATCCCTACACTTTGAAGAGTTTTGATCAGGAAGGGATGCTGTACTTTGTCAAATGCTTTTTCAGCATCTATGGAGAGTATCATATGGTTCTTGTTCTTTCTTTTATTAATGTGTTGTATCACACTGATTGATTTGCAGATGTTGAACCAACCTTGCAGCACTGGAATAAATCCCACTTGGTCGTGGTGAATAATCCTTTTAATGTACTGTTGAATCCTATTGGCTAGTATTTTGGCGAGAATTTTTGCATCTGTGTTCATCAAAGATATTGGTCTGTAGTTCTCTTTTTTGATGGGATCCTTGTCTGGTTTTGGGATCAAGGTGATGCTGGCCTCATAAAATGAGTTTGGAAGTTTGCCTTCCATTTCTATTTTTTGGAACAGTTTCAGGAGAATAGGAATGAGTTCTTCTTTAAATGTTTGGTAGAATTCCCCCAGGAAGCCGTCTGGCCCTGGGTTTTTGTTTGTTTGGAGATTTTTGATGACTGTTTCAATCTCCTTACTGGTTATGGGTCTGTTCAGGCTTTCTATTTCTTCCTGGTTCAGTTGTGGTAGTTTATATGTCTCTAGGAATGCATCCATTTCTTCCAGATTGTCAAATTTGTTGGCATAGAGTTGCTCATAGTATGTTCTTATAATTGTCTGTATTTCTTTGGTGTTCGTTGTGATCTCTCCTCTTTCATTCATGATTTTATTTATTTGGGTCCTTTCTCTTTTCTTTTTGATAAGTCTGGCCAGGGGTTTATCAATCTTATTAATTCTTTCAAAGAACCAGCTCCTAGTTTCGTTGATTTGTTCTATTGTTTTTTTGGTTTCTATTTCATTGATTTCTGCTCTGATCTTTATGATTTCTCTTCTCCTGCTGGGTTTAGGCTTTCTTTCTTGTTCTTTCTCCAGCTCTTTTAGGTGTAGGGTTAGGTTGTGTACCTGAGACCTTTCTTGTTTCTCGAGAAAGGCTTGTACCACTATATATTTTCCTCTCAGGACTGCCTTTGTTGTGTCCCACAGATTTTGAACCATTGTGTTTTCATTATCATTTGTTTCCATGAATTTTTTCAATTCTTCTTTAATTTCCTGGTTGACCCATTCATTCTTTAGAAGGATGCTGTTTAGTCTCCATGTATTTGGGTTCTTTCCAAATTTCCTCTTGTGTTTGAGTTCTAGCTTCAGAGCATTGTGGTCTGAAAATATGCAGGGAATGATTCCAATCTTTTGATAATGGTTTAGACCTGATTTAGGACCAAGAATGTGATCTATTCTGGAGAATGTTCCATGTGCACTAGAGAAGAATGTGTATTCTGTTGCTTTGGGATGAAATGTTCTGCATATATCTGTGATGTCCATCTGGTCCAGTGTGTCATTTAAGGCCTTGATTTCCTTGTTGATCTTTTGCTTGGATGATCTGTCCATTTCAGTGAGGGGAGTGTTAAAGTCCCCCACTATTATTGTATTATTGTTGATGTGTTTCTTTGATTTTGTTATTAATTGGTTTATATAGTTGGCTGCTCCCACGTTAGGGGCATAGATATTTAAAATTGTTAGATCTTCTTGTTGGACAGTTCCTTTGAGTATGATATAGTGTCCTTCCTCATCTCTTATTATAGTCTTTGGCTTAAATCTAATTGATCTGATATAAGGATTGCCACTCCTGCTTTCTTCTGATGTCCATTAGCATGGTAAATTCTTTTCCACCCCTTCACTTTAAATCTGGAGGTGTCTTCGGGTTTAAGATGAGTTTCTTGTAGGCAACATATAGATGGGTTTTGTTTTTTTATCCATTCTGATACCCTGTGTCTTTTGATTAGGGCATTTAGCCCATTAACATTCAGGGTAAGTATTGAGAGATATGAATTTAGTGCCATTGTATTGCCTGTAAGGTGACTGTTATTGTATATTGTCTCTGTTTCTTTCTGATCTACTACTTTTAGGGTCTCTCTTTGCTTAGAGGACCCCTTTCAATATTTCCTGTAGAGCTGGTTTGGTRTTTGCRAATTCTTTCAGTTTTTGTTTGTCCTGGAAGCTTTTWATCTCTCCTTCTATTTTCAATGATAGCCTAGCTGGATATAGTATTCTTGGCTGCATGTTTTTCTCGTTTAGTACTCTGAATATATCATGCCAGCTCTACAGGAAATATTGAAAGGGGTCCTCTAAGCAAAGAGAGACCCTAAAAGTAGTAGATCAGAAAGGAACAGAGACAATATACARTAACAGTCACCTTACAGGCAATACAATGGCACTAAATTCATATCTCTCAATACTTACCCTGWRTSTTTTGAWTGGGSYAWWTRSCCCAWTCAAAASAYWCAGGGTAAGTATTGAGAGATATGAATTTAGTGCCATTGTATTGCCTGTAAGGTGACTGTTATTGTATATTGTCTCTGTTCCTTTCTGATCTACTACTTTTAGGGTCTCTCTTTGCTTAGAGGACCCCTTTCAATATTTCCTATAGAGCTGGTTTGGTGTTTGCAAATTCTTTCAGTTTTTGTTTGTCCTGGAAGCTTTTAATCTCTCCTTCTATTTTCAATGATAGCCTAGCTGGATATAGTATTCTTGGCTGCATGTTTTTCTCGTTTAGTGCTCTGAATATATCATGCCAGCTCTATCTGGCCTGCCAGGTCTCTGTGGATAAGTCTGCTGCCAATCTAATATTTTTACCATTGTATGCTACAGACTTCTTTTCCCGGGCTGCTTTCAGGATCTTCTCTTTGTCACTAAGACTTGTAAATTTTACTATTAGGTGACGGGGTGTGGACCTATTCTTATTGATCTTGAGGGGGGTTCTCTGAACCTCCTGGATTTTGATGCTTATTCCCTTTGCCATATTGGGGAAATTGTCTCCAATAATTCTCTCCAATATACCTTCTGCTCCCCTCTCTGTTTCCTCTTCTTCTGGAATCCCAATTATTCTAATGTTGTTTCGTCTTATGGTGTCACTTATCTCTCGAATTCTCCCCTCGTGGTCCAGTAGCTGTTTGTCCCTCTTTTGCTCAGCTTCTTTATTCTCTGTCATTTGGTCTTCTATATTGCTAATTCTTTCTTCTGCCTCATTTATCCTAGCAGTGAGAGCCTCCATTTTTTATTGCACCTCATTAATAGCTTTTTTGATTTCAACTTGGTTAGATTTTAGTTCTTTTATTTCTCCAGAAAGGGCTTTTATATCTCCCAAGAGGGTTTCTCTAATATCTTCCATGCCTTTTTCGAGCCCGGCTAGAACCTTGAGAATCGTCATTCTGAACTCTAGATCTGACATATTACCAATGTCTGTATTGATTAGGTCCCTAGCTTTTGGTACTGCCTCTTGTTCTTTTTTTTGTGGTGAATTTTTCAGCCTTGTCATTTTTTCCAGAGAAGAGTATATGAAGGAGCAATAAAATACTAAAAGGTTGGCAACAACCCCAGGAAAATATGCTTTAGCCAAATCAGAAGAGATCCCAAATCGTGAGGGGGGAGAAAGGGGATAAAAAGATGTTCAGAAAGAAAAAAGAAAAAGGAAAAAAAAACAATTAAAAAAAGAAAACCAATGAAGAAGAAATATACAAAGGAAAAAATATATATATATATTAGATATACTAGTTAGAAAACGTTAAAAAAGAAAAGGGTAAAAGTTAAAAAAATTTAGCAGAAGAAGAAAAAAAAATTGAAAAAGAAAAAAAAATAAATTAACTGCAAGGCTAAAGAATCATGGGGAGAAAGCCATGAGTTCCGTCCTTTGTTTTCTCCTCCTCTGGAATTCCGCTGCTCTCCTTGGTATTGAAACTGCACTCCTTGGTAGGTGAACTTGGTCCTGGCTGGGCTTCTTGTTGATCTTCTGGGGGAGGGGCCTGTTGTAGTGATTCTCAAGCGTCTTTGCCCCGGGCGGAGTTGCACCACCCTTGCCCGGGGCCGGGCTGAGTCATCCGCTCGGGTTTGCTTTCGGGAGCTTTTGTCCCCTGAGCGCTTTCCGTCGAGTCCGGAGGGCGGGGATGAAGATGGCGGCCTCCCGGTGTCCGGCCCTGAGGAGCCGAGAGCCCGGGGCCCCACTCCTCAGTGCGCCCTCAGAGAACAGCGCCCAGTGACTCCCGTCACCCTGCCTCCGGCCGCGCTCCGAGCTGACCAAGCCTGCGACCGGTTCAAGGTAACCCCGAGCTTAGAGCTCACTCCTCGGCTCTGTCTCTGTAGCCGGCTTCCCCGTTCTAATACCTGTAAGCTCTGCGACACTCAGACACCCCCGATCCTTCTGTGACCCTGCGGGACCTGAGGTCACGCTGACCCTGCGTGGGCTTCACCCCGGTTAAGCCTCTGGAGCGATGTCCCTCAGCGGAACAGACTTTTAAAGGTCCCGATTTTGTGCTCCGTTGCTCCGCCGCTTGCCGGGAGCCGGCCCCTCCCCCCGCGGTCTATGTTCCCGTCGCTTTGGATTCACTTCTCCGCCCGTCCTGCCTTTCAGAAAGTAGTTGATTTTCTGTTTCTAGAGTTGCTGTTCTTCTCTTCGATCTCCCTTTGGATCTGTAGGTGTTTGCAATCTTTAGATAAGCTATCTAGCTGATCTCCCGCTACCTGAAGTAGTCTCAGCTGCTACTTCTCTGCCATCTTGACTCCTCGCCCCCCACACACAAATTCTTAAAGTCAGTGTTCTATATCCACTGACTCTGCTTTTCCCCATCCATGCAATAGGCCTTTGAATTATAAATTTATCTTCCAACGGTCTTGTAAAATGGTTCTGTTGTATTAAATTAAGTCATTTAAATTCTCATTTCCTGGGTAACATGAAATCATCTCTCCCTGATTTTGTCATATCTATCCTCCTCTTACTTTTTGATTTCTTGATGTTGGCATATTTGAATATTCCTTATGTTCTCAAAATCAGGGTCAAAGAGAAGACTAACCAATTATTTTCTAACACGAAACTTAATATTTCTAAAAGCTAATTCATAATACAACCTACCACCTGCCATATCTTTCCAGTTTTTCAGTAAAATAGGTTCAATCCAGGAATCACTTACGACCACAAAATGCATATGAAATGATAGAACAATAAATTCCCAGTAGCTTCAGGCAAGGATGGAGGGGGAATGAGCCATGTGGATATGTAGGAAATAATCCAGCGTGCGTGGGCTTTCGCTCGGTGCAGAGTCAAGGTCAGGCCCGTTTTAGAAGCTGTTCCTGACAAAAAACCAGGAGCCATAAAATCATCCCACCCACAAAGAACCACGCAAGGACAATTTTGAGGTAACTGAAGCGAGGACAATAAACAATGCGAAGAAACAAATCGAGGTGTTCAGGGAGTGACAGACTGCTGACGAAGATACGGAACAGAAATCCAAAGCACACTCCAAGTACACAGAAGCTATTCCCCGGTCAGGAGTAACTGGCAACAATCACTCCAGGATGAGGATTCCACTTACACTGTGCTTTAAAGAAAAGAGGCACTTAGGACTTGAAAATATAGCTGATGTTGAATCACTATGTTGTACACCTGAAGCTAATAAAACATGTCAACTTCACTTCAAGAAAAAACTAGAGCTGACGCCAACTGTAAAGTGCATCTGCCAATTACAGCCAAAGATTGAATTTTCTATAAATAATAGTGAATATTCTCCTCATTTGGTATTCTTAGTTGGGAAGAACAAAATCGACTCTAGCACGTTTAAAAAGCAAGTTTTTGTGAAAGGAAATTGGTGAGTTCACAGAATTTCAGAAAAGGCAGAGAACCAGTCTTCGGGCTACTCAGTCCAGAGCAGTGGACCAAAAGCTATGCATAATGAGGCTCTTCTAGCAAGACACTGTTACTACCACTGGGCATTGACAAGGCTACAGACCAGCTTCCAAAGAACAAGACGTTGCACCACTGTGCTTGCGAACCCAGCACCTGACCTATCGGTGGCCATCCTTCAGGCTGCCCCCTCTCAGACCCCATTCCTCTGAGTGCATCTAATTGGGATAACATAGACAACATGCCTTCTCCCTGCAAGGAAGTGTGCAAATTTAATACTTGGGAGGGTGGGACACACAATGTATGAAACTATTATGTAAAAGAAAATATTGAGGGAAGGTTCAACAAATGCTGGACAGTCAAGTATAACATATGACAGCCTTGTCCCTGACACAGGAAAAGGATCATTCTTGTGAAAGTTACACCAAGAAGACAGAAGTCAACTGGATGTGATCAATGGCAGAAGCCAACACATAATAGACCAGAGGTCCTCAGATTCAGTCTGCATGGAAATCACCTGGAGGGCTCGTTAACTCACAGCTGGCTCAGCCCCAGCCCACGGTCTCTGCTTCAGAGGACTGGGATGTGAGGGGAGATTCTACAGTTGGACAGACTCCCGGGTACCTTGATAATGATCATCCCAGGGCAACACTCTGAGAACACTGGACTTCTAGATCATAATTATTTCCTTCAGTAACACCTGGTTAACATTTACACAAATTCAGTCTTAATAGTAAAAGCACAATATGACTTATTAGTAATTTTATGTTTTTAAAATAAATATACTTAAAGGTGTACATATTTTTCAAGACTTTTTTAGAGCAGTTCTAGGTTCACAGAAAAACTGAAAGAAAAGTGTAGAGATTTTCCCAGTGATCCCTTCCCTCCACATATGCACAGCCTCTCCCGTTATCAGCATCGGTCACCAGAGTGCCACATTTGTTATGGTGGATAAGCCCACATTGATTTACCTTAGGGTTCACTCTTGGTGCTGCATAGTCTATGGGTTTTGACAAATGTATGATGACATGTATCCATCGCGATAGTATCATTCCTAGTAGTTCCACTGCCCAAACACCCTGTGTGCTTCACCTGCTTATCCCTCCACCTCAAACACAGCAACAATGATCTTTTTTTTTTTTTTTAAGGAGAATTTTTTTTTTAATTTTATTTATTTATTTGACAGACAGAGATCACAAGTAGGCAGAGAGGCAGGCAGAGAGCCCGATGCGGGGCTCGATCCCAGGACCCAGGGATCATGACCTGAGCCAAAGGCAGAGGCTTTAACTCACCAAGCCACCCAGGTGCCCCAACAATGATCTTTTTACTGTTTCCATAGTTTTCCTTTTCCAAACTGTCATATAAGAATCATATAGTATGTACCCTTTTCAGGTTGACTGACTTCACTTATATACATTTACGTTTTCTTCATGTCTTTTCATGGCTTGACACCTCTTTTTTTTTTTTTTTTTTTCTTTTTAGTGCTGGATAATATTCTGCTATCTGGATGTACCACAGAATATTTATCTGCCTACTGAAAGACATCTTAGTTTTGACAATTATGGATAAAGCTGTAATAAACATTCATGTGCAGGTTCTTGTGTCGACATAGGTTTTCACATTTGTGTAAATGTCAAGGAGTATGATTTTTGGATCAAATGAGAATATGTTTAATTTTGCAAGGAAGCGCTGATAGGTCCTCAAAATTGGCTACAGAATTTTGCATTCCCATCAACACAAATGAGAGTTCCTATTGCTGCACATCCTTGTCAGCATTCGGTGTTGTCCATGTCCCAGATTTTGGCTATTCTAACAGGTGTATAGAGGTATCTCATTGCTGTGTTAATTTGCATTTCCTGGATGGCATGATGTGAACCATGTATCATTTTTCAGTTAAACCTTTTGCTATCTATGTGTATTCTAGGTTTAGAGAAGTCTTTCAAGGAATGTTAAATGTATACATCTGAACTTGATATGTCCAATTTGACCGTAGCTTCCAGAATTCAGAAGCATAACAAAAGCAGACCAGGTACATATTTCTATTGGGTACATTAAATATCATAATATAAAACTGTAAAATAATTTGTTATTTAGTGTAGGTTTTGATAACTCATAAGAGAAATTGGAGCCAGCAGGCCCAAGTGTTGATTTTATAGATCTTATGAATTTTGGAAACCATACTATGGGGGGAGAAGGAATACTTAAAGACAGTGCACCAGGGGCACCTGGGTGGTACAGTCAGCTAAGCGTCCAACTCCTGGTTTCACCTCAGGTCGTAATCTCACAGTTGAGAGATCGAACCCCACACTGGGCTCTGTGGTCAACATGGAGTCTGCTTGATACATTCTCTCCCTCTCTCTGCCCTTCCCACTCATGCTCTTTCTCTAAAGTAAATAAATAAATCTTTTTTCAAAAAAAAAGACAATGCACCAGATGGAAATGAATATGCTTTATTTTCACTGTTATATTTTGTAAATAAAAGCTCATATATCTATCTGAGATTCTCTAATGAAAATGAAACATTCCAATTGACACATATTCTGCCTAATAGACACAGAAATCTGTGTCTAGGGACTACAATGAGGCTATGATATAACAGAATAGTAGTTAACTATTATCTTTATTATTATTTTTTCCCCCTCTAGCTTATGCAGTTCAGAAAGAGGAAAACAACCCATTATGGTGAGGATTGCTGCCTGTGTTTTGATTGGCATTATCACATATTATTATAATGGCCCTTCCTACTTCCTAAACAGTAATAAGGCTTCAAAGTCAGAAATGACTGTTTGCCAATGAATATAATATTTCCTCTTTTTTCACAGACATTATTTTTCTGTTGTTAGTTATTCTGAATTGAGTGCAATTGTTTCAAAGCCAAAAAAATCCCCATTTAAAAAAAAATTGCTCAGTATATTATGAGGTTTAGAAGTTGTTTTGTTCACAAGTTTGAGAGAAACATGCCATTTCTCAAGGTAGAGAATTCTTGATTAAATAGAGTTCTTACAGGATACATTTGAGCTTTCAATTAGGTATATAGGCATAATAAATTATGCATTCATATTACCTATAATGCTGAATTTCTGCACCTTGAGATAATGGTTAGCCCCTGGTGATAATTACACAACAGATGGTTCTTCCTGAAGCAGAACAACACATATCATACAATTTAACCATGAAGAAAATGAAGAGAAGGGTTATAAAAATATATGGAGATAGGCATCTGATTACAGGACAGTGCAGAGCGATATGATGAGTCAAACACAAATAAACATTCATTTCCACACCTCCTCCCATAAACTTGGCTGATTTGCATAGCAACATCACAGGTAACAATTTAAACAAACCTCTCCTGATTGTATCTCTCATCATATGCAATATGTACTGTGAATATCCAATATTTTGTTTTAATCTGCTTCTTACAGTTTTCAAAAATGATCTTAGCTCTTTTAGGTTATTTAGGTTACCAAAGTGAACAATACCTTTTTGATGGAAGGAACTCAAAAGATACTTGTTTTGTTTATGAGGAAAAGTCAAATGCCCTCTTTCTTATTTTTCGTGTTGTGTTAAACATTTATTTATTTATTTGAGAGAGAGAGAGAGAAAGAGAGCATGTACTCAGGTGGGGGGAGGGGCAGAGAGAGGCAGACTCTCAAGCAGACTCCCTGCTGTGCATGGAGCTCAAGGTGGGGTTGATGTCATGACCCTGGGATTGTGACCTACACCAAAATCAACTAGCTGTCACTCAACTAACTGAGCCACCAAGTGCTCCTTAAATGCCCTCTTTTTAATAGCTTGCTTTTTTTTTTTCTTTTTAAGCTCTTATGTATTTATTTGACAGAGAGTAAGAGCACAAGCTAGGGAAGTGGCAGGCAAAGGGAAAGGGAGAAGCAGGCTCCCCGCTGAGCAGGCAGCCTGATGCAGGGCTCTGAGATGATGCCAAAGGCAGCAGGTTAACCAACTGAGCCACCTGGGTGCCCCATTAACAGTATTGAGATATAAGTCATATACCATAAATTTCACTATTGAAAGTGTCCAATTCAGTGTTTTTTAGTGGTTTTATACCCACAGTGTTGCGCAACCATCATTACTGCCTGTCATTTCGATATCCCAAAAGAAACCTTTTATGCATTAGTATTCACTTCTCAAGCCCTCATGCCCACTCCACACTTCTCCCCTCCCAGTTTTAGAGAAGCAACCGTATACTTTCTGTTCCATCAATTCGCCCATTTTAGGTATTGCATATAAATGGAATCATATAATATTGCTCTTTTTTGGCTAACTGCTTTCACTTAGCATATTTTTTAAGGTTCATCCATGTTATAGCATGTATCAATGCCTCACTTATTTTTATGGCTGAACAACGTGGCCTTGAATAGATAAACCAAATTTTATTTATTCCTTAGCTGATGGACAGTTTTGGCTATTATAAATAGGATTGCTATGAATATTAGTGTACAAGTATTTGTGTGGTCATACATTTCAAATTGTCTTGGATATACAGCTAGAAGTAGAATTGTTGGGTCTTACGGTAACTCCAGTTTAAAAGTTTGAGGAAATGCAATTTTTTCTTTTTTTCAAAAGCCTCTTCACTGTTCTGTATTTTCACCCACAATATGTGAGGCTTCCAATTTCTCCACATCCTCACTAACACAAGTTATCGACTGTCTTGGATTTTAGCCATCCTAGTGGGTATGAAGTGGTTACTCCTTGTGGTTTTAATTTGATTTCTCTACTGACTAATGATACCGAGCATCTTTCCATGTGCTTATTGTGTATCGTCCTTATACACTGTATATTGTGCTTATTTGCGTAACTTCAGATGACTATATCTTCAAATGTTTTGCCCATTTTTGAGTTAGGTTTTTTATCTTTCTGTTGCTGAATTGTAAGGCTCCTTTGTATATTCTAGATATAAGTCCCTTATCAGATACACAGTTGCAAAAATTTTCTCTCATTCTGCATACTGTCGCTACACTTTCTTGATGGTATTCTTTGAATCAAAAAGTTTTTGATTTTTGACGAACCCAAATTATGTTTTTCTTTTGTTGCCTCTGCCTTTTGGTATTGTTTCTAAGAAATCAATGTCTAACTCAAGACCGCAAAGATATGCTCCTCTGTTTTTTACAGAGAATCATATCACTTTAGACATTACCTTTAAATCAGTGACCCATTTTGAGTTAACTCTCATGTTCATGTGACAGGGATCCATCTTGATTCTTTTGCTCGTGGCTACCCCATTATCTCAGCAGCATTTCTTAAAAGCCTGTTAACATTCCTTATTGAACTGATAATTGCAGCATGATAGATGAAATTTAAGGCTCTTCTATGTTTATATGTGGAGAATAGTGAGAAGAGAAGCTAAGTAGAAAATGTAAAAATGGCTGTGCATAATCTTGGTTTTTTTGTTCCCAGATCCTTTCCTCTTCCCTATTTATTACTATAATCATTACTATTTATCATTATTTTAATTTTATTATTTATTATTATTGTTGTTAATTTTTTTTGTATTGCAGCAGAGTTGAGGCTTAGCTGCTGTGTCTCCCAGACTCCTATGGTTAGGTATCGTCAAAGTCAACAACAGAAAACCGTAAGATGGTGAGAAAGGACCAGCTCCCACTCAGTCCTTGGAGGCAGCTCTGGCAGCCATTCTCTCTCCTTTATGTTCCAGGGCTTGATGAGCAGGAGTGCTCTGATTCCAACTTCTTGGTTCTGGTAGCACTGAAACTATTTGCTTAGTTCCAGTAATAGCTTTTCAGCCCAAAACCAACAGCAGCTTTTTGCTTTTGTTAATCGTTAAGTCACCTCCTTGTCCCTATTTTAGAGTTTTAGCCTTTCCACGACCTATCTAAGCAATACCTTATTTTGAAATCCTTCTGCTTGAAAATTCAGAGTGGCCTTTTCTTATTTCCTCATCATGCTGACCTGCTAGCAGTGAAATCAAAGGGCTGAGCTAGAAATGTTATAGGATCTCTTCTCCTTTAGTGCCCATGGTTCTTGGTCACCCTGCTTCAAAACATGAAAAGGTAGACCAGATGAAGGGTGGTGGGTGGTAAAGCGAGGTTTATTGAGTGATAATAAAGTTATTGAGCGATAGTACAAAGCTCCCGAAGAGGTAGGGGACCCTATAGGGTTGCCATCGGAGCTTCTAAGTCTAGCAGTGTTTAGGGGCTTGTTGGAAGATTGATTTAATCTGATTAAATATCCCTGCGCCTGTCACCCAATCAGGTTTTTGTCATCTACCTATCACGTGGGAAAGGGTGGAGGGCTCCTCACAAAAAAGGGTGGTTTCCTTTTAGGGTGGAGGCCTCTTGCCCTGCCTGCCCTTCTTCCAACTATCCTTAATCAGAAAGACACGTTTCCTCATATGTCTTTCTGATTTTTTTTATCCTACTTTGTGTCCCTTACTAAGATGGATCAAGATGGAACCATACAAATTTTAAGTCAGGCTCAGCAAATCTACAGATTGTGGCATTGATTCTGTCCAGGATTTAGGGACTGAAATAGTTTCCTTGAAGACTAATAAAACTGATGTCTGTGTCAAGTCCTAGTTCCATTTCAGCTTCATCTTTACGTCTTTCATGTTTCTGATACAAGTCTTCTCCCAACCTACAGAACTTCCCCACACATTTTTCCACTATGCATGCCAGATCTGATACCCAACTCCTTTTTAGATCCATTGTTTGTCCCTAGTCCTAGATCTTCATGAAGTTTTCTGTTAGGATAAGGCTTTAAAGTTACCAGTACTTCCAATTCAACTCGATTTGATCTGATTTGATTTGATTTAATACACATTTTAGTGCATCTAACATACACCAGGCTTTGTGCTTAGCTCTGGGAGGCAGACTGTTATGGCTCACAAAGGACCCACAGAGTATTGGGAGAAATAAAGTAAAAATACAAAAAGATTATATATTACAGCAGGAATAAATATATGACCTATGCTATATAAAATTCCAAGATTTAGTGGAAGTTACTTGTCCCTTAACAAATAATTATCTACAGATTTTTATCTTACAGTCAAGACAAATTCCATCCTTTGTAGTTGGTAACACTTCACATCCTGCAAGCCCTCTCCCTCTTGTATATGTGTATTTATATGTATATGTGTATGTGTATGTATATGTATATATGTATGTATACAGCTGCTGTACAGATACCACATACAGAGAGAGGTATTGTCAAGGCCAGACTTAATTAAGAATAAAATAACTGCTACAAAGTCAAGTCTATGATAAAATTCTAAAACCAAGCCCACTTTTAGCACCTACATTTACATTTAACACAGATCTTGCTATGTAGTAATTATGAATGCATTAAACATAGAGATCACAGGGCTTTCAAATCTGCCTCATTTGACAGTTTCATTAGAGGGTGTCTGCTTTTATACATTATACTGAATGCATATCTTGTGCAAATGATTTATTCTTTTTAATTACTATTGAATTGCTGCTTCCTTCACTAAGGATAAATCTGTTCATGTTAGCAGAAATTCTTCAACTTAATAGGGGGCGTATGTTATCAACTTTGATGTGCACGTTTTTCATGTCAAAATGTACTGACTTCAAAACTTAAGTTGCAACTCTACGTGTATCTGTCATTTATAATATGTATCCTAGGTAGATGAGCTACTACAAGAAGTAGCAACTTCATGCACTAGCTGTCCAACTTTTGGCTCTTCATTACAAACAAAATATAAGGTATACAAAATAATTGTTTTCATTTTTAATAATTTACTATATTTATTTCTCATTCATTTTTAATTTTTATTTTTTACATTTGATTTATATTTTCACTATCTTAGAAACATAAAAATAAAAAAGACCATAATTTTTCACCAAAAAAATTAATATTTTTAAAGTTATGAAAGGGCAGAGGGATTGTTATAATTATTATCATAAAATCTGTGATCATAGTTTGAGATTGGAGTTCAGATTGTAAAATTACAGCTTGTCCTAAGTTTATACATTTATATACAGAAACCCTACTATTATATTTTATTTTTCCTTTTGATACTTTTAGTACTTCATGATTTATGCTAATCAGCTCTAAATATTGGTAGGTTTCCTTCCTTCTTTCCTTCCTTCCTTCCTTTCTCTGTCTGTCTCTCTCTCCTCTTTGCTTTCAGTGATTCCTTTGTAGATCTGCAGACAGACTCAAAAAAATCATTGACAATGAACTTTTTAAAATTATTCTTAGAAACTTCTTTTTTTTTTTTTAAGATTTTATTTATCTGACAGACAGAGATCACAGGTAGGCAGAGAGGCAGGCAGAGAGACAGGAGGAAGCAGGTTCCCCACTGAGCAAAGAGCCCGATGTGGGCTCGATCCCAGGACCCTGGGATCATGACCTGAGCCGAAGGCAGAGGCTTTAACCCACTGAGCCACCCAGGTGCCCCAGAAACTTCTTTTTTAAATTTAATTTTTTTTTTTTAGTGTTCCAAAATTCATTGTTTATGCGCCACGCCCAGTGCTCCATCCAATACGTGCCCTCCTTAATACCACAAGTGTTCTTAAACACTTCTTTACATGTATACTGCAGAATGGGTATTACGACTGACTTACTATTCAATATTCCCCCCAAACTATGCCTCTGGAAATATATTAAGAAAAAAGGTGATTAAGGAAAAACAAAGTCTGTCTTTAATTTTCTGATCAATCTATCTTGCTAAGCTTTAGAGAATCTATTCTTTTCAAAGGCAGAACTCTGTGTAACATATAAATGTATTTGATTTTAGACCTTTAAATACAATCATCAAAAATATAAGCAAAGGAAGGTGTGCCTGGGTGGCTCAGATCGTTAAGCGTCTGCCTTCAACTCAGGTCATGATTCCAGGGTTCTGGGATTGAGTCCCACATCGGGCTCCCTGCTTAGCTTCCCCTTCCCTCTTCAGATCCCCCTGAGCACCACTTTCTCTCACAAATAAATAAGTAAAATCTTAAAAAAAAATAGATAGATAGATAGAGAGATAAACAAAGAAAACTCAATAGCAAGTCTTAGTAGTATTTTCCTCCCTGGAATCTAAGTGTAACAATAATGGTGCATTGGAAAGCCTACTATTTTTTATTTTTCCTTCTTTTTTTTTTTCTTTTTTTTTTTTCCTTCTTTTTTTTAATGAACCAAATGATCATTTCACATTTGAATTTGTAGTTGATTAGAAATGCATTCAGCTGTTCCGTTGGTGAATAAGATCAGAAGAGATTAGGAAATAACTGCTTTAAATGTGCTAGTAGATGTTTCATTTAACTCAATAATAGGTTTATAAACCATTAATTTTATATTTCAATCAAGTCTTACAAGATGCTCAAAGATTTTAAAGAGCTGTTACACTACATTTATGCTTTATCTGATCTCACCTCTGCCACTTACACAGCTACTTTCCTTCATGTCATGTTTTTGATTCTCAATCCTTTATCTTGAATGAAAGATTTGAAATTGATTGATTGATTGATTGTATTTTTCATCCTTTTGAATTCCACTAGAACCAGTTGTGCTAATAAATAAAGAAATCTTGGGAGCAGAGACTAGGTGACTTTCTAAGGTGGAGAACTCAAAGTCATACATCGACACATTGACGATCTTGACTAAAAGTTATGCTTCCTGACCTTTTTCCTTTCACCATTCTCTTCAGGCCACACTTTTCCCACTGTGTGATACCTCAATGAGCAACAGTTCTCTTTTCGTTATTTTTAACTAGGGCTATTGACTTCACCTGTAAGCTTCAAATGAGAGTTCCTACTCGGACTAGAAATGGTTTACTTACCTATCTACTTAGAAAAGTTTGAATTATCCTTTGAGTTATTCAGTTTTTCAGAAATATTTATTAATAATTAAATATGTTTGAGCCACTAGAGACAACATTATGAAATATGACAGCAATAATTTTTACAACTATGGAGCTTATGGCCTAATATTTCTGTGATTAATTAAACCATTCATTACGCATTAGGTCTATTTAAGAACAATCGTCAATGGTATGATTGAGAAATGAGCAGGTACTGTGGGGCTATGTAATCTACTCTGGGGAGGTCAAGTACTAGATCCCTGAGGAGTGATAACTGAGCTGAATTTTATTTTATTTTATTTTAAAGATTTTATTTATTTATTTGACAGAGATCACATGTAGGCAGAGAGGCAGGCAGAGAGAGAGAGAGAGAGAGGAGGAAGCAGGCTCTCCACTGAGCAGAGAGTCCGATGCGGGGCTCGATCCCAGGACCCTGAGACCATGACCCGAGCCGAAGGCAGAGGCCTTAACCCACTGAGCCACCCAGGTGCCCCCTGAGCTGAATTTTAAAGGAAGAAGAGGAATGTACTAGAAAAAGAGCGGGGAAAGTCACTCCAGAAGGAAGAAGTGGAGACTAGAAGGTCAAGGGCTTGAAAATATCTCATCTGGTTGGCGCACAGAGGGTAAGGACAATTTTGCAGGTCTTGATGCCACTAATGTCATCTGGAGTCAGATTCTGGGGAGCCTGCCAGGATGTGGTCAATATTGGGGTCTTTCAGAGCAAAGGAAGTGATGAAGTAGGGAGGCACTTGATGATACTTTAACTCACTGAGTTAAAATAAATGTGTGAGTATTTTCCAGTTCCCAGGGATAAATACTGCAGTTTGACTAGAACAGTGGAAGTGTACATGGCTGTATGCAGATGTAGAAATCATCAGGAAATGAATTTTACAGGACTTGGTGTTAGACTCGTTATCCAAAGACAGTAAGTGGTGGAGGTGAAAGAGAACTCCCCAGTTCCCAGCCCGATGAAGGCCATCCATTCTGGCAGGGCCTGGGGAAGAGGACCAGAGCAGGACCAAATCAGTTCTTCCTCTGGGCTTCAGGGAATGTGTGACCATCCACTTGGTGATTATTTAACTCTAATTTTATTAAGGCTGTGCCTTTGTGAGGATTGAGATTAAGGTCCTATAACTGGATGCAGCATGATGTCTTACAATTCGTCATCGTTCAAGGATGATTAGATTAGAAATAAAAGTTAGGGACTCTAGCTTTGGAGTTTGATATGTATACCAGTGACTTCCTACCGGTAACACTAGGAAGTGGTTTAAACGGGATTTAAATATATTTTTCTGCTTAATGGCAAGCAAGGAATGAACATTTTCCTGTATTTTCTTCTATAGGCTGCAAATTTAACTTTTTCTAGTACTCCTGGCGTTTTATCAGCCACTCCTTTTTTCTCTTTCCAAGTCTCATACTTAACAGCTGTCTACTGGGCTCTGTAGTAGGCTGAATAATGGCCCCCAAATGTCCATATCCCAATCCCTGGCACCTGGAAAGTATTATTTTCCATGATAAAAGAGACTTCGCAAATGTGATTAAATTAAAGATCTTGGAATCATAGGATTAATCTAGTTCATCAAATGTCCCCAATACAATCAGAAGTCTCCTTATAAGAGCAAAAATTCAGTCAGTAGTTGAACATGTGGCATGACACAGAAGCAAAAGGTAGGATTGATGCAGGGAAAGGTCAAGGGCCAGGGAATGCAGGTGGCCTCTAGAAGCTGAAAGGGACATGGGACAGGTTCTCCCCCAGAGCCTGAAGGAGCTAGCCCTGCTGACCCCTTGATTTTTCCCCAAGAGACTAATTAAGACTTCTGACCTATAAGATTATACACTTGTATTGTTTTAATCTGCTAAATTAGTGGTAATTTGTGAGCAGCCACGGGAACCCAATATAGGCTCCTCTACATCTTTAACTTGTTAGTTCATGCACTTAGCCGTGTGAAACTAGACTTCGCACCTGCCCTTCCTGTCTACTACCACTTTACATCAACAACCTTTGCAGGTTGATCATGTCAAGATAATTACTGGCATCATCAATGGCACTACTCTTTCAGAGTTATATTCATGTTTTCTCTTTCTCATTTCATATTCCCGACTCCAACATTTGGGAACAGAGAACACAAATGACTCTATTTGCTAAAATTCATGTCTCGTTTTCCTACATCTGTTTTGTATTCGAGGCCAGTATCAACCTGTTTCCAAAGATTCTCTTCCAGTTCCCACTATTGTATTGTGTTGGGATTCATATTGTTCTTTAACTAATTTTCAGTTCATGGTGATTTTGCCCTATCTGTTCTCAAGCCATGTTTAGCATTACATTACACAGAGAGGACAAATAATAATTTGTTGAAAAAAAAACACAAATAAAATTTCTTCAATACAAATTGAAGTTTAATTTCTTCCAAGGTGCTTCCTCTGACTCAACATATTGACTGTTTTATAAAATAATTATTAGCATTATTATATATATTTTGCTAGCTACTCTTTAGTTTGTTTGCACGTCAGCTTTGAGGACATTTTTTTCTTTTCTCTCCAACTTAGGTCTAACAAGAGGAACATAGAGAACATATATTCATATTTTTCTCCCTCAATGCATTTATTTATCGTATGCTGTATGACAGGCACTAAGAATAGCAATAAGAAAGACAGATACCATTCTTTTCCTCATGGAATTTGGGGTGTTTATTTTTCTTTTGTTCTGTAACTTTAGAATTTTTATAGCTGTGTATTAGTTTTCTCAGGCTTCCTTAACCGGTTACCACAAGCAGGGTAGCTTAAAACAGCAGAAATGTATTCTCTCCCAAGGCAGGAGGCTAGAAACCCAACATCAGGTCATCAGCACACTTTGATCCTTCTGGGAGCTTTGAGGGCGAGTCAGTTCCTTACTCCTCTTGTCCTTTCTGGTGGTCTCTGGCAATCCCTAGTGTTGCTAGGCTCGTAGCTGCACCATTATAATCTCTGCCTCTGTCCTCACCAACATTTCTCTGTCCTCACACAGTGTTTTCCTCTCCTTAGACAGAGGCCAGTCACACTGGATTAGGGGAAGCCTCAGCTTAAACTGATGACATCTGCAAAGACCTTATTTCCAAATAAGGTCACATTCATAGGTACTAGAGGTTAGAACTTGAACGTGTCTTTTTGGGAGACACAATGAAACCCATAAAATATGGGTCAATTTTTTTTAGGAAATAAAATATATGAAAGTTTATTGAGTTTGGCACAATAGGAGCCAGGGTAGAGAGCTGAGAGTGAGTACCCATCAGCATAGACCGGTCTGAATTCAATGTCATGTTCTCAGGCATAAGGGCAAAGTCAGTGAACACTAAGATATTCCCAGAAATGACAAAGGCCACCATTTAACCAAAATGGAAATACAAGTGTAGATACCAAAAGTGAGCTAAGGTATAGGAGTTGCAGAATATGATATTTTGACAAAACTGGATGGAAAATTCTTTGTTCCCAGTGTCCTACAACTTAAAGCAATTTTTTATTTTTCTTAATTCTCAAGTTTATAATTTTATTTTTAAAAATTTTTGTTTGAGTATAGTTGACATACAATGCTACATTGGTTTTAGGTGCACAATATAGTGATTCAACAACTTTATACACTATGTTCTGGTCCTTGACGTGTTGCCATCATCTGTCACCATGCAACATTATTACCAATTTTAAATTAAACTTATTTTTAGGGCACTGTCTTACCATACCTTTTACTACCTTCTCCTTTTCAACTTCCCTAATGGGATTTAATTCAGGTTATCAGTATTTGTCATGTGGAGAGTATACTAAATGGTCCCTCACCTTTAGTTTCTTTCCAGTACAAGTTTCCACGGTGGACAGGGTGGTATTTGTATTTCTACTTTTAAAAATGCATTTAAAGTTAGCAATATTGGTTCTATATGATTTTGAAAGCAGCATATGTTAGAAGAAAAAGAAGTTGATTTGATGTATATGTTTCCAAGTTTTTCTCTACAAATATCGTATACATATAATGTATACATGTATATATGTATATATAAGAGAGAGAGGTAAACGTAAATAGCCACATACATACATGTGTTCAAGTACAGATGCATATGTATATTTCCTACATATGTTTATTTATTTTACATAGGTTTATATTCTAAATGTTAATGCTAAAACTTGGGGGAACTCATTTTCCACTTTACAGTATATTTATTTTGTACAATTAAATCTTCTATAACACCATTTAAATGCTTAATATTCCATTACTTGAATATACCATAATTTATTTTACCACTTCACCATTTTGAAGTGTTTGGTTTGCTCTTATTTTTTATTATTAAAAAATGTGACAGACAACTTAGAGCTAAATCTTTATATAGAGCTGTAATTATTAAATTAAGACACATTCCTAGAAGGGGATTAATAGCTGAAAGAGTTTGTAAAATTTTCATGCTATTGGTATGAATTGCTAATCTGCATTACAGAAAGACAGCAACTCATTTTCTAACAGCATGAAATTCATTACTTTCTTATATGTTTATAATGTTTTATCATGAGAAACAGAAACCATGCTCACGGTGTACTCTGCATTTCTTTGACAACTGATAAGAACATTTAGTTGGGTTTCTTTTATGGGAAATGTTTGTTCAAATGATAGCCTCATCTTAAAAAACAAAAATCACATCCTATGTTTCATTTCCCTTTTGCAGCAGTAGAAGGTCCAAATTCCTTACTTTTCTATTCAAACAATCTCTGTATAAACCCAACAAAATCTGTTTATTTGTGTTTTTCACTTATTCCTGCTCTCATGAGCTATAAGTCACACCCTAAATATGCACTTTCCCTGCCTTTCTTAGTGTTGCTCTCACTGCTTGATTTTTCCTTTGTCTTTGAGTTGAGTATCATCACGGTTCTGACCAAGCTAGAATAGCATAAGGGTCCATTCCTCCCTCTGCCTCTGCTAGCATTTCTGCTCCTGAAACTGACTGCTATTTACCTTGTAAAAGTATCTTCCTTTACTCAGTACATCTACCAGGCCATTCAAAATATTTTTCCATAAACTCTTCTTTTAAGTTCAATTACATTTTTCTTGAAGCAATCATATTATTTTATCCAGATTCTACTTCTTCTAGAAACAGAAGTCCAAGACATGTGGGTAATAACAATGAGAATGTTTATCACAGCATTATTCGAAGAGGCAAAAAATTTAAAATGATAATTAATTTTACATTAATACATCTGTTGAATAAATATGGTCCGTTCAGACAATGGGAAATTCATCAGTCATCACAAACAATGCGTTCGAACCATACCAGCTGACCCAGGGGAAAAGGAGAGGTGGGGAAGTATATAGGTAGCACAGTGTCCCAGTTATAAAACAGTGACAAAAAAATAACCTTATGTACAAGCCAGTGCATTTGTTTATGGGTTTGAATGTTACTGGAAAATATGGTTTTTGAAATTGATTGGGTGTTTGGCAGGAAGCAGGCAGCTGTAAACAGAGAAGCAGGTGGTGTCGGGGCATTTGAAAGGAGGAGGTACAAATTTTAGGCTCCTCTTATAGTTCCTGCAGCATCTAACATACAGAAAAATGGATAAGGTATCCATGGTATAGTTCTTAGGTTAACTGTAGAGTGGAAAATTTCAGCCACAATATTATAAATGTATGCATATTGAGTATGCCCATAGAGAAGGACTGGGTGATGGCAAAGATAAATGTAAACTAATTTGATTTTAAAAACATAAATTGTATAAAACATATTTTTATAGCTTGGCTATTTCAAATGAATATGTATAATGAATCATTTTCTAAAAATAACAAATATCACAATACTCAGGCCGATAATTTAGTTGTGGAAAAGAAGTCCCATAGGAACCAATTAGCTTTGTTCTGTTCTATGGTGGAAAATTTTATCAGAAGACTGGGACAGTTCTGACAATCTCACTGCCATTTGGCACAGGGGAGAATTTGTGAGAGCAAACAACTCAAAACTAATCCTACACCTCTGAGACCAAAAAAGAGAAGAAGGAGAAGGAAAGAGAGAAAGCAAAAGAAGTATCAAAGCTATCCACCATGGTAAGGATAAAAGCTACTGGCTGACTACTGAATATGTACCAGCCAGTGTCTTTAAGAGAAAACTGTGTATTATCTAATTTAATCATATTCTCAAATGAAAGTGTGAATTAATGCACTTTATCTTACTTATTTTGCAGATGAGGAAACAGAACTATTCAGTTTAAATAACTTGCTATACTTCAACAAAATCAGTAAGATCTAGAATAGGGTTCCCAAACTTTTGAAGCAAAAATTTGTGGATTTAGCCCTCATGTTCCATCAGTACTGCCCCTGTCCCTTTCCTATATCTTTTAAGTAGCTTTTGCATTTTCTTAAAATAGCTTGGTTTTGAAGTTTATGCCTTTAAATTTTCCTATAGCTCCCACAGTGCACATGGCGTGCACACCCCCCACACACACACACCGCACACACACATTGTATATTCTACAACCTTCTTTCTCACACCCAGCAATAACTGGTCTCAGCATTTTAGGACATATTCTTTCATTCTCTCTCTCTCTTTTTGTTTTCTTATTAATAAAGGTGTTTAGAGTTGATTGGCCTCCTTGTAACTAGCTCTTACGTCACAGGAAGCCAGGCCCAGGAAGTCTGGAAGAACAACAGACACATGGTGGAGATGTACAACTTAGGAAGAGTCCAGAGGATTAGGCGCTTCCAGGGAAACACAGCCAAGAGCATCCTGTAGGGAAGGGACCCAAGAGAGTGAAGACTGCATGAGAGCATAGGGTATTGGTGGGCAGCTAGACACCAACATGTGGGAGAAAAGGGATCATAGATAAGCAAAGTCTAGACAATAATTCTGCATGTTTTCCAAAGATCAGCCCTCACTTTGCTCAGATTCAGTCTTCACCACTGTAATACAACCAAATCGTTAGACCCAAACACGAACCACAAAACTGATGAAACTGGCTGGTGTCTTTGTCCAGGAGTACTGTTGTTACATTTTAAACTTTAGAATTTCTACATGAAGAAGAAAATCAAACTTTTTCTTCCCCTACTCACTCCATCCAATCTTAAGGAAGTTCATACAAAATGATGTCTATTTCCAACGGCAGAAAGCCAATGACAGCAATGTTGCAAATGGAACTCTTAATTTCTTGATCAAAAGCAATAATTAGTTTCAAAAAAATCAGATGTAACCCTTGTATTGAGTTTTTTGGTGGCATAATGGATCTCTTTTATCTCTCAGGAACATCCCACTTCTTTGGATAGAATCTGTTGCTTCTGAAAACATACCTTTTGGACCACAATTCAGTTGTTTGTTTGTTATCATTTTGACTTTTGTTTTGTTTTTTTTTTTTTTTGGTCCCCTCTGTGCTCACTTGCAAGATATCATTT
Source organism: Enhydra lutris kenyoni (assembly GCF_002288905.1). Lineage (NCBI taxonomy): Eukaryota > Metazoa > Chordata > Mammalia > Carnivora > Mustelidae > Enhydra > Enhydra lutris. The sequence continues at coordinate 9,998,634 of NW_019154120.1, read as the reverse complement.
ATTCTACAATTTAAGTGTGTCTCATTCATCTGCCTACCACTCTCCTGCTTCCTTCCAGAAACCCCAAGGAGCTATAGTATCCTCCCAACTGTTCTGTCTATCTCTCATTTTTCCTTGTTCTGAGAATACTTTCCCAGAGCTGGCTGCCGATTGACTTCCTGAAGATAACTCTCTTGTTCAGATTATTTAATGTCTCCCCATTGCCTATAGAATGATGCCCATATATATTCATCATTTTTCCATGCTTTGAACCCAACAACCTGTGTAAGTGGTTTTCTCATCATTTGTCATTATATTAAGCACAGACTCTAGTCATACTGAACTATAAGTTATTTTGAATCAAAAGTGAAATGTGGAATTTTTCTGTGTGCTTTTTCCCCTGATGTTCTCTTTGTCAAAAATGCCTTTTTTCCTTAAACTGTAATGCAGACTCTCTTCTCTCTTTAATTCAAATTTCATATTTACAACAAACTTAAAGTTATATTTCTAAACTGAAAACTATGGAATCCTCATTTGATTTCCCATGTGCCTTAATCGGGACTCATTATAGTACATAGATCTAGCTTTCATTATGATTAGTATCTATGTCTATGTATATTATTTAGAAATATACCATTTTTTATGTTTATATATTATCAGCTTAAGACAATACAATTCACATATGTGCTTGATTCCTGTATCCCTTAGAATCACCAGCAAAATTACTTGTGCCAATAATCTGCCAATATTTGGTGAGAAATTGAGTTATCAAGCAGGTGGACATACCTCCTGTAACTTCTCTGGTCCATCTGTCAAATAGTTTAATGACATGCAAGGAAATCCAATTTGCACAAGCTTTTATACAGCCGGCAAAACACAGAAGTCCACCATGCCATAATTCTACTAGACTGACTGATCATTGGCCCTGGAAGAATGATCCCAATAAAGACCAGAGAGTTTCCAGCTCAGCCCTTTGCTGCCTGGCAGAAGTGCACCAACCACATTCCCAGGTTGACTGGAATGCTTCTTGATGGATGGGCACACCCATGCTGGGGGCTGTCATGGCGGCCATGTCTGATGTTCTTGAATCCAATCTGCAGATCCACTATGGCTTAATTAAATTCATCTTTGCATACACTGACCCCTATTGCTGCCTGGGTTTGGTACCTGTGGGACTATTTTCTGTTTGTTGTTTGTTTATATGTATGTATGTATGTATGTATTTCAACTTAGACAATAAGTGATTAATTTTGAACTGGAAAATGTGAGGCTTTCTTTTAGAGTTTGCAGTATCCATTTACACCATCAATTCTCCAAACCTCACAGTGAGGCAAGAACTGTACATAAAGAAAGATGAGCATTTGGGAGATTAATAATATGAAATAAGGACATGTAGATTGTGGCAGAAGGATGTAACCTTGAAGAGAGATATTTTTTCTTCCTAAATAGCTTAGGTTATTTTTTAATCAATGAGGAAATTATTGGCTTTGATATTATGTTGTTTTTCTCCTTCCCCTGCATCATGAGAGACTGAACAGAGTTCTGGAATTATAAGAAACTTCACAGAGCACTGTTGCTCTTCTTCAGTTTTATCCTAGTCTGGAGACTAGTGAAGATGGGTATCCTGTGGGCCCTGGATGGTACAGGCAGATCTCTGACAGCCTCCCGGCCGCTTCCCTCTCACTCTTCCTTCTTTCCGTCAACTCAAATTTGTGTTCTCCTCATATACATCTGGTGCTTTTCTAGTTGTGTGGAACATAAAATGAAAAAGATACCCTTTGGTTTAAAAAATAGATACCCTGGAAGGGAAAAATAACATACCAGGTAATTACCTGGTGAAAATAAGTTACAATTAGGCTGCTGGCATCTCAGATGAGGCTGGTGTCTCAGACACAGTCCCTAAGGGCTTGAACTTATTTATCAAGGGAAAACAATAGGACAATGTAAGAGCCCTTGGTTTCTTTCTAGCTGAGATTACATTAGATTACATTAGGAACATTTGGGAGGCCTATTATCTATCAATTGATCAATCTATTTTTCTTTCTACATACTATCTATCTTTCTAACTACATATATGATATTTGGAATGTATACATATGCACATAATATCTACCATTTAGGTGTATATATTCATACACACACATGCAGATACGGAGTCACATACTTCTATATGTATATGTAGTTTCATTTATGTGGATATTATGTGTGCTCTGTGTGTGTGTGTGTGGGTGTGTGTGTATAAGCTATATACAATCTAAGTAGAAGATCTCGCTAATAACATCATCAGATAAGAGCTGAATTTGCAACTGATATTCTCATGGTCAACTATATTTTAAAATGATGTATCTTTGGGGCACCTGGGTGACTCAGTTAAGTGACTGACTCTTGATTTTGACTCAGGTCATGACCTCAGGTTCGTGAGATCAAGCCCAGCAAGATGTGGTGCCTGCTTGGGATCCTCCCTCTCCCTCTGCCCCACTTCTTCCTCCCCACCTCCACTCCCCCGCTGCTCTCTCTTTTGCTCTCTCTCTAAAAATAAGATAAAATAAAATATGATACAATTCTCTCTCTCTAAAAATAAATAAAATAAAAATTGCAAAGTGCATTATAACAGATCAGCTATAATAATAACGGTTTTCTCATTTAAAAAGGTGTGTTGCCATTGATAATAGCACATCCTTAAATTTATTTCAAATTACAGAGGATCCTGAGTAGAATTGTGCCATTAAAAATGTACATTGGAATCTTGTATTTTGATTTCTGAAATGGTCAGATGCTGACATTGGTATTGACTTAGAAGAAATTTTGCCCTGTAATGAATAAGACTTCTGAGAAATCTCTGCTTCTTTGTCAGTTTCTATGATTTTTTAAAAAGGAGATTGATTACCTAGGTGCTAACTTTGAAGTTGGTCTTTTGGTCCAAAATTAAATATATTTTCCCCTTCCTACTCTAACTCAACTTTCTTTACCTTTTGGTTTTTAGTGAAAAATAGTCCCAGAATCCACATATCACATCAGAGGGTGTTGGGACTCTCCTGCTTGTGTCCTTTGCCACCCACTGTTCACAGTGATTAGACCCCGAGAACAGGTCTTTCTCTAGTTGTCACCACAGGCTTCTCACAAACTGGGATGTATCTGAAGTAAAATGACCTCTCAATTGGAAGAAGACTACCACTTAATCCAAGGTCTATCATTGCATTATCCATATTTAATTTGATATTGTTTTACCTCATTCTTATTTATATTTAGTCATAAATTTATGATTCTTTACAATGGTTAATATTTTATGTTATTCATATTAATGTATTTTTATTTTTTGTTTAAGCTTTTATTATTCTTATAAGATGCCAGTTACACTGGATTTCCTAATACAATTTGTTTCAATTCCAACTCCTTTCCTAGCTCTTGAAAACATAAGCAAGGAGACTCTAACCCTCACATATGAAACCAAATGATGTTATGATTGCCAAAATGAATATATCATCATGCTGGAATTTGACTAGTATGACCAAGATCTGTAGCCTCTTTTTATAACATAATTTCCTTTTGTGGTTCCATATTCACTTTTCCTTTTTCTTTTTTTTTCTTAAATTATCTACACAGTTTTTGTTCTGTCAGAAAAAAAGAAAAAATAACTTTTCCTCTAATTGAGCTCAAGCCTTTGCTACAAATTTAACATATTGTTTTCTAAGAGTATGCTTGGTTAACTCAACTTATATTTTGTGTATTACAGAATAAGTGTTCCCATGATTACAGGTACAGAGAGGAAAATCTCTATCAAAAAGATAAATTATTTAATTTGTTCTCATTTTTTTTTTAGTGGAATCTTAGCAAAATTTTCCTAAAACCCAACATACAATATTTGCTTATTTCTCACTCTTAAAATGTCTTAAAATTTTTGAATGCAAAGAAAACTTATTACATTTGCATTAAGGTTAATTGTCAGTAGAAGCTGCCCTATTGCGCTACATTTATTTTTCAAAATTACACATTTTACAATAAATTTTGTATTTGAACTTGCTTAGAGCTTTAAGATTTAGTTTCAGTCAAACTAAGTATCACACTACATAATACCAATGCAATGCAATTTATAGTATAACTTAAATCTGGCCTTTGTTTTTAATAAGGTTAGTCTAGATAATACTGAAATCCCAGGAGCTTGAGGCCACCAAGTTTTTTCTAATTCATGTTACATTCTTGTTGTAGGTTAGCTCAGGTGATCAGTTCTATACTGGTATGATGGAAATCCAACAACATTGTAGCTGCACTGGATTATGTAGCTTCCTATTTGTGGGTCAGAAGAGACAGCTAAAGGATCACAGGCCCGCTTTTCAACTATCTAGCTTAAGAGAAAGTGCATCTCAGGGCATCTGGGTGACTCAGTTGGTTAAGCTTCCAACTCTTGGTTTTGGCTCAGGTCCTCTGGCCAGCACTTGCCACGTGGCCCCATCTGAGTGCTGGCTGGTCTTTCTCCAGCCCCCTTTCAGGAAAGGTATCACGTAGCTTTGTACAGTGTCAGGCTTTCTTCTCAACAACGGCTTCCAAAGAACGACTGCTTGGTGGCGGGGAAAGAAGGTCCCTGCCTCTGACTATGATTCCAGTATCTCCAGAGAACCATTGTGCTCCACAGCTTTAGAGGACAGCTGGGGCCATTGGGCGTCTTCCCTCTCTGTTCACTTGTTCTTTCACCAGAGGAGCTGATCCTGAGAGCAATTTCCAACAAATTCTTTGCAAGCAAATCTTTGACGCAGAGTTGGCTTCTCAGGGAGCTTGACCTGTGAGTCACCACCTATATTGCAATCATCAGCGTGCTTGTTAAAAGTGCAAATGACGGGTTTTGATCCCAGGCCTCTGGAATCAGAATAGCCATGAGTGGAGGCTGGGAAACTGCATGATTAAAAAGCACCCCAGAAATTATTTTTTTCTCATTACAGTGGAACTAACAATGACAGTTGTAATTACTTTGATTAGACATAAAATTGAATAATTGGAAGAGGGATGTCTAGAGAATTAAAAAAAAAAAAACTTGGGCAAGATCCTCTATCAAAATCATGGATGTTAAAATTTAAAAAATTGTCTACATGTCAACTCCATAAGGAATCAATAAATCACTTTCAGTTTACAGCCTGGGTTGGACTACATGAGCCAAATTAACATATTTTAAAAGGATTTTATATCTCACATCCTCGGTGCTTGAAATGTTTCCCCTTAGCCACTCCTTTTCTCCTGTGAGCTCCCTGGAACTGGGAGCCCGACTGGCCAAATTGCCACTGCGGAGCTCAGAAGTCAAATCCGCTTTCAAAGCCATTACTTTACCCTGAGACTGACATTATTGAAGTGGATATGTAACTGATGTCTTTCTTTCACATTAGAGATTAATCCTTTTTCCATCTGCCTTTTCTTTGTTGTTCAGATCTAACGAGAAACTCCAAAGTTCTGCGTGTATGAAGAATTAACCCACTAAGCACTGCCTTGCTGAGACACGTTAGGGCGGAAAGCAAACGGAAAAGTGTATGCCCCCCAGGCATTTATCAGAATACCCTCCCATATTTTAAACCCAGTAAGAAAGGATAATATAAGCACTACAATCAACAGACATGAGACCCACGTCGTCTAACTTGTTTGAATATCATGGTTGACACGACACACGTAACCCTGCCTGACTGGGTCCAGGGAGCTAATTGGAAATGTTCCAATAACACAAGGCCAAATGGGTGTTTCCACTGCACCATTATGCCAACTGTAAAACAAGTGCATGATTTGTTTTTATTTACATTTTTTTACGTTTTATGCATTCATTGATTTTTTGCATTAATTTTGACTTCAAAAATATAACATAAGGGTGCCTGGGTGGCTCAGTCAGTTAAGCATCTGCCTTCAGCTCAGTCATGATCCCAGGGTTCTGGGATCCAGCCCCACATCAGGCTGCCTGCTCAGGGGGAGCCTGCTTCTCCCTCTCCTCCCTGCTCTTGCTCTCTCTCCCTCACTACCTCTGTTGCTATCTCTGTTTCTCTCTCAAATAAAATAAATAAATAAATAAATAAATAAATAAATAAATAAATAAAATAAAATCTTTAAAAATGTATATGACATTGGGTGCCTGGGTGGCTTAGTTGACTAAGCAACTGCATTTGGCTCAGGTCATGATCCTGGAGTCCCAGGATCAAGTCCCACATCAGGCTCCCTACTCACCAGGGAGTCTGCTTGCTTCTCCCACTGACATCTCTCCTCTCATGCTTTCTCTTTCATTCTCTCTCTCTAATAATAAATCTCATTCTCTCTCTCTCAAATAAATAAAAAATAAAGTCTTTAAAAAAATGAACATTAAATTATTATTTCCTTGACTACTGTGTTTTTCCTAAAATGTTGTGTCTGAGAGGAGTGTCTCATTCTCTCACCTCAATGTTAGCTCTTCCACAAGGGATCATCAATCTTACGTACTGACATTCCTTGAGTTTTCTGTATGAGTAGCCATGACTTCTGATGTTTGCCTTATTTAAAAACAGTAGTGATGCTGGGGTGTCTGAGTGGTTCAGTGGGTTAAGCCTCTGCCTTCAGCTCAGGTCATGATCCCAGGGTTCTGGGATTGAGCCCTGCATCGGGCTCTCTGCTCAGCGAGGAGCCTGCTTCCTCCTCTCTCTCTGCCTGCCTCTCTGCCTACTTGTGATCTCTGTCAAATAAATAAAATATTAAAAAAAATAAATAAAAACTGTAGTGATGCTGTAGAAAGAACACAGAAGTGGGAGTAGGAAATCTAAATAATGACTCCGTCTCTGGAAATGACTAGTCTTGTGAACTGGGAAAACGTAGACTCATTTATCTTCAATTTAGTTTTTTTTTTATTAATTTGTGAAATGGGAATAATTATAACTTGTTATTAACCTCACAGTCCTTGGACAACTTGATGAGTTAAAGAGTGTGAAAGCACTCTGAAAAAAAATAGTCCATATATGAATAGGAATCTTTAACAAGAACGCCTACACTGATTACCATGAAGCCATTTCTGTACCACAATTTGAGTCATGCAGTTAATAGAATAGTGTCTTAAAAAGTACAAGTCTACAGATACAACTTAATCCGCTGTTATTCATCAATGTTTAATCAAATCCTAGTTTTAGTGAATATGTTTGTTCCATAAGTATTTAAATTCTCAGTGACAAGATTAGTAGGTTAAACATTGTAGCATGAACAAAGCTATTGTTTTTCCTTCCTCTTCAAACTCCACTGAAACAAAGGTGAGTGAACAATGGAAACATAATCCCCCATAACAAGGGAAATAAAAAAGAGGACTGTTGGGTGTTAGAGTATCAATCACAAGCCTACCTCCTTTTATTGCACTCTGCTCTTTGGTGCTTTGCAGATATTCTTCTTCTTTTTTTTTTTCCTAACAAATTGGAGGTTCCAGAGTCAGTGGAGGAAGTCACTACAGATGTGGTGGGAAAAGCAAAAGAACAAGAATCATATGTGGAGTCTGAACATGGGACTGAATTGCTGCGATCTCATGATAAAACTTGAACAGATGAGGAGTTGCTTTTCATGGATGAGGAACAACGATGATTTCTTAAGATAGAATCCACTCCTGGTAAAGCGGCTGTGAAGACTGTTGAAATGACAAGAAAGGATTTAGAACATAAACTTAGTTGATAAAGTAGAGACAGAGTTTGAGAGAATTGACTCGAATTTTTTTTTTTTCGAATTTTTTTTTTTTTAAGTTTTATTGAGGGAGAGAGAGAGAGAGAGAGAGTGGGAGAGAATCTTCAAGCCAACTCCCCACCAAGTACAGAACTCAGTGTGGGGGCTTGAACTCACCACCCTGAGATTATGACCCAAGCCAAAAGCAAGAGTCAGACACTTCACTGACTGAACCATCCAGGGTCTCCAGATTAACTCCAATTTTGAAAGAAGGTCTACTGTGGGTAAAATGCTGTCAAATAGAATCACATGCTACAGAGAAATTGTGAAAGGAAGAGTCAATCTATGCTGAAAATGTTGTCTTATTTTAAGAAATAGCCACAGCCACCCTAACCTTCAGCAACCACCACCCTGAGTCAGCAGCCATGAGCTTCGAGGCAGGATCATCCACCAGGGAAAAGATTATGACTTGCTGAAAGCAAATGATGGTTAGCATTTTTTTTTTCTTAACCAATAAGGCATTTTTAAATTCAGGTATGTATATTGTGGGGTTTTTTAGACATCATGTCATTGCACAGTGAATAGACTATAATATAATGGAAGCATAACTTCTATATGAGCTGGGAAACCATAAAATTTGTTTGACTCACTTTATTGAGATATTCACTTTATGGGGGCGGTCTGGAATGGAACCCACAGTATCTCTACAAAGCTGTGCTTTGTATCTCTCTCTCAACAAATGCAGTTCAGAACAATTGAGAGATAGTGACAGGGTGGGGATCAACTTTGTTACCCAGGGAAAAACAAAAGAAAACAAACAAACAGAAAACATGTTGGAGGAGGGGGGTTCACAGTAATGTGGTTTTGGAATGTAGGTGAGATTCAGTGGGGTGAGTGTCGGGTCCATAGTCGAAGGAGCAAGACTGATACAAAGCGAAGGTCAAGCAAAGCTTTATTTTGCGCCAAGCATCAAGAATCAAACTGACCGGCCAGGGCCATCTCTTGCAAAGAGGCGAACTCTCTCTGCCTTACACACTAGCTTTTAAGGGCAAAGGCCATGTGGTTCAGCCTGGCCACGCACAGGTGGCCAATGAGATTGTAACACACAGAGAAAGCTACACAATCATGCTAGGTCACACATAAGTGACCAATTGAATCAATTGAATTACAATTTACCCTATAGTAGATATTTGAACTAGCCTATCATCTTGGTCAGAATTGGCGCCCAAAAGGTGCCCGAAGGGCGGGGCACATACTCCTTGGTAGCTAGGGAGACAGTATGCGCCCCCCACTGATCGGATACCTCCACCTGGCCTGACCCACCCTTGTATTTGGGCTTTGTTACCTGGGACTGGTTTCTGGGACTTGTTTTTAGGTAAGTCCCCTGGGGGGTGGGGGGGACAGGGACAGTTTAAGTTTTACTGTATAAACAACAAAGTCATTCAATGTCATAGTTTAACTGGATGGAAGCGCTCTGGCTAAATATGTCCTTACAGTGAGGTCTGCAGCTAATGAATGAGAAAGAATTCTTGAGATGTCTTTGGTAAAAAATGGTGGTTTATTAAAACAAGGGGATAGGACCCAGGGGCAGAAAGAGTTGCGGCCCTGGGGTCTTGAGGAGTGGTGGGAGTTAGGAGAAGTAAGGAAAAGGAAGGTTTCAAAAGAACTGTCATATGCTAAAGAGGTCCTACAGGATAATGGAAGCCTTGTCATTACCAAGTTAAGGTTGTTTTCTCCTCTAGCAATGCATTAACATGAAGACAGTTGTGAAAGCCCTGGAAGAATGTCCTGTGTTCCACCCAAGAGTGGGGGTAGGAGGAGGTTGAAGGGTGTCAGTTTATGCTTTGTCTTCAGCCAGCCTTCTGCTCCCTCATCAACAGTACAAATGTGAGCCTGTTCAGTCTCCACTGGGTTGACTGGGGCTCCCAGATTGCAGGCTTCACTTAGAGGGCAGTCTGCTCCAGGACACCTACAGGTCATCAGGAGACCATGCATGTTGTCTCTGCAGCCAGAAGGAAGGGGCTGAGCCAGGCACTCTCATCGGATAAATAGCATTCTCTTCTGGAGGGAAAGGTGAAGTCTGCGTCCAGAGAACAGGGTTGGCTAACTCTAATGGGAGTGTTACCCTATTGGTGGCACCTCAACTTCAAGACTTGAAAGGGTAAGGAAGGAGCCCAGTGAGAAAACACACACACCAGCCATATGTTACCTTAGCCTTAAGCCACTGGATTTAATTATTGATCTAACATCTTCCAGGAGATGGCTTGTCCCTCATGGTTGGAAATTGTTGGTGGGTCAAAGACAGTCCTGCTCCTATCTTTGATGAGGCAGATCCATCAAAATCTCTCTTTCTAAGATATTGGGTGGATGATTAGATTTTGCTCACAGAAAGATCTGAAATGGGTGGGTGCGGGGTATATTAAGTATACAAAATGCGTATTAACTCAAAGGCTGTGCTATCTTCAGGCTGAAATTTTACTCATTATTCTATTTCCAGATCTAATCTGTCCATGTTGCCAATACCATCAAGTATTAAAGTCATTTCTATATGAAAAAGCCAACAACATAAAGATGTTCTTCCATAATTGAACATAAACTTTGAGGGAAGTTTATTTAAAGGGGAAGTTAAAGATTGAAGGTTAAATTCCCATATATTAACCACTTTTTTCTTGAAATAGTGTGGTCTTAGTTGAACTGTAAGAAAAAATAAATACATTTGGGCTCCTGTCTTTCACATATCATTAATCCCACTGGAGAGCGGGCTGGTTCAGGCTTGTAGTGCTTCCTGCCCAGGTCTGCACTCAGTCACAGTATATTGATGAAGCCATCCAGAGTGGGTAAATTTGCAGCATGGAAATCGTCAAATGCTATAAATAGTGGGGTTTTCTTTTCTTCCCCTGACAGCAAGTTTATCAGAACACAATTAATTTATAAAGCTATATTCTCATCTACAAGTACATTTTCTTGCTGGAAGTTACTCCCCTCTCTGTGGAGAGGATGGACCACATACAATTCTATACATTGTAAACCACAATATAATTACAAGCTCTTAAAAAATCATTTTACAGCTATTTCTTGTTGTTAGGAGCTACAAGCAAGGGAGAGATATGAAATTGTTCTCTTCCATAATGGGACAGTGGAGAGAGTACGTCTGTTTTAAAGCAAAGCTGTAGCCCTGGAAAAGTACATCCAGCAGGCATCCCCACAGGCAGCGGTGAACAATGAATATGGTAACCATGAGGGTGGCCAAGGTTAAGGTCGCATTCCCAATAGCACTACATTTTTACAAACTCCTCGAGTTCAACTACTCTCCTCACCTTGAATTGGTCCTTTTTTCTATAACTTAATCTTTTTTATTTCCCACATGCTGAAGTGCTTGCCTCAGACCATGACAAAATCACACACACACAAAAATGGACTTTTTCTGCAGCCCTAGGAAATGTATTCTGAACAAAACAAGCTCAAATGTGGACATCGGTGGCCTGATCTAGAGCTTTAACCAAATATAATATTGATTCTTATGAGAAAATGCTTCTGAGTTAAATCTGTAAATTAGGAGATTAAAAAATTGGGGACAACCCCAATTTTTCATGGGGACAACTCCATAAAAAAATATCTAGTGTATTTGTTACAGTGTATGTTCCACAGATTATGAGTCTTGAGGAGTGTTGAAAGGAAGAGGAAATGCTGAGTTAAACTAAATTAATTATTTTAGAAGGTATTGTGTGTGTGTTTTTTTTAATCCACAATGAATAAAACTTTGGAATAGAAATGAATTAAATTGGAATAGTTCATGAACCACACTACCCTTCTTCATATTTTATAAATCAAACTTTTATACTATCAAGATCTGGCAAACGCTCATTAACTGCTGCCACCATGCAGAATGTTATGTTGCATTTAAGGTATGAGGTACATTCACTTAAAACACTGTGTAGACAGAAGCCAGGGACTATGAATCTGCATCTTATTTTGTGATCAATGGTTACAATGGGTTATACCCTGGGGTATATAGGTCACATGCATTTGTGGAGGAGATGGGGATAGGGTAGGCATGAGGTAACTAATGTTTTCAAATTACATGTATGATTGAGAATGGATTGTGCCTTTATGAATTGTTTGTGACAATGTAGTAGCCATACATTCCTATGGGGCAGTTTCTATAAAGGAGAAGAAAGCGCTAATTTTTCTTATTCCTCCTTGGATGTTTCTGATCTTTGGAGGTTCTGAAATCTCTGCTGGTCTAGAAAATAATATAGAATAGGTTATGTGTATAAGGTATATAAAAGATGATCTTGTCCAGCGGTTATCACACTTTATCTTGCTAAGACAATTCCCTTCCCTGTTTTTATTTCTCCAATGAAGCCATAAGCAAAAGTCCACTTCGTAAAACTGACACACAGACCTGTTCTCCTTGAAGCAAGGACCCTGTGGATGTGCCTGCCCATCCTCTAACTTCCCCACCAGTCTTGGGCATCTCCTAGCTCCTCCACATCCCCCACTCCAGGGTCTTACAAGGTATGATTCAGAGATCTAGAGAAATCTCATTCTACGAATGCAGAAGCTGAAACTCAGTGAAGCAAAGGAATACGTAGGGGGTTTAAAAACATCTTTTCTTTGCTGATTTTTTTTCCGCCTGCTACAGATTCTCATATATGCAGGGCTGGGAATCTTGAGGGAAGGAATAAATTTGACTCCAATCACTGACTTAAACAGCCTTAAAGTTCTGCTCAGCTGGAGGAAACTTTAGATAGACTTCTTTCTGATTCTATACCTCTGACCTCCCTGTCTTTAGAGCAGTTACTTTAGAAAACTCATAATTGTAAATCCTTTCTCTGCCCCCTTGAGATGTAAATCTTTTTAAAGCTTCTTCCCAGTTTTATAACCAGAATGTCTTTCTCAAGAACCTGGGAACCATCCCTTTGAAATGTCATCATCAAAGAAGATAGTGCCCCAACCTCTTAGTCTCCGGGGTGGGGTAGAAATAGGGGGAGGAGCTTAATTGAGAGAACTCCTTGCTCTAAACTGTAAAACTGCATCTTATCATAAAGCTATAAAAAAGTGTACTGTTCCTTTGGGAAAAACCAATTTTCAAACACACCAAACTACCCCAGTTCTGAAAACCCTCCTGCCCTTCTGTTTTCGTGGAACTGAGTTTAGCCTCGATTTTTACCTCTCTCTCCTATTGCAATAGCTTTGAATAAAGTCTTCTTTGCCTGTTTGACTTTGGTGCAAATTTAAAACTTGATTCTGCTACTGAACTTGAAATTCTTGTAGCTCTATAAAATTTGGTCTAAAAAATGTAGATTATAATAGTACCTAATTTCAAGTTGTTCTGATAATCAAATGAGATAACACATGAAATGATTTTAGCATAGTGCCTGGGCTATGAGCCAGTATTATTACTAAACTAGTAATAATACTTAATAATTGTAATTAATAATAATGTGTTTTTGCAGCATTTCATTATCAGTGAGGACATTGGATTGACATTTTCTTTTTTGTCTTTAAATGGCCATAGAGTTGACTATAATAATGCTACTGTTGTAATTCATTTTCTGTTCATTTTGGTGCTAACATCTGAGGTTCATTATGCAAGTCAGTAAGTTCCTAACTATTTAGGAACATTTAGCAAACTCATGAGTCTTTTCACCTTCAGTATTACACTTTGCCCACACATAGCTTTTTTGTTGACATTTAGCACTTCCTCTGTTTGGACTACTACTGCCAGTCCATTAACACCTCTCCAAAGAAGACCAAGGAAAGGGAAAGAGATCAAACCCAAAGAGTCAGTTGCCAGCATTGTTTTTGAGGAATTGGCATAAAGGGAATCTGAGCAATGCAGTTGGTTGGGGTCTCTAGCTCTTGATGCAACACCTGGCTTTGTGCTCTGATGGCTCAACACTAGTCCAGTGGCCTGCTGGTTCTGGATCACAGATCAGGAAACTATTTTATTTTATTTTATATTTTATTTTGCCAGGGTGTGTTTGTGTGTGAGATATTTTGATTCAGGTGCACTTGACATTCATTCATTTCTGAAAGCAGGTGTTTTAGGAACTACACACCTCATCTCTAAAACAAACCAAGCACCAAAGGTTGAATAAAAAAAGGCTATTTAATGAAACCATTTCAATTGGGCCTAATGGAACACAAATAAAGAGCTATTTTTCAACTTTGCCACAGTTTAAACTGATTACTTCCAGCTTTGAAAAGCCATAAGAATGCATAGATAGGCTCTCTAAGGCTTGATTAAAACTGTGTTTTAACGATAACATTTCATATTTTTTGAAATTTAAAAAAATAGTTGCTTAAAAATCCATTCACACGTTTATAGTTTGTATTGTTTCAAAGCGTGTTAACAAATATTGCCAGCCAGCACCTGTTGTGAGTAGGTCAACCAAGGCTTCCAACATCAATGGAGAAGACAAAGATTCTGAAAACCATTACCATACTCTCTGCACCCTGTCATTGTTTTAATTCCATATTTAAGTTGTACTGAAAAAGACTGCCTGTCAGAGATTAGGACTGAAGAGTAAGTAATCCACTTCAGCTTCACTGTATTTTGCCTTGAGAAATATAAAAAAATATATCAAAGAAGTATTTTTTGTCACTCTTTTGCCTTTTAATCCTTTAGTCAAAGACATATTAAAGTACATTTCACCTAGTTGTGGTAGTAAGATAAAAAAAAAAAATTACATAATATACAGGATAAGAGGTCAGGGAAGAAAACAGTGACGAGAACAATACACTTCCCAACAGGCCGAACATAGTTCAGAAGAAGCTGTCCTTCCTCGTCTGCCAGATGGGTCCTCTGGGTGATATTTCCTTGAAGAGTTTTAGATCCTCAGGGGAGGCTGGGTTGGCTAGCAGAAGTGTCTTTTCTTCTCTTTGGGGAATTCTTTTTTTTTTTTTTTTTTTAAAGATCTTACTTATTTTTTTGACAGACAGAGATCACAAGCAGGCAGAGAGACAGGCAGAGAGAGAGGGGAGGAAGCAGGCTCCCCGCTGAGCAGAGAGCCCAATGCGGGGCTCGATCCGAGGACCCTGGGATCATGACCTGAGCCGAAGGCAGAGGCTTAACCCACTGAGCCACCCAGGCGCCCCTCTTTGGGGAATTCTTAAAGCTAATCCTCCAGTTCTTAAAGCCAAAAATGACTTCATAAAGTCTTTTCAGGCAGGTCTTTCTTGGAAGGATCTTCATGTTCTTATGTAGTATTAGGAGAAAGCTGTGGTGAGCAAGGTTCAGTTATTTATTTGCATGGAAATAGCCATGGAACAGTGAAGTGTAGCAAACCAAAGACTCTTTTGCTTAAAAATAAAATAAAATTTGCCTCTTGCAACTCCTTATACAAAAGCCACATCAACCTCTGTGAGGTCTTAAGCATGTCCTTGGGGGATAAAGGAATATGTTCTTCTTGAGTTGTGGTTATGGAACCAGTCGGGCTTAGAGGGGTGTAATTAAAGCTTTTCAATCATTCTTGTCAGTCAGAGCTGGGCTTCTAGTGGCAATGCATTCTGTACAAAGGGTCAGCAGTAACTGGCTAAAGTTTGTGAAGTGTTAAACCCATTTTAAGGAGCTTTTAGAAGTTGCCATGATGAAAAATTGTAATTGGTCACTTTTGCTCTAACAATCAGCTCATGTTTACAGATCACAGATATATATTTTGAACATAATTATAAATACACCAATGTACTGTGTAATGTGTATTGTGTAATTGTGTAATGTAGTATTGCTATGATACAACTTAGTTTTTTTTCCAATTCCGTATATAAATTTAATTATAAATAATAATGTCTAATATGACATTTGCAAGGTTTGTAGTGTGATCTCTGTATTACTGAAATTATTTAAAAATCACATCCAATGATTTTATTTATTTAGAATAATCTGTATACCTTTTTTCCACATTTGGAATCATTTATTGTATTCATAAAGCTATGTTTATAATATATCCACTGAAGATATCACAAAAGACAGGATTGAATGAAATTAAGGCAAAGGTAGACAGGCAGCTGTATTAAAAATATATATTCCTCTTTCTAAAAATGCACTAATAAAAAGTGCTCATTTTGTTTTAGTTTCAATACTTATTTCTTTACTTCATTTAGGCAGCAAACATCTTGAAAAACAAAAGGCTCTTTCTTCTATATAGATATATAGATATATATACTTGTTTATTATTTTATTCAATTATTGTGAAGGAAAATTATTCCTCTCTCATTCAAGGTTTTCCAGCAGTACTAAGATTTAAATTTACCTGAAACAAATTAACAGGAGAAAAAAGCCAAAATTGTATTGGCTCAACATCAAAATGATGTTGAGGCCTAAAGAAACAACCACAGCAGGCAGTTTTTATACTTTTTAGACAAAGAGACAATAAATCTAAGAAGAATTTATAGGACAAAGACAAATTAACTTTGGGAGCTTCAATTGGTAAGGAATTCTGAACAGAATTGGGCTGTGGTAGTAAATTACTAAAAAGTAACAGCAGGTATTTACATGGCCTTCTAGGCTTCCAAGTTCCTGACTTTGGTGGTAAGGATGTGTCTTTAGCTCCTGGTCCAGGGAGGGTACCCTTCACGTGTGAGATTTATTTCCTGTTTTCAGGTGAACAGAGGAGGGTCTGAGTGTCCTTTTTACACAGGTTATGTTCTAAGTGACTTTTATTTAAAATAATCAAAATGCCAAAATGGCACATTTTGGGGCAGTCTGACCTTGAACTCTGCACACTCAGTGTTTACTGGATGTCTATTGTTTGCCAGACTTTATGCTAGATGTTAGCTATAACTTAAGTATTCAAAGCTGCATTTACAAGAATTAATACTTTCCACAATATGAAGAGCACTACAACGTAAGTGCTTTTCACACTTAATTTAGCATCTCGCCTAAGACTTCTTCCATAACTTTAAGAGGAAGGGTCCATCTTTTTCCATCATGGATAGCACTGAAGGGATTTTGATTCTCACTTTTCATCACCCACAAAATCTACTCTGTAAAGGTGGTTGGATTCCTTTCTACATTTTTAACTCTTCTGTCTCGTTCTTTGTTATTTGCATGCATGTTATTTTGCATAGTGATAATTCTCTAAGGAATTTCTGACTTGGACCAAAGTATCCTTTACTATTCTCTGATGTGGGGAACAAAAGCAAAAGAAAAAAAAATATATCACACTTCCATACAACTTGCAGCCCATTGACAAGTACTGGAGACAGGCAGAATGACTTTCTACAAGAAACTTAGCAGCCTCAATGTTAATGCCTTCCTAGACTCAAAAGGCAACCTTAGCTTGACATTAGCCCAACCTCCAGGATCCTACAAGTCTACTTTAACATATGAAAATCCCTCTGAAAACCTCCTTTATCTCTACCCCCTCCAAGATATTTGTTAGCAATCATCCTTCAAACATATGGCCCACTGATATACATCTGAAGGGTCTCATGACTAATGTTTTAGTAGACAGTAGTAAATGACTTTATCTGAACAACAGCTAGACCCTCAAGGTCCTGGAAACCATGCTTCCAAATTCCCTAGAGATTTATGCTATCCCTAACCCCCTCCCAACTTGAAGGTATATAATCAGTCACTTCTCACAATCCTCTTTCTGCCCGTGGGTATGGTCCTGTGCTTTAATAAAACCTTCCTTTTTGTACCAAATACGTCTCAAGAATTCTTTCTTAAGCATTCATTCCCAGACCCCAACAATTCACATCACTATCCACCACTGTTCCTGCATTTCCCTATCCTACTTTTCTTCCCCCATAGTAAGCAGAATATTATTGAGAATGAAAGGAAATGCTATTAATAATTATTGAAATTTAGTGCAAACTTGGATTGTTTCAGGGAAATGAGACACACTGAATCTTTTCTTAATCCAGTGATCCTTAATCTCCCTTACTCCCCCGAACTGCTCTTGTCCGAGTCAACAGAAAACTGTTTTGCTGAATATAATGACTGATGCTAAGTTGTCACCCTACTTGACCTATCAGCAGCATCTGCCACATTGCACGACTCTTCCCTCCTCAGTTTCTTCACTATACTTGCAGTGACTCACTTGGTCTCCCTCCTCACAGGTTGGTCACTGCTTCTCTCTCTCCCTCACTGCCCTTGTCTTCATCTTCCTGACCAATTTAGTCTTGGAATACATCATGGTGCAGTCTTTGAAACTTCTCTCATTTTTATCTACATTCGTTCTCCTTGGGGATTTCTTCTGGTCCCATGGCTTTAAATGACATAATTAAGTTAATTAATCTTAAATTTAAATCTCCAGCCTGTCCTTTTCCTCTAAAGTCCTGCTTACTCAACATCTTAACTTGAAATTCGAATAGACTTATATCAATAATGTGGCCAAAACCAGCTCCTGCTCTCTGCACCCCAAATCTGTGCTAACTGTTCATGACAATTCCATCCTTCCAATTACTCAAGCTAAGTTATGTATCTGTCTCTGACAACATTCACTATACCCTAAATTTGTACCCTCAATCCTGGGACTCAAATTTCTTCCTTGATTTATTTTCTAAGAGTATTTCTAACATTCTAATGCAATGTATCCCTTTATCATTACTGCTTTATTACTTATGCTAACCTCTTACATATGTGTTATTATAAGTTACTAATATATAATTTATCTCTTTTAGTATTATTTTATTGACTATCTCTACTGAAATATAAGCTCTCAGATGACATTTTGTATATTTTGTTCTTCATTATATTGACAAGGCCTAGAACATTCCCTGGCATACAGTTGGTACTAAATAAATAACTGTTTAAAAGAAATGAGTAAATAGAATAACAAAACTATGTCCCATCACTATTATCTCTAAAACTCAAATTATCATTTTTCTTCTACCCTACATTTGTTTAAATAAACAATTTGATCAAATTTCTCTCTTCCTGGCAACTAGGAATAATGTCTAAATTCAGCCTGGAGAAAGAATAATTTTATAAATCTGTAAAGCATGCATTTAATTTTCCAGGTTTACCTCTGTTTCTGTATCCAGCACACACATATTTTTACACATCTGTGCATAAACATATCTGGGCTTATTCAGACTTGGGTCATTTTTCTTTCTTTCCACTTCTATTTTTTCTTGTCAAACAGTCACCACAATGCTCAATACTTCCTCCACCAATCATTCTTTGGAAATATTCTCACCTCCCCCTTTATTACGATGGTAGTTATTCTGCATCCATTATATAACATGTGTGACAGCACACTTTGAATTAGAGCCATTTATATATGTACCTCTCTGTGTTAGATTACATAATATTTATTATTTAATTTCATTGTCTCTATGTTTATTTTAAATCTTGATCTTAAATCCACTCTGCCTACTGTAGTGTTTCATACACAACACTTGTCCTAGAAATATTTGTGACATGTAAATATACCAAGATCTGAAATAAGAAATCCGAATAAAAAACAATTTTAAAATCATTTCCACTATGCTCAAAATTTAACTAATATTGATTCAAAACTCTCTCTCTCTTTTTTTTTTCCAAAAGCCAGTGGTACTGAACTACAGGTTATAATGCATAAAGCTAGAATAGTCTTACATTTATTTCTATGTCAGGAGAATGTGCTTCCCATAAATAATTTAAAAGTAGAGTATTTTCGGGGCGCCTGGGTGGCTCAGTGGGTTAAGCCGCTGCCTTCGGCTCAGGTCATGATCTCAGGGTCCTGGGATCGAGCCCCGCATCGGGCTCTCTGCTCAGCAGGGAGCCTGCTTCCTCCTCTCTCTCTGCCTGCCTCTCTGCCTGCTTGTGATCTCTCTCTGTCAAATAAATAAATAAAATCTTTAAAAAAAAAAAAAAAAAAGTAGAGTATTTTCAAATCCAAGTTACTTAACAAGGACCTTGATTTGTTAAAAAAAAAATGTTTAGGTATTTGGGTCAACAAAATTATTTCAAATATAAAATATTTTCTTATTGGAAGTACCCCAAGTAGATGATGTCTTGAGATTCAGTCTGCCACTTCTCAGGACAGAAATTTACTGGCACTCAACAGCTTTGCAGTATTCACCAGGAAACTGAGCTATGCCGAGCACAAATGCTTTAGGGCATCCAATCAGTCAGTGTGATCAGATACACCGCTCTGAATACGGTGCCAGTCACCGTGGAGACACCTGGGACGGGGAGGATGGGAGAGACCTGGGTAGATACTTGCAGGAGACTTTCCATGCTGCTCTTAGGCCACCACAGACTTCTCTGGGATCATTGTTTGTCTTAGTCTTCTTGGGCTGCCATAACAAAATGCCATAGACTGGGGTGACTTAAATGACAGCTATTTATTTCTCATAGTTCTGGAGGCTGGAAGGCTGAGGTCAGGATGTCAGTAGTGAGGGCCCTCTTACTCACACAGCGGACCGAGGAAGCCCTGGTGTCTGTTCCTCTTCTAAGACAGGCACTAACCCTATCATGAGAGTACTGCCTCTGTGTCTTCCTCTAAACCTAACTATCCCCCAAAGTCTCCACCTTCTAAGGTCACCACATTGGGCTTCAGAGTATGAATCTGGAGAAAAACATTCAGTCCATAACACTTTCATTTCCTCTGTAGTCCAAGTTTGCTGTAGAACCTTAAACACTTAATAGGTTGAGTCAAAGTTATCTTTTGTAGCATATCAGGACTATCAGTGGCCTCAGAGCCAGGACAGATCTGCATAAAAACTGGTATCTGAGGTTTTACGTTCTGTTCTAACACTACACTCTGTTGTATAAAGTGAGTCATTTGACCTTTTGACCTCAGCTTTCTTAGATTAGAAAAATGGGGGGGAGGTTGGATGAGCCTAGGACTTCCTTTCAGCTTGGAAATACTAATATTATCTGACAAAGGATAATACCCTTCTTTTATTAAGAAAACACCTAGATTAGTCTATAAAGAGAAACTGAGCTGTTTTATTTTGTTGCTTCGACGTTGAAAATTTCTGTGAAAAATACCTGTAAAATAAATTTTAAGTTCCCTTCTACTGCAAAGTTAGCAGAGAGCAAAATGCTTACCAGTTTGCCTCAGAGACAAAGTGAATTTCACTGCATTTCATTCTGAGTATTTAAAAAGTCAAATTCAGCAGATCAGCCATTCTCTATAGCTCATGGTTCCCTCATCTGTTCCTGATTTATGAATCTGTGATGCGCTTGACCTATGTTTATCTCTACGTTCAGCTCCATTTCAGTATGGGCTGCGAAACTAATCCTCGACTTCCGAGTTCCCAGTTTTAGCCACTGACACAACTCTTTCCAACTGATTATGAAGATTACCCAGGCACTTTCTGCTGTGAGCATAGTTCAAATGTTCTTAGTGGTCTGGTTTGGCACACAGAGCATTGTCCCAGTTACATTTTGATATGGCATGAAAGGATGTTACTTTTTGAACACCCTACAATGAAATAAGTCCTTGGGTTCCGGAACTTGCCAGATGTGTATTTATAAACAATAAAACATTTAAGTCATTTTTATAGAGAAAGTGAATGATATTGTAAAGTAGTATTCAAAATTATATAGCGTCATTGCAGCTACATATTTTTCAGGAAAACAAAGCTGAGTTGGGATCCCCCTTTCTGTGGCTATAGTCTGTGAGAGGTGGGTTAACCAGCTACCATGTCAATCTTGATTCTATCTGACCATTGTACTACCTGCTGATTGATCTTGGGTTAACTTGCTGAGAAATGCACAAAGTGTTCTTATTTTGCTTTTCCAAATGAAATCATCTTTAGTACAAAGCATAAAAATGTGTGAAAAATTTGTAATAAGCATACAATATGTAAATGCTTTTGACTGTGGGCTTATTACACATTTAGGATAGAAAACACTGATATCTTCAGACATCAAACCAACCATGTCTACAGTGGGAAAGTTGATGACAACAGTTTGAGATTTGAAAAGCCTTAGACCAAAGTGGATCAGTTGGGATGGGGACAAGTCACTTGGTTATTTTTGTCTCAGTGACAGCATTAAGGTGGAATACAAAGCCTTGAGAGAGGAGGAAGCTTAGCGTGATAGGAGCATCGACACCACTTTTATTTGCCTCTCCATGTTCCATACACAAGTGTCCTATCTCCTGCGTAAGAACCAGACATGGCTATCGGGCAGGCACATGTGGCTACAGGAGGTCACATGAATTGTAATATATTTGGTGGAGAGGCAATTTATTCCCACACTCCTCTAACTAGAAGTTATTAATAATCAATGAGAAGTTACTATTCTTTAGGCCAAATTCAAAGAGCAGTTTCAAAGACTTACAAATACCGTGAAATGGATCTCACGGCTACCTAAAACGGCTTACATATGAGCTTCTTTTTATTTTGACACTGTTTTCCATTAAAATTCATATGAGGAAAAAGACTTAAAATGTTTGTGGTTTTTCTGAATGGAAATACCACTAAGGGATGATCTCATCTGTGGAAGAAACTGCTCTAAAATTCTGGAAAAATCATACAGATCATTTTTCCTTGTTTTTTTTCCTCTAGTAAAAAAAGGAGGAACAGTCAAAAATTTCACAAGCATCCAGTGACAACAAGTCTTTTTATTCTTGGTGAATTTAAAAATTATCCTGTTTGTCCATAAGGTATTTCTACAAAGGTGGCTAAGCCATATACCTCTAAGGTTAAAAAAAAAAAAAAAATCCAGGATAATCTTTTTAAAGCCTCTGGTGAATTCTTGGTATTAAACTGTGCTCACCTAACTATCAAAGCTTCTCTATACATAATTTTTGATAAATAGTAATTCCCAGGGAAAATGAATCTTCTTGGCAATTGTTTACTCTATCATTCATTTTGAGAGATTTGGGGGAAGGGTGTGTGTGTATGTATGTGTGTGTGAGAGAGAAAGAGATAGATAGATAGATTGTGGTCATGTGTATGAGAGGAAAGGAAAACTGACTTCTTCATGTAGGTACAAGAAATAAGTTTCTCTTTCATCATTCCAACAATAGCTGAAAGTTTCACAGTGAGATGTCACAAGGTGTGGTCTGCCTGAGAAGATTGTTTCCAACATATCTTTTCTATGTCTCACCCTGTTCAGATAAACATACTGATAAATCTCTGGGACTATGACTCCCTGCTGTAGAGTTATGGGTGATCAGATATAACCTTTATCCCCTCAATTTCCAGAGCTTATGCAGCTTCCCCACCACCCAAGGTATAATTGCTCAAGTATTATCACAGTGACTAAGAAATCATGCATACCCAGATACATCAGTAGTTTTCTGGAAAGCTCAGAATACAGCTCGCAGCTCCCAGAATCAAAACACAATGAATCAAGAGAAGCTAATTTCTCTCCCAGAAGCCTACCCTGAAATCGTTAAAAATGGCCTACTATCTTCTACAAAAAAAGCAAAGAAGAAGAGATTGAATGACCAATTAAAACATCTAGAATGGAGTTTATTTTCAAAAATTGCCAGTGGTCCCATTCTTGGAGCCCTCAACATTTGATTTAACCTCAATGCTCAAAATAGTCAAGGGAGCTTTATCCAAGGGCCCCCATGTCTTTTTTTATACCACATGCCGAAATCTCTTGCTTCTGACAGTTCATAGAACCGTGATGTATTTATTATTATTGGCAATATCCCTAGAAGAGGGAACTGAACAGCAGGCATATACAGATTTTTACATTCCAATAACTTACCCAATGCCTTATCAATTGAGGGAGGTCATCAAGAGGGTGTGACCCTTGATTGGCCTACAAGCTGGACCCAGGCCGTTGTTAGCTCCTCAGCCCATCTCCTATCCTTTGGATGTAGATCCCACCTACTATTCCCATGCTAGCAGCCATTTCAAGGATGCAGCTTTAAGGGTTAAGTTGTTTTTGAGACCATCTGGTCTCAGATTCAGTATTCTCCACTGAATTCATGATTAAACCCGATTAAGGACTCTCCATGAACTATCCAGATTCTGTCAGGCAGGTGCAGAGATCTAATTATCTTGTATCTGCCCAAGACAAGCCTCATTAATAAATTCCTTTGGTTATTAAACCTGCCACCTACTGTCTGGAGTGATCTGCCTCTTTCTCCAGTCTCTCCCTGCTTTCCATTTATGGGACCAGGATCAAACTTCACCCAGGGAACTCCAAAGGTTGCAATTGCAATAATTGCTGAGTCAGCCAGGAGGTGGAATAAATGGTGCTAGGGAAAGAGGCACCTACAGGGAAATCCTGGGGTGGCCACTGACCTTTATGTGGAAGGGGTGGCCCATATCTGAGATGCTTAGAGACCACAGTATGAGTATGGGGAGACCTTGAAAACACCCCGTGGCCTGATACATTTGCCTGAGGATCTGCACAGACACAGTGCAGCGAAGAAGGGAATCTTGGGGCTGTGCAGGGAGCTGCCTTGAATGTGGGTGGTTCAACAGAACCCTCCCGCACAGAGGCTGAAGTTCAAATTAGGAAGTTAGAAGAAGGGCTGAGATCGGAGCAGGAGATGTGGTGCCCACCACTCTACTGGCTTCGGGGCTGGCAGACAAGATAGGAGAGCAGGATAAACAGTTGAGAGTTCAGCGTGCCATTTTGCAAAGGTAGGAGGCTGCAAACTCTGTGGGTTGAGGTCCCAGCACTTGGGGCAAAGCCTGATTGGGAATCCCTGGGCAAGCGAGGGGAGTGAGGAGGAGGATATTGTGGTGATTGAGAGTAACACAGATGAAAAGTTGCATGCTGTCTGACCCTTAATGCAAAGGAGCCATAGCAACCCCAGCCATCAGGGCAGTACCCCATCCAGGAAAGACTCATGAGGAGAGAATATACGTCCCCTGAGCTTATTGATATAGCTGCCAAGTTTCAGAGAAAGTCCAGAGCAGTATGCAGGTGTGGTTAGTGTGGTAGCAATGGGCAGGAGGCAGAGAAAATGAGCAACATCACCACACACCCTGCCCTATGTCAGCTCTTATACAGTGCTTGGGGGTAAAATAGAATATTAAATAATAGAAGTAAAAATAGAATAGTAAAACAGCAGGTCCAATTATTAACAGCTAAAACCATGTTGGCCAGGTGGAATAAAGTACTGTCCCGGGCTTTAATACATTTGAATGATCAACCAGTAAGGCCTGTTGCCTCCTATGCCAGATTGGGAACCCCGGCCAAGTCATCCAACACCTTAAAGGTATGGAAGTCACAGAAGACAGAAAGTGGCCTGATTCTCACTGTGGATCAACAGGCTGTGCTGGAGAGAACACCAGGCCCCATCATGCCTGGGAAAGGTGTCAATATACTGGAATTCCCAATGGGATGTCCCACCGGGATGGGTGAGTTACTTCGTACTCCTGTGTGAGAGGGAACTACCCAGTCTCCACTAGAATCCCATTGTCTTGCCGCAAGCTGGACCTGTGGAAACACACTATACCTGGAATGAAACCTATACCACTGAAAGAAGGAAAAGATGGGAGTCCTGATCTGGCATATTCTGCCCACACCATATCTCCTCATATCTGATAGTACTGGCTTCCCTGGCCAACATGTATGGTGTGCACAATCAAGTTGAATTCCTAAACTCTTAAAAGCTGAAGCCACTTTAACTTCTAAGGATCAGGCCATAGAATTCTTATAAAAGGGGAAGAACTTCAGTGGGAGGAAGTTCCCACTAAATCTATCTTTTTGACTTTAGACATCCAGTCACAGGATGGTTATGTTGGCACCTGCCCTGCTCTAGCTTATCAGGATTGCCATGGTGGATATCCAGGGAGGGGACTGGAAGGCCCTAGAACAATATATTAAGGAAAACAAACTTGGACTAGCACTCTTAATTCATTTGATACTACTAGTAGTGATCCCAAAACTTGGCCTGTGGCACACCCTATCAATAACCCTTGGCATGAGTATTCTTTTCCTGTTAATCAAACTTCAAAGGCAGCCCATCAAACTCCTGACCAGAAGAGTCTTAAAACTACCACCATCAGAGCCATGGGTTCCTGGACTCAGATTTGGGATTGGTTAGTGTGGCTCCTCCCAGGTTATAGGCATTTGATCACCCAGGTACCCCTATGTTGGGAACAGAAAAATTATTCTAAACAAAACCCACCCAATTGTACTAGGGATATGGAATGCATATCACCAGGACTACACAGTCATTCTGTCATACTAAAATATAGCAATGGTTTGGCACTGATACATCCAGGTATTTATTAGGTAGTCTTGGATGAGACCCAATGGTTGTGTGGCACAATCTTTGGCCATGGCTTCCCCTGGGGTGGTTGGGCCACTGTACCCTGGGTTTTTCCTGGGCATTGAGGATAATCTGTCCCTCTATAAAAAAAAGTTGCCAACCACCATTCCTCAAGGCCAGATGGGTATGCTCTGCTTTCACTGGTATAAACATTTGTCCCCTCCATTTGCCTGGAGGATGGTAAAGCACATGTAGGAGAACTTTCTAATTTCACCCAACAAACCCTAAATGGCAGCAGGCAAAACCTGTCTTTACTGAACCCTGAGATGTCTCTAAAGAGAAAATTGTCCTCCAAAAGTAGGATGGACTTAGACATTATTACTGTCTTGCAAGGAGGCATCTGTGCTATTGTCTAAGCAGAACGTTGTGTTTATAGCTGAGTCTGCAAATGTGTCATCTTTATTAAATCACATGAAGGTATAAGTGAGTGCCCTGAACAATCCAACTCCTAGCCTAGGGGACTTACTAAATCAATGGTTCAGATCACAGGGCACTAGACGGAAAAAAGGAATGTTACTTATTTGGGGAATTATTATCTTAATCTATGTTTTCTCTTGCATGTACCTCTATTGGTTTTGTGGTATCTGCCTCCAGTATGGTAACTGGCCTCCAGTGTGGCCAGATCTGCCTCCAGTGGTAACTGGCCTCCAGTGTGGCCAGATAGCTCCAAAATGAGCCACTTCCATGCTAATGAAACACGCTGACCTTGCTGATGGCCCAGGCCTCACTGTGGAAGAGTGGGGAGGGTAAGTTTGCAAGAGTCAGTCCTATGGGGTGGCATGTTGGAGGAGGTCATCCAGAGGATGTGACTTCTGGTTAACTCATGAGCAGTACCCAGACAGTCAGAGGGTTCCACCCCATCCCCTGTTATTGGAATGTACATTTCACCCACCATTCCCATAGTAGGAGCTGTTTTCAAAGGCATAGCCCCAAAAAAGCAACATGCTGTTGAGACCATCTGGACTGATTATATGATGGAGCCCACTGAGCCTCTCTATGAATGTTTGAGACTCTGGTGTTGGGACCTACTCATCTTGTGGCCACCCAAAATGAGCCTTGTAAGTAAGTTCCTTTCCTTATGAAGATTGCCATCTACTGATCTGGAGTGTTGGTCTCTCCTTGCACTCCTTGTAGAAGGGCTGGCTTCAGATTTCACCTAGGAAGCTTTCAGATCAACTCTACCCTGACTTTTAAGTAGTAAATTTGTATATACATATTAGCATGACATGAAGGACAATCTATAGAAATAGATGCAGAATAACTAAGTGGATATAAGTGAGAAAGGGGGGAGAATTTTACCTGATTTGTAGTGAGCAACCACTAAATGTATGGTTTCATCCATTTGTCCTGTAATTTGGGAACTTTATTATCTGAAAAAAAATCTAGAAAAATAGTTATCAAGCTACAGTCACATAGAATATGAACTTTTTTCTTTTTCTTTCTGTCTTTCTTTCTTTCTTTCTTTTTGAAATTTTATTTATTTATTTGAGAGAGAGTGCCTGCGAGCAGGGGGAGGGACAGAGGAAGAGAGAGAAACACACCACCTACTGACAGATCCCTGCCACAGGGCTTGATCCCCAGACCCTGAGATCCTGACCTGAACAGAAGTCAGACACTTAACCAACGGAGCCTCCCAGGCACCCAGAATATGCAATTTTTCTTGTTGAATAGAGCTATTCTGTGGAAATTGAGTTAAGGGTGATCCTCTCTCCCATTAATAGAAATAAAACAGCTCTTGTGGCAAAGCATTGTGAATTAAAATTCTGACCCTACCACACAGAATGAGGTTGACTTGGATGGCTTGTTTATTTTCACATAGTGAGCCTATTTCTTTATTTGTCAAATGGTAAAATTAAGGCACACCCTGTCGTCACATGCTAAGGCTTAAAATAAATACATAAAGCATCTCTAGTACAATATCTAGAATACAGTTGCTATTAAAAACTAATACTTCTCTTTTTCTGTTCTGTACTTCATATTTTCCTGGACCTCAATAAGCATCCTTTTGTGTCTAGAACCATTCAGGTCAATAGCATTAATTGGTATCCTGCTGTAGACTAGGATCATTGTGGCAACAGTTCAAAGAAATTAAAAGTGAAAGAATTGTATGTGGTATTATTGAACCACAGAGGCAGATACAATCTCCTAAAATGTAGAGATATTCACTTACCTATCAGAGGCATGTAATTTTGCACTCGTATATAGGTGAGAGAGACACCAAAAGAAAACTAGACAGGGGAAAGAGACACAGAGACTCAGAGACAGAGAGAAGGAGGGACTATACCTATCAAGAAAGGGAAGGGTCTGACCGTATGTTGCTTTGGCATCTCAGTTTACTCAGTGCCCCTGATTACTGGTTGCTACTTAACAGTATTCACAGGTAAAATTATATGTTAGCCCTGTGTGTGTGTGTGTGGGTGTGTCTGTGTATTTGCTTGTGTTCCCCAATGTTTAGAGATGATAGTATAAATAAATTAATAAATTAGTTAATGAATTGATTAGTGCCAGGGAGTCAGGTGGAATATAATGGTGGATTGTTAAGGGAACCCCTCCAGAAGGGACAGGCAGAGGTATGATAAAAGGGGAAAACATACTCATGCATAGTTCAAAGTATCTTACTCAGGAAGCATTCACAAGATTGCTTTCCTCCATAGGGGTTTATGGTGCATTGACTTGTAGCTAACTGTACCAGTCATTTAGTGCCTGGGACAGCTGTCTTTTCTCTGTGAAAATGTTTGGATCCTTAGGAGAAGCTGAAATTGAAAATTTTATTTACATGACTATGAGACAGTATTTTATTTTAAGAAAATAAACAGAAAAATCCACAATCTATGGTATTATTGTATTTTACCACTAATTCTTACTTGTGTTACATAGGGATCAAAATAGAGATTCCCCTGTAATTTATTATTGTTTGCCATTCTGAGGTTATGTCCATTTCTTTTAAACTGGAGAGGACATTTCTTATTGATTTATTGGAGAGAAAACTCTGCCTGGAATCTTAAAATGCCTTAATAGTTCTATTTCTAGTAGAATTCCATATCTTTTAACTAATACCAACAACTTGGAAAACTAGTAAGAAAACGTCCGATAAGTCAGAAAGTGAATATTTTGTAGATGGCAGCAAATTTCAGAATGTAAGATGAGACAATTTTGCTGTTTTTTCTTCCTTCTTTGCAGATGGTTAAAAAACTCAAAATGTACTGGAATGAAGACTTGTGCATCTAATTTTATTTTAGTTTTTAATCATATTACCTTACCTTGTATTTGACTGTCAGACTTGTACTTACCTATCAGAATGCAGTGTTTTGGTTAGAGGAGTAACCTTGTATTTTAAGAACTGTAGACAAAATGGAGAAAGGAAAATGTCTCTAAGCTACACAGTCTCCAAGTCTATGCTTTTGTTGGATGTAACACAATTTGCAAGCGATCCAAATGACTCATGTATTTGGATTGTTGAAACACTAAAAATCTCTTTCTTTCTCTTTGTCCCACATTTTCTCTTTCTTTTTTTGGCCCTTCCTCCTAGGTCTTTCTACACTCATAATTAAATACACCAAAGCTATAGCTCTGCGTGAGTAGATACGAGGATGCCTGATATCAGCACTGAGGGTCAAACTAAGAGAATAAACAACAGTGTAAAACCTTAGAAGAGTTACACCTGAGAAACTGGCATATTGTCCTTTAAAGCTTTGTGTCAGATTGTTTTTATGGACAATCTTAAATTACTTATTGTTTCTGACTTTTGGAAATTGTTACTCAATCTCTATATATGAACTATGGCTTGCTACATTATTTTTGTATAATGTTGAAGACGTTTGAAAAACTTAAATAACTCTTGATAAAATATTATGTTTACCTTTTTATTATTTGTTTCTGGACAACCCAGGTCTTCCTTTAATCAATCTGCTATTTCCACTACATTTAATTACTACCGTATCACCTGTTATTTCTTTTTTTTTTTTTTTAAGATTCTTATTTATTTGACAGACAGATCACAAGCAGGCAGAGAGGCAGGCAGAGAGAGAGAGGAGGAGGAGGAGGCAGGCTCCCTGCCGAGCAGAGCTCCCCACGTGAGGCTCCATACCAGGACCCCGGGACCATGACCTGAGCCGAAGGCAGAGGCTTTAACCACTGAGCCACTCAGGGGCCCCTCACCTGTTATTTCTATCCTAGGCCTAGGATTACCAACTCATGACAAACCTATTCATAGTGAATTCAGCTACAACTGATCGTCTTTTTTTCTTTTACTATCTTTTTTTTTTTTTTAACCACACATAAATCCAAGATTGGTTCCTCATAACCAAATGCTAATTACAGCTGTGGTTACAGAAAATCTTTCACAGACCATTTTGACTCGTGAAATTTACTTTTGGAGTCTTGATCCTGCCAGTAAAACCAATTAAGCATTTTTCCCCACATTAGTCTGATAATGTACTGAAGTCAGAAGTTTTAAACTAAAATGTCAAGCATTTGTCTTCAGATTTGCAGCATTGGTTGACTTTTTTCTAGGCTAGGGGCAAAGTAAAAAGAGCATAAAAAGCTTTAGAACTATGCTTAAGAATTTGATAAAATGTGAAATTCCTCAACCTTCTCAATGATAACAATTCTAGACTCCAATTAATAAAATCTGGGGACAACTAAAATAAATTGTGATTCTGTG
This sequence comes from Enhydra lutris kenyoni, assembly GCF_002288905.1. NCBI lineage: Eukaryota > Metazoa > Chordata > Mammalia > Carnivora > Mustelidae > Enhydra > Enhydra lutris. The sequence goes on along the minus strand of NW_019154120.1, from coordinate 9,968,217 downwards.
TTCCACATTTAATTCACAAATATTTTTTGAGTTTCTAGGTACCAGAATCTCTGCTAAAAAGAAGGGATTTTAAAGATGAAAACTATAAAATTCTTACCTTCCACAAGCTTACACACAGAAAAGTACAGATAATCTCACCAGAGAATGGTTCCCTACAAGGTTCAGACTGACTTAATAGCTAAAAAAAAAAAACCAAAAAAAACCACAGATGCTTCCTACCTTATATGTGATGCTGTCCTACTTCCAGAATTAGGGGTACTCGGTTCAGTTTAAGTCAATGAAATTTAACACAACAAATAATAATCCAACAGATTAAGCTGTAATTGAGAACGACAACTTTTTGGGAAATGGAATTAAATTTTCCTAGGAGTTTTGCATTCTAAAGTTTGTTTTGGATTTCATTTTTCTTGTTGTGGGTGTGGGTATGCATGCCCACTTGTGCCAAGAGCACAAAGGAACAGGGTTCAAATAGCTTTAAACTCTGTGCAACTGGAGATCTCATTTAGGATCGACCTTACTAATTTCTCATTTTGGTTGTGTAAAATTGGAAAGATTAATGATTTTATGTAACATGAAATATTTTTCTCACTGATTTCTTTTAGATTCAGAAATGCCTACAATAGACTTTCACCACGGAAATAAACATTATTGAGAAGCTTTAAGCTAAAGTGTATTTCTAGAGAAAGAAAGAAGTCTCCATTAATAATTGGGACATAAGGGATCTCATGGAAGAAAGTATTAATGAAAGGTGAATAACAGAACATGTTTTTAGGAGGATGTTCTGGAAATGAAGGCATCCTAGGCAGAAGACTATCAGTACAAAGTCAGAGATCTATGATTTTAACATGATTTTTATATTGCTTTCTTTTCTAGTGTCTACAAAGAGAAGATCTGGAAGACTATATATCAAACTTTCTGCTGATGATGGAAAAACTATAGTAGTATTACCAGTATTTTAATGTTTAAAAGATGTGTAATTACAACCAGAAAAAATAAAATTGTATATTTTAATAGCTGCTTTAAATTATGTTTCAAAAATTTAATTGGTAAGATCTAATGAAATTGGGAGCTTTTTATAAGCCAACATATGGTCAACATACAGTCATACGTTTATTTTGTCCAAATAGCATTTATGCCAATATAACATTTAATGCTCATGGGAAGTGAATAGGAATCTGTGTCCATGTTGAATTACTGAGAGACAGGTAGTTCTCTTTACCCGGAAAATACTTGACTATCACCCTTAAACTCGGGTGAGGCTTTGCATATTTCTGCTTTTTCCTCGTTTAGAATAATTGCAAAATTCTATGCAAACACTACCAGCATCTTCTGGTCTTAGAAACTAATTCTAATATTTATTTTATATTAATATGTTTCTAAAACTTATTTTGAAAAATTTAGTGCACCCATATCCCTGTCTCATAATTTTCTTAAATATATGACAATGTTATTATCTAGTTTCTTAAAGAGCAAAACATAAACCACATAAATTTATAAAAGTAGTGAGACTGGATATTATCTCAAAGACTATTCACTTAACCTTAAGAGAATTGCCAAATCTTATATTGAGATATTGTCCAAATAGTCATAACACACTTCTCTCACTCAATATTATTTTCCTTTAAATATGCAAAATCAAACTTGTATTCAGCCCAGGCTTGAAATAAGAGGAGAAAAAATAGAAAAGTCAAACATCATATTTCTCCAATTATAAGCTAAACGATCATTACAGATTTTGAACACTTTTTGTTTTAATACACTCAAAAATTTCAGGTGTTTAAAATATAATTCTTTATTTGTGCATTTTTGATCCTTCGTTTGCAGTGGACTGCAATTTCAGTATGGAGGTTGTGTCTATGCTACTTTTACTCACAATTACTGTGCTTTGCCCATTATATGTGCCCAGTGGATTCATTGAGTTTAATGGTGTATGTATATATATATATTTCTATTATATAAACTATATAATAATTCTGAACACTCACACATGTATAAATATACACAAATTTGCACATTTTGTATTAATGCATTCTTTTGTTCTTTAAAAATCATTTATCAACAAAATGTTTAAATTGGTAAGGACAAAAGATGTGTGCCATGAAATTTTGATTTTGCTAATCTAGAATTACTCAAAATGAAGAAAGAAACCCCATAGAATGTGGTGGTAGGAAATAGCATGTCTTCCCCTCCCCCCAACCCTGCACCTCAAGATGTCCATATTCAAATTCCCAGAATCTATAAATACGATATGTTACACAGCAAAAGATAATAATTGTTACAGATGAAATGAAGGTGGGAACGTTATCCTGGATTATGTACGTAAGCCCGATTTAATCATAGGTCCTTAAAAGCAGAAGAGGCAGAAGTGCGGCTCAGAGATGGCAGTGTGAGCTGGAGAGCTATTGAACAAGGAAACGCGTCAAGCACACCAAGTGATTCCTGAGTTTGCAAAAGTTTTTCTTTCTGATTAAGCCACCTGTGTTCACTAATTGGCACCCGCTGACTTTCCTCCCCCAGTAAACACAAATCCTCCTCCTCGTCCTCATCCACATTGATATGGAGATCTGAAATCCTAGGGCTCCATAGAACACTGTTTGAAAAGTACTGTTCTAAGCCATTCTTTTTTCTTTCTTGATAAAAGGACTGATATTCTTTTGAAGCCGCCATAAGATAGTGAGAATATCAAATAGTCTCCAGGAATAGGTGGGGGGGGGGTTTCCAAGTTCAAAGTCCACAGACTTTTGCCCTTTGCTTTGAGTATGGAGAATCTTCTACTGGCTACCAGCAGCCCTTTCTTAAATGTCAGGTATCATTTAAAAAGGACATTTACTTTATACAAAGGACTTGCTTTGTATAAACACCTTCCAAAGCAGCAAATCAAACGCAGGCCTTATCCCTGTGCATACTTTCTATAAGGTGTACTTTGGAAGTCTGTCCTCATTTTTGGTTGGAATTTTCCCATGCCTCTGGTCCCTTACAATTCTGGAATTTTAAGCCAACATGTTTACTAGTTGCTTAGAGCGAGATAGGTGAGAAAAAAACCAAAAAACAAAAACAACCCCCCCCCACCGTGAGCTAACTTTGTAAGCCATGGTCAGAGAATAGCACAGAGGGAAGAAATCCAAGGGGAAAGTGTAATACAGCTGTTCAAAAACCTTGGGTAAAAGAAAGAAAAACAAAAACTCAAAGCTTTATCTTGATCAAACCAATACTAGATCTGGACATAGAACTGAGAAAATAACAAAAAGGATGTGGGATGTCATGCAGATAGTTATAAACATGTCAGATGAAAATCTGAGATAATTAGAAGACGATAGCAGTGTGTGGCTAATGGCGATGGTAATTGTCTTTATAATAATAGTATGACAAAGAAGAAATATATAAGAATGGATTCATTTAAAAAAGAAATAAAATATCAGTATGAGAAATAATTACAGCAGTGGGTGAGAAAGGATCCATAAAAAAATTAAATTTAGCCACGCTTTCTTTTGGATGGAATAAATTGGCAGGTAGACCTACTTTTAAAAGGTTTGTATAAATTCTTGAAGACAAAATGATCAGAATTGACGTCTATTCGAAACACACCAGCAGATTAGATGATGGGTCTAGGTACTAATATGTCATATGTCAGACTGAGAAGTCCTTCACAATCCTGTTATATTCCACCCAAAAACCTATGGAAGTAACTCACACTCTATACCCGTTGATAAACATTTATAATGAACTACAACACTCATATCCCTTTTAGCCAGAGCAGCCCACTTTGGGGAATTGTGAACAGAGCTCTCAGGAGAATTATGCGTATAAGAGAATAAAGATGACATGTCATTAAAAGTTTTTAAAACTGGAAGTTTCTTGTTCACCCCAGATTTATCTCAAACTCAACCCTCCATTGTGTTAAATCACATATATACGCACGTTTACAGAAACACGCATACATAATTTAATTTAACTTGCAGAAGTAGAAATTCCCTGATATATCTATTAATATACTTCAGTGTGAGATTAATAAATCAGCCAATTGGGTATTCCAGACTCTGAAGCATCTTGTAAATTTTGTTAAGAAATCTACTCCAACAGTAATTTCTAGACATTGACATATGGTAATGATGGGTGATTCTCTAGGAGCATATGGAATCAACTGACTTAGTTCAAAACAGTGTTCCTACATTAGTAAAATTTCCAGAAGTTTCTTCAAGCAAAACTAGTACAGTTACCTTTTTTAAATGACAAATTTGAGAAGACATCAATCCAAATATAGTACAAACTCTGTGATGGTACTCAAATACCTTATCTCTGCAAACTAATTTTTAACACTGGTGTTTGTTTAAATTATTAATTTGCTTTCTTCCTAATATCTCATGGCAGGAAAAGGAGGTGAAAATAATTGATATGTGTAATGATTTAGCATGCTGTTAAGACCTTTATCATGATCTTAGGACTTGGGAGAATTATTGACATATTTCATCTCAAATTAAAATAACTGTTAGAAAAAAAATAAAATTAAAAACAAAATAAAAAAAAGCTCTTCTCCTAGAGCATCCATTCCACCCTTAATTCTTGGCCCATGCTCCAGTCATCCAAACCAAACTGTGCTTCTAGAATTCCTGGGACAGGAGCTCAATACCACAGAAAATAATAGATAAATTAGATTGTTTCTTGGTGTTCTTTTTACTTTTTTTTTTTTTAAAGATTTTATTTATTTGTTTGAGTGAGAGACAGAGAGTGACAGAGAGCACAAACAAGGAGGAGAGAGAAAAGCAAACTCCTCACTGAGCTGGGAGCCTGACATGGGGCTGGATCCCAGGATTCTGGGATCATGACTGAGCTGAAGGCAGCTGCTTGACTGACTGAGCCCCCCCAGATACCCCTCTTGTTTTTCTTTTGAACCAAAAATTTACCCTATTTTTTTCTCTGGAGTTATAAAGAATAAATCTAAATCCTTTTATCTTGATAGCTATTCAGACATCTATCAAAGTCTCCAGCTACTACCCTATAATGTATAGCACCACCCTCCGCTTCTTCTCAGGTTTTAATATTTTCCTTAATCCTGAGGTTTAGAATTGCATATTGAGAGGGGACTCAAAAGGTGCCACAATGGCATGGGTGTTGTTCTGACCTGAAGGCCATTAAAACCCAGAAGACTCAGGAAATCCTTTTTGCCTCTCCCTGAACTGCTTAAAGGAATTTAGATGGGGGACCTATACCAGGAAGGTATAAAGCTTTGTATATCAGGAAGATATCATCTACAGGGCATGACAAACCTTTGCTTACCAAACAGTTACTCTTCACATCTTCCTGTCAATTGTCTTCTTCCCCTTTGAAGCCCCAGACTCCTTCCCCCTTCTCCTTAGCTCAAGATGGCATATTAATTGCCTGACAGCCTTTGAGTCTCAGATTTTATGGGGCTCCCGTACATGTGAAATTAAATTTGTTTTCTAGTTTTAATCTGTCTTATGTCAATCTAATTATTAGGTCAGCCAAAGAACCTAGAAAGAAAGAAGGAGAATTTTTTCCTCCCCTACAATATGCTATTCCAAGTGTGATAAGATCTACCGACAGTAAGATTGGAATAGGACTATTAGCTCAATCGTGTTGGCACGGTAGAATTCTCTAGACCCAAGGTCAGTTAAACAGTGACTGCTGGAAAAATAGTGTTCTCTATCCATTGTTAAGACAGCTGATTTCTATATTAGATGCACCCTTATTATCTATAAACTTGTTGCTTTTTGCTTTTTGTTCCATTGCTTCATTCATTAAATTAAGATGCACTCACTGAATGAGGTAGTATAATAGGAGCCGTGTCCCAGTGGTAAGCAAGAAAAACACAGTCCTTGCTCTTGCAGCAATATATTCTTGAGGGTGATCATGACCTTTAACAGAAATCACATGGTGCATTATTCAACTCCAATCGGAATATTATTGCCACAATGAAATGGGGGATGGCAGGGAGAACTTCAGAGAGAGAGTACAAGAGATATACTAACGGATGCTTGAAATGTGTTGTAAAGGATGGTTGAGAATTAAGTAGGTGAGGGTAGGAGAAAATGCATTCCAGGAAGGGGGAATCCCAGACAGAGGCCCTCGGGCCAGAGGGATCCCAGGGATTTTGAGTAACTGAGAGGAGGTTGTGACTTAGGCTCAGAAAGCTACCAGGAGCCCATTCACGCTGAGCTTTGTGGTCATAGTGAGGGCAACGGAAGAGCAAACCAAGGAGCAGTGGGAGGCCAGAGTGAACTGAGAGTGAAAAGGCCCGATTTGCATTACACACATGCACACACACCTTTGATCTCTGTATGGCTGCAGTTCACAGATCCCATATTGAAATTTGATTCATCTTTATTTCTTTCTCCCAATTATGTTTTATAACATTTTTACCAGCAATAGATCAACAGTAACAGAATAGGGTTAAAAACAGACCTCAGGCTTCCCAAGAACTTTCTTTTCTCTAATCAAAATGGCCTAAGATTAAAGATGAAGAAAAGATATGATTTTAGGTGTGTTTTGCCAAACTTGCATTGAAACACTTAGTTAAAGCCATTCTGGGTTATTTAAATCCTATTTCTTGGTTCAAAAAACAAACAAACAAACAAACAAAAAAACCAGAACAAAACAAACAAACAAATAAAACCCAACTTGTCCCTTGCACAGGAGGATGATGACAGAAAGCAGTAGCTGGAGATGATCGCCTGGTCCAGGCAGGCGTGAGCCCTTGTGAAATTGTTCATATCATTTCCATACATGTTTGTTGTATTTCTGAGCTAGAAAATGTTTCATATGTCTGTTTTGTGCTGCAGTGAATTTGTGAGCCTGAACAGATGCTCAAAATTTTTAGTGCGCCTACTTTGTCCATTTAAAGAGTTTAGGGCATTTCAGGTTAGGGTGAAATTATTACCCATGTTTTCATTGAAGCTAATGAAAAACTTCTGCCTCAAGTATTGTTTTCTCTTTCTGACTTATTATTAAATATTTCAGGGTTATGAATGTTGGCTGTCCTTAATCCAGAACCTCAGAATCAGAAATAAAATTAAGGAGCCTCATGAAAGAACAGAGAAAAGGGGTGTGTGTGTGTGTCTGTGTGTGAAAAAGATAGCAATATATAAAAAGACCTAAGAAGGAGGTAAAATTATAAGCTCATGTTGGGGGAAGAATTTTCTAGACCTAGATCAAATTTTAGATTTGTGAAACTTAATCTTTAACAAGTGTTGACTTTCCTTTTGTGCCTCCTCTCACTTGTGTTCTACCCAGGCCAGTCGGCAGAGACTCTGGGTTTTCCCTTGTAATTGGCCTGACCCCAACCTCGTCCTATTCTGTTCTCCACAATCATGCTTAGTTTTTAAGCACTTGCTCGTTCTTCCTTGCATTCTAGCCACTCCAAACAATGCAACTACTTTCCTCCAGGTTAGCAAATAGCAACTTGGCAACTTGATAATTGCAGAACATGAAATAATTTAATAAGGGTAGGTGCAATTTCAGACAATATGGGAAAGGTATAATTTTTTTTAATGCAATGAAATTGTCTTTCTTTTTAGTTTATTTGTTTTTAATTTAGTACTTAGCATGCCTAACTGTGAATCTGGATAGATCACTTAACATTAGCATCTTTTTTTCAGATGACAGAATCAAAAGATGATCACTAAAATGTCTTCCAGCTCTCGTATTTTTCATTCTCAGCTGAGAAGTTCTGTTTAGTGCTCCTTTGGTGAACTCTGTTGTCTTAGTTTTCTCCATGAACTGTTACCCCCCCACCCAAGAGTCATGTGTGTGTGTGTATGTGTGTGTGTTATAAAGTGAGGTCCAGGATGTATGTTGAGGAGTTTGGATTATGTGATTCATCTAAAATACCTTCAAGGATGGGGTGCCTGGGTGGCTCAGTTGGTTAGGCGGCTGCCTTCAGCTCAGTTCATGATCCTGGAGTCCCAGGATCTAGTTCCACATTGGGATCTCTGTTTGGTGGAGGGTCTGCTTCTCCCTCCAGCCTCTTCCCTCTCATGCTCTCTCTCTCTCTCTCTCTCATTCTCTCTCTCTCAAATAAATAAGTAAAAATCTTTAAAAATAAATAAATAAATTAAATATCTTCCAGGGACACCTGGGTGGCTCAGTTGTTAAGCATCTGCCTTCGGTTCAGGTCATGAGCCCAGGGTCCTGGGATCAAACCTTGCATCGGGCTCCCTGCTTAGTGGGAAGCCTGGCTCTCCTTCTCCCACTCCCCCTTGTGTTTCCTCTCTCACTGTATCTCCCTGTCAAATTAATGAAATCTTTAAAAAATTAAATTAAATTAAATTAAAATACCTTCCAAAGTAAACAGTATATAATTTACTTAATATCATTTGGATATTTTAATATAATAATTTATAGGATATTTCATTAGTGGACACTATGTTTTTGCAGGTGATTGTTTTCCTGCTTCTTCAGAATAGGACACTTCAGAATCTTGTATTATATTCTAGTTCTATTTTTTCCTCAAACACTATATTTAAAATTTAATATATTAGTGCTTTCAAAACTTGTTACATGAGATTAATGCTAACTTATGATTTGTAGTATTGTATATTCACTGTTTTTTTAATTCCTCAAAATGTATATATAGTACATATAAAATAGAACTTTGAGTAAATAGTAAATCTTTGAAAATAAATTATTTTAAAGACTCAGAACATATATTTCTACATGGTTGAAGGTTTATTCTTTTGACAAAAAAATTATGTTAATTTGAATGGAACCATTCTAAAAGTCTGTTATCATTAACAGTGCACAATATAATATTTCTTCTTAATAATCTTGGTGATGCTTATGGACATCAATTATTAATCCATATAAAGATTCATTGTACACCCATCAAAATGTATTACTGTAATTCCTGAGGTTGATGACTTAAGATATCTGCTTTTTAAAATTAATGTGATAATGTAAGCTACTATATTGCATGAATGCTAGCATGTCTCTCTGTATTTGTCAATCTCCCTATAGCTAATTTAATGTTACAGAGTTCGGTCAATTCAGAAACCATGTAACCAAAATATCTTGAATTGTGTTTAATATAAGAGCAAATAATGGAGGTCTTCTGAGATTCTTTCATGAGTAGAACAATCACACTTTTGCCTAGATATTTTGAGACATATTGCTGGAAAGTTTTTGGTCCACTTCTGTTTGTTCTTGAATTTTCAGTTTAAGAAGAGTGTTGCACTACAGTGAATTGCTGTACAGCTGATTTTTAAATGGGTAAAATAAGATTGCATTACCTTTTAAAGAACAGTAAGAGAAAAATGTCACAATTTGAGCTAAACATGGTCTTATGCGACCCATTCATCTACTGTTCCTTCCCGAGAAACTGTAAAACAGGTGTGCCTGTTCTAATTATATGATGTCCTCACGTGTATTAGCCGGCTTGGACTTCCATAACAAAATACCACAGACTGGGTGGCTTAAACTGGAGAACTTTATTTTCTCTCGGTTCTGAAGACTAGCCCTCTGCGTTCCAACCCCACAGATGTCCTTAAGGTGGGTTTCCACTGAGGCCTCTCTCAGACTTGCAGATACCACCCCCAGCCCCCTTCCTCTGCTTTTCGAATGGTCATTCCTATGTCTCTCCTTCTTTCTTATAAGGACACTAGTCCATTATATTAAAGTGCACCTCCCATGGCTCCGTTTAGTTTAATTATATCTTCAAAGGTTTTATCTCCAAATACAGTCACATTCTGAGGTGCTTGTGGGGTTTACGGCTTTGGCATACGAATTCAGGAAACACACTTCAGTTCATAACATCAGGTAAAGGAGCAAGGAGGTTCTAATACTAAAGTCCCTAGAATAGAAACTTCAGAAAATAAGGGCTTTACATAACTGTGTTAGTTGCACTTTTGAAAATATTTTTAAAATTGTAATTAAATTAACTGATTATAGGATTAATTTGGGTTATATTGATTAGTAGAAAAAACATCTTTCTATCACTCCACTAAATTACCTCAGAATTTTTCTTTTGTGTAGAATTGATAGCATATTAGCTTAGAAGAGTGTCTCTATCAATGAGTAAAGTGTTTCTTTAACCATGAGGCATTTGAGTTCCTTCATCTGCTTATTGGAAGTATTACTATGAGAATCTCTAATAACTACGTTGTGGTTAACATACTGTAATTCTTTGAAAATGTACGTTAAAAATGATTACTAAAAACCTTAATGTCACAATAAAATGCATTTTCAATTAATACATTTAAATACTTTATGATGTCATTCAATAACACATAGACACATAGGAAAACTGTAAATTTCCAAAGTTCTTTCATCTTTGTTTACATCAACTTTGGGGGAAAAAACTTATTTCAGAATAACCCGTCTTTTACAAGCAGACCAATTTCAAATGAAAAGGGCATAGAATCCAAGTTCAAAAGTCTATCTGGTAGTCTTAGATTAAAACTCATTGATATAAAGTACTTTTTTTGATTTTCAATAAGGTATAAATTTTCAAATAACATTACAAAATTAAAAGTTTAGTAAGTGAGGAATTTAAGAATATTTGATGGAAAATATGAGTTTATTTTTCCTTCCTTGCCAAATATCTATGAGATGAAGTAAAATAAAATAAAACCATCACAGCAGTGGAAATCTGGGAACAACGCCATCAACTGAAAAAGAGAGAGAGAGAAAGAGAGAAAGAAGCTTCTGAAAAACATGTCTAGTGGAATCAGACTGCTGGCAAAACCTTGAGACTCACAGAAGCTCTTATCCTCTGTAAGTGGAGAGAACTTTTGAAATATGAGACTTTCGCAGAATATCTTGGGAGGTTCCCCAGGATTAGAATCCCCAGGGACAGGTAGTAGCCTTATACTGTCAGGTGCTTAGCTGTACAGTAAATAAAGGACTCTGGGGGGAAGCTCTCTCTACCTCTTCTTGAGAAAAGATGACTCCCTATTTTTTTAAACAATTTTATTTACTTACTTGTGAGAGAGAGACAGAGAGAGCATGAGCAGGGGGAGGAACAGAGGGAGAGGGACAAGCAGCCTCCCCACTGAGTAGAGAGCCCAACTCAGGGCTTGATCCCAGGACCATGAGATCATGACCTGAGCCCAAGTCAGACATTTAACTGACTGAGCCTCCCAAATGCCCCAGACTCCTCATTTTTAACTCAAGGTTAATGAAACATAAAGACAACTATCTAAGTGGACGTTTATTCATAGGAAATTCCCAGATTAATCCTTGAAGTGATTTTTCTTCCAAACCCCACGCTTGCCAATGGGCCATGATATTGGCACCTGGAAGACAGACACTGCATTCCTGGAAGAAAACCATGCCACAGGTCATGTCTCCCATGTCTCGTTTCATTCTCCCTTTCCTAGTAAAATACAAACTCATTGTCCATGTATAGGAATTTTACCTTGGCTAAGGCAGTAGAGTCTACATATTAATTTTGATCAATTAGAATGGTCATCCATGACTGTAAACAGAAAACCAAGCCTTTCTGCAAATCTAACAATATTCTAAATACAACAGGAATGACAACAACACTAATCAACAGTTAACCCCACAGGTAATATAGTGAATACAAAAAGTAGCAGATATATTACCAGTAAGTATCAAAATCATAATAAAAGAGAAACAAGTAGATCTCTTGGAGATGGATAAATACAAAGATAACAGAAGAGAACAGACAAAATTAAGTATCAAAAAAAATAGAAAAGTCAATGTATGACAACAAATGTGTATTTGTTAATCTCCTTCTAGACTCGTCTTGCTAAGAGTATGGGGGTCGGGATGCAGAAGGGAAGTCCACATCATGTTGTTTCTAAAAACATGTTGTTTTAAGTATTCTAAAATAATCTGAGGAAGGATTGAAAGTAATAAAGATATGCTGAGAAATATTAACATCACACTCATACAAAAAACAGCTGGTAGAGAAATAGCAGTACCAGTTAAAATAGATTTCAAATCAAAACCATTAATTGTAACCAGATGGTGTATATTATGTTGATGGAAAATACAAATAACAAAAGGCATTTAAAAAAGTCATGTGCCGCCACAGTATAGCACACACACACACACACACACACACACACACAAAACACATCAAAAAAAACACATCAAGAGAAAAGGGAGAAGAAAACGGTAACATCCAGTAACGTTGGCTGGAGTTACAGCTCTCCTGCAGGCAGACCCAGGGGCCAAAAATAAGTGAAACTTTAGGGTAATTAATTAATACTAAAATCATACATTTTTTTAGACAGGTAGTAAACATTTTACCCTAAAAGGTATTATTCCAAAATGAAAACTTGATAAATACCTCAATATATAATTAATACCAGCCTTATATTCTGACTATAAAGCACTACAAAGAGGCATTGTCAAAGAGTAATGTACACATAAAATATTCTTAACGTTTTCTTACATAAATTATGCTTGAGTTAAAGAAATAATAATTGAATGTGTAGGCTGTGTAGACCACAGTGTGAAACTTGGGATAACCTATCTTATGGCGTAATGATTTTGTGTTGATGAGAGCGTGACTCTGGGGTCAGGTTGCTGGGGTGTAGGTCTCTGGTGGGCCACCAAACACGACCTCAGTAAGCTTTGTTAATTGTTGTCTTCATTACAGAAAGGCATCATAATACCCATCATACTAAGAAAAGACATCAAGGTATGTATATTCTCATCTAATACTTTTCGAATGTTAGCAGACTTTATAGGTAATTATACATTCCAAGACTGATACATAAAAAACAGAAAACCTTTACATACATATTGAATAAATTTAAGGTATAGATAAATTTCACAAATTTTCTCCCAAAATGAAACCAGCATCGATGGCCTTATACAGACCCTAAGGAGATATTTTAGAAAAAGATTAGACTCATGCTCTTCCAGAACATAAAAACAAATAGAAAGCACATAATTTCCTACTCTGTTCAATCAAATTCCAACAGAGACTATATATACACATATGCACCTACAATTAAAACGTAGTACAGCTTTAGTCACTAATACAGATACAATATTCCACCTTCCAACCCAAAAAGAAGGCAGAACAGACCTTGCATTGTGAAAAGGGAAAGCAGGGTTTGCTCAGGAAAAAAAAAATAATGCCAAGAATCAGAAAAACAATAAAATCCTTCTAAAATACCAAAGTAATTTCAGACTTTAATAAATAAGCAGACAGACCATAGTTATTATTAATCTGAGAGAGGAAGTCCCTCAATTCGATAAAAGGTATCTTTCAGAAACCTAAGCAGACAGTAAAACTCATACTGAAACATTGAAAGTAATAGATTTTCCTTTAGCTAAACATCCTTTAAGGGAAGTTTATCAGCAGCAATAGCTTTATCAATAACATTTATTGAAACCAGCTTTTGTGCCAAGGGTTGGGATGCAGTGTATTATTTTATTGTACAACTGCCCACTTTTTGTTGACAAAAATATTGAGGTTTATAAAAGTTGGCCCAAATCACAAAGCGAAGAGTCTGAAAAGCCAGGTTTGAACCCAGATAGTTGAACTACACGCAGTTGTTACTAATTAGAACATGAAAAGAATAAAATAAAAAGTCCAAGTTGTGGCAGAGTATATGCAGAGTGATCCTATTTCTGTCAAATATACATAAGTATATCCAACACCTATACGTGTGTGTATGTATGTGTCCCATCATCTTATATACATGCATAGACTCTCTGGGCTCCTTGGGAACAAGGTAGGACATACAGATGAGGGGAAGTCAGCATGATCGAAGGGTCACTTTCAAAGAGCTCATACACATGCAGATGTTTGAACATTTACTTCTGCAGCACAAAAAAGAAAAAAAAAAGGAAGGGACCTTGGTGCTCGAACAAGAGTCATTCCTCTCCGTCCAAGCCCACCACTGCCATCCTAGTCTAAACCACTATCCGTCCCAGGGTCGTTGCCATGCCCTGCTCCTCTGCCACCACCAGAGGCGTTCTCGTTCTGAAAGAAGTCACCTCATGACAAGGCTTTACCAAAACCCTTCCACTGAGAGCCTGATGCAGAGGAAGAGCCGATGTCCGTGCTGACCTCCGGGCCTGTAGGAGCTGGCTGTGTGCACGCTCTCCAACATAGGCTCGCCGCCCTGCCCGGTCCCTCCACCCCCCACCTTCTTTCTGTTCTCAGGCTCTGCTGTTCCCAGTCAAAATACGCATCTATGAACCCACAAAGACAGGGGTTTCTATTGGTTTTCTTCACTGCCCTAGTTTCTATTTTATATTTGATGAGTGAAAAGTAATTTACTGATGTATTACCTTATTTTCAGTCCTATGAGCTCATTTCTGGGCAAGGGAACCACATGTCTCTGGATGATTCTGCTATGTGATTTCTTCCTTACAACCTGAATTTTACATGACAGAATATTTAGTACCTATGTTGCTGACCCTGTAGCATTTTTCCTTTCTTTTTCGTTTTGCATCTAATTCTTAAAGTACTAAACGTTAAACAGGGCTCTTTACTGAGGGGGACACTGCCTTCCACAGAAATATAAGAAACATGGGAACGTGTTTTAGGGTATCCAAGTGGGTGTGTGATAGATCGCAGTAGTGACCCCAATGCATCATCTCTCCCCATCTCCAAGTTTGCAGTAAGCTTTACAATGGCCCCCCAGAGATATCCAGGTGTTAATTCCTGGAAACTGTGAATGTTTTGGAGAATTATCCGGGAATATTCTAGTGGGCCTTCGATGTAACTCGCAGATGTCCTTATAGGAGAGAGGTAAAAGGATGTTTGACATAGAAAGAGGCATGTGATCACCAAAGCAAGATGCCATAATGCCACCAGCGGAGATGGGGTGGGGACGGGGCATGAGCCAAGATGTGTGATAGATGTTTCTCTAGAACCTGGAAAGGGCAAGAAAACAGTCTTCCCTAGAGCCTCAGAGGGGAAAATGGCCTCTCTATACCTTGATTTCTGCAAGTTGAAACTCATTTTGGATTTCTGATGCCCCCCACTCTAAGACCTATAAATGAATAAATGTGTTGTGTAGCAATTTGTTTTAGTAGTCAAAGGAAACGGATACAAAAGCTTTTGATTTGCCACCTTTAACTTTGCATTTCCTCTTTCCAAAAAAATTTGGGTTTATTTCCCCATCCCTGGAATTTGGGCTCAAAAATGTAACTGACTTTCCAGCCCACGAGGTGAGGAAGTTTCACTCATCAGCTCCTCCCAGCCTGGGGTTTAAGAACTTGCCTGATTTTGATGACTTTAGTACTTCTGCCATTTTTAAGGAAGGGATGTGCCTTGTCTAGCATTCTGGTTCTAGGAAGAGGATGAGATCCACATGGAAAAGAGTGGGCAAAGTCACTGGAGCAGAGATTCATGCTACTCTCAGGGAGAAGACCGATCCCATCTGAGATCAATAGAGCTACCAGCACCAACCTGCAAATGCCTGAGAAATGAATAATTATCATGTTACTCCACTGTATTTTGGACCCGTCGTTTTCACAACGATGACTACCACATACAAGGGCAATGGGCACTCAGAAGGTAGAGACCAGTTATTTCTAATGATGAAGAATTTCCCCACATATATATGATTAGCACCCATGAGAAACAGGGAAAGACTCTATGAAAGAGAGGTGAAAAGGAATGTAGGGGCTCCCTGGTAGCCATTTACACTTGAACTTCATAAGATACATAATTTGCAGTTTGCACATAGTGATCTTTGCTTAGGAATTAGTAACTGAGATTTTTCAAACCAAAGGACACTTAAGTAACTCAATTATCCCAAAGCTCAGGCCAGTCTTCAAAGAAAAAAATTGCACACATTTCTCTGTTGTTCTCAGGACTAACTCACTTGCCAGTAGTAATTTGGACTTATGAAGACACATGGGTTTAGTGTTGTGCAACTGTAATGCAATAAAGAAATAGCTATGAGTTTGATCAGGGCAAGTGCCTGGCAGCTGAGTGTTCCTACGGGGTACTCTGCAGCTGTCAGCAAAGTTAATGACCTGGAGAATAGAGCGTAGATTGTCCAACAGAGGGTCAGCGGTAGAACCAGACTCAGAATCCACAACTGGCCCCGCATCATGCTGATTGTAGGTCTTTGGTCTTAAGGAGCCTTTCAAAGAGAGTATTAACTAAGACCTCATACGTTTTTAATAATAAAGTAATAAAAAGAATATGAGATCCTCTGAGGGGTAAGAGAGAGGAGCAATACGCAGGGCATTATCATCGCCATTTAAGGGGCCACACCTTATAGGTTGCTTCTGCCCCACTGAGGCGAATCTTGTTTTGTAGCTCTGCAGGCGCAGAAATTTTATGTAGTATAGATTGATTTGGTTTCCTCAAATGCGCCATTATTCCATTCACACAAAACAGATATATGCCTGAAGAGTAAATGGATTAAAGTACGATGGAGACACAGCTACCAAGCCAACTGGAATTAATCACATCAATGGTCCATTCATTTTTGTCCAGCAGGGAAACCTATGCGGGAAAGCAAAGCAATACAAAAAGATTACTTGATTAATATAAAATACAGCTAATATAAGAAATGCTTACTGGTCCCATTCAGTGTTTAAAGGCTCAGCCTATGTCTGGGTAACCCATTTCCATACTGACAGTCTGAGGTAAGGGACCATTGTCATCCCTAAAAACGAGGAAGTTAAGGTGCCTTGTTAAATACCTTGTTAAGTGACAGAGCCTGCAAGTGGTAGAGCTAGGGTGTGGATCCATGTGTCAGATTCTAGAATCTGCACTTCTGACCACTCAATATTTGAGTTAGCGGACACGGAGAGTTGTTGATGGGTTGGGCCAACCGGTTCCAGTAAGTCCTATCTGCACAGGGCGGTGCATAATGTGGCAGAGACGGCCAGCTGCTTCATCCCATCCATTCTGTCTCACCTGAGAAACTGGGGTTGCTCGGGCTGGGGGGGAGGGAGGGGGGAGGAGAGGGACAGTGTATTAGGCAGAAGCTGTTTAGCCCAGTTTCTTTGGCAGCGTGGGGGGCCATGGGCCACATTGTGGCCAGTGAGAATTCAATCTAAGCACTGGGCATTTCTCAGTAAGCTTTGCTTTCCGGATCTATGTTCAGTTGCTTCATCTTTTCTCCCTACCTGAAATGTGAAAGTACGACCGAAGATGGAAAAGCTAGCTGGAGAAAACACGATGAAGGCCACCCAGAAAGGAAGACACAGATGAAGGGCTAAGGGATGTGTGACATTGACGACAGGGTAGAGCTGATGTAGAGGTCTAGTCTGCTTTCTTCCTGACTATCTATGATGTTTAAAAAAAAAAAAAAGTAACAATTTAGGCATGTCTCTAGAGACAGATGATCTCTGTCTCCTTTCCTTGACTGTGAGTAGTTAGAACTGTCTCGTAGTTTTTGTGACCAATGTCTCCTCAGAGTCTAACACAATGCCATGCTGAGTCATTACTCAGCGACACTTGGAACACGTGAATGGACGTGTGAGTGTGAATGGCGGCGGCCACGGAAACGAGCATCCTCTCACGGAGACTTGTCGCTGGCAATAATCAGTGACAGTGGAGGGACACAGCTTCTGCAAATTGGAACAACAGCTGTCACCTTGGGGGATCATCATTGACAGAACCCACAAGAAACGGTCTATTACCAATACGATGTACCGGACGGAGGGGCTGGCGATGCAGTTTTCAGGGGGAGCGTCTTATCAGGTAAGGCTGGGCAGTGTTGAATTTGGGGGTTTTCCAGGAAGTCCCAGCATTTCAAAAGCAGTTCCATTCGTCATTCCGAGGGAGAGCACAGATATTTCATCCTTCCATATACTCCACAGTGACTCAGAGTAAGGAGGGCTGCCCTTGACTTTATATCTACTATGCCTCAGGCACTGTGCTAGTCTCCCCTCACTTCATCCTCGCAAGGCAGATGACACATTTCTCTGTTTACAGATCAGGAATCTGAGGTTCCAAGTGTTAAGGTCATATGGCCAGTGGAAAGACTATCTCCAGGTTAAACCCGTGTCTTATGGGAATGCCCACCACCTGTTTGCCTCAATCCTCCCAGTTTCTTATGACGTCATCCGTGAGAGCTGGAGGGCTCTACCAGCTGGACACGGACCTGGAGCAACCCGAGATCTGTTTGTGACACACCTCCTGTGTTCTGTCTGAAGTACAGGGAAGAAGACTGGTTCCAAGATGGGGGCCCTATCTGTTCACCCCTGCGCTGACCACAGTGCTCCATTACGTGGCGAGCTGTTTTGAAGTTCGGTTACATTGAAAGGAATAATATGTTTTCTTCAACAGAACACAGCCTTTTACAATAGAGAGACTAATTAAAAAATGATGGTGATTTTTCATCAGAGAGACCCTAGAATGATTTCCATATTTTAATTGGACCGTGGGTACTTGTTTACTCTCTGAGTTCATCTTGTGGTTTAGCCCTGTCTGTTTTGTCTCTAACTTTGAATTTGAATTGAATGCTTTTCTCCAGCTGTGGGCCGGCAATCACTTCTCCAGTCTTTTCTGATTACGTTAGGGACCTTTTCAGCCCACCAGAGGACGTAGGCTGGCTCCAGACCCGAGACCAACACTGACCTCAGGCAAAGAGAGAATAATGAACAGTTCCACACAGAGGACCTCACGGTCAGGTGTCCAGGGTTGCAAACTATTGATAATATTGGACTCAAATTCCACACCAGAGAAACCTTAATAGTCACAAGATCCACTTGTATTCTACTGCTGGTGACTGGATTCTTGTCTTGTTTCGTTTGTCTTTGTCTTTGATTAGTTACCGTGTGTGCGCCTGTCTTATTAGTAGTCTGTTTTTGCAGGACTGTGCAGTTTTCTGTTTTCAATCCCCCAGACAGATGCCCTGGGCCCTGTTACCTGCTGACAGATCACCCAGTCACAACTATTTGCTTGCTGGCTTGTCGCTCCACCTCCGAAGGCTCCAAGATTCCCTATCGCTCTGCTCTGTCTACCTGTCAAGTCATCCTTTCCCTTGTATTGAACTTCTCGAGATAATTAAGTACCAAACCCACAAATGTGGCAAAAATAATACAGGTGAAGACATAAAACCATAGCAAGTTCAATACTAACAGCAGCGTCTTGAAGTACTGCTCTATGAGGAATCTCTGCTCTTGTTTATTTCCTACTCCCTGCTCCCAGATCCAAAAGACAGGAGCATAAAATAAATTGAAAACTCCATTAAAGAAACACAGCACCTGGGGGAAAAACACGGCTTTAAAAGAACAGAGAAAAGGCCACTAAAGTCCATCTCACTGACCCCTCCTAGATGATCAGTGGTGCAATTGGTTTGAGGGGCATCTTGAGGATACAAAAGAAACATCCACTCTGCAGCGGTGACTTTGGGAATTTGGGGGTACAAAATCAGTCACAAAACCTAACAGTATTACCAAATGAAACCATAAACATAAAATGGGATATAATCCAACAGGGAACTCCAGGAAAGGATCTTGAGGCTACACTGAAGGGAAACACAAACTCTGGGCCACTAGAAGAATGTGTTATGTTGACACAAATAAAATCTGAACAAAATAAAAAAACAGAACACACTGCTAAAGAGAGTAAGATGTGTTGGTGCTGTCAGATAGCAGGTTAAAGATAAGTTAACTCGGGGGAAGGAAGCAGACTCAGTTGGGCTTTCACAGAAAGGTCATTGCCGACTCAGCACTGAACCGAATGAATAGACAAGCACAGAAAGGAAGTCAAGAGAATGAGTTACTAGATAATAAAAGGTGGAAACGGTCTGCAAAAAGTCCCCTTTTATCCTTTTTGATTATATGTATTCTTCCAATTTTTTTTAATGAAGATTTATGGCTAGCTCAGTGGAAATCTAAATTTCTATAGAGATTAAATTGAAATTACATATATTTCTGTAAATAATGCACATCCCTTCTCGTGATACTCATAGCAAAATCCATCACAGTATGAAGAACATTGGCTGACATCTGTGTCTTTTACAATAGGCTACATTTGCGACAAGTCACATTTATACAGCCTCATTCTTAGAAGAATGGTGTTTCTCCTCCACGAATATTATCTGGCAGGAAAGTTCTTATGCTTTTATTTTAAGAAGTGTAGAAGAAAGACACAGTTAGGTTAAGTGACAATAAGAAAAAAAATTCTGGATACACTGGGAAATAAATTATCAAATGCTTGGCTTTTAGCCCAGTTTCTGAAGACTAATGCTTTTGAGGGAAAAAAATGAAGAAAATATAATTTATGTAGGTATCATGATAGAAAATATTCTGAGGCTGAGAACCAGGACTCTAGCTCTGGTTTCAGCATTAACTAGAGGTATGACCTTGGACAAATTATCCATCTTTTCTTCTCTGAGAGTCCTCATCTATAAGACACATGGTATCACCTCGGATAGCCTATGAGTTGAAAAAGGTTCCTTGCCTTCCATTCCCACTGGAACTGTCAGCTTCATGCCTGGATTACTATTAACATCTTTACTAATAGCTTTTTCTTTGCAATTCTTTTCATCTCCACTTCATCCCGATTAAATTTCTTTCTATCTCAAATAGTGGTGCCCCATTCCATTCTCAGTACTATTTTGAGTGTATAGTCTCCCTACTGAACGAAACCTTTTAATAACTTTGCATTCCCAAGTGTTGAACTACAAAGGATATCAACTCCACATTTCAAAAACTCTTCCCTGACATTGTAATATTTCATTATTCCTATATATGAGCACCCAGTGTCAGCTACTTTTTTACTCTTTGTCTCTTGAATATACAATGCATTTATTGAAATTCTTGATAAGGCACTTGCAATCTTAACCTCTTATCAACTTTTTTCTTTTTTATTGCCTGTCCATATCTTCTCTGGTTTTCAATACCTAGTTGAAAATGTTCATAAGTGTCAACTTCCCATCACACAGATGCTTTTCTGAGCTCCTCGAGCAATTTCCTATGTATTTAATCATGCTTTACCTTATGGCATGTCATTATTTTATAGTTATTTGGATTCATTTCCATTGAATAAAAACTCAGCTTTTCAAAACCTCCTTTGAAAAATAATTTATTCCATAAAATAAGTTTTCTGGTTAAGTGGAGATTTACTCCTTTTGGCTTAACCTTTTTATTATTATTACTATCTTAGCCCTTGTGGACAAAACATTTTAAAATATAGAATATAGTTCTATGGGAATAAAATAGACATTTCTGGGAATAAAAAAATAATACATTGGTTTTCTTAGTGGCTTAGTATAATCACTATTGATATGTTTTTCTAGTGTTTTATTAATTTTATTAGTGTATCTAGGGTTTCTCCAAGATAATACCATAGGTTGCCTAAAACTACAATTCTTACTAAGCAATATTTGTCTGATTTACAGCTTTATTTATTTTTTCCGTTACAGATTTTTATTGATAGTTTTTCTCTCCTATAGCAGTTTCTCTCATCACTACTGATTTGCTAAGAACTTGATAATAAGACAGCTACATTAATTAAATGCCTACCAAAAATATGTGTACAAAGTCCTTGAGATTTGGTACTTAACTTTTGGAACATATTATTTGCTTTTTTGTGAAAGATCTCTATAGATATTTATCTCCCAATTTTTAGCTAAACTCAAGATACATCTGATTTCAGGACAGCCAAATTGCAAATAGTTTCATATTATTACTAATAACCTCTTTTGACATGTTTTATCTTTTCAACTCTATCATAATTAGAAACATAATATTCTACTTTTTATTAGCTCTTCACAGAATTCAGTTCAATGGTTTGTATTTTTAAGTGACACTCAAATAGTAATTAAATTCAAGAAATCTCCAATTTATAATTATCCTTAATTGATTAATCATTGATTTTTTAACAGATTGCATGTGTAAAATATTTCTTAGAAAGTTCCAGGTGAGTGGGTGCATGGGTGGCTCAGTGGGTTAAAGCCTCTGCCTTTGGCTCAGGTCATGATCTCAGGGTCCTGGGATCGAGTCCTGCATCGGGCTCTCTGCTCAGCGGGGAGCCTGCTTCCCTTCCTCTCTCTCTGCCTGCTTCTCTGCCTACTTGTGATCTCTCTCTGTCAAATAAATAAATAAAATCTTAAAAAAAAAAAAAAAAGAAAGAAAGTTCCAGGTGAGGGCAGAGAGGAGAATATGGGAAATATAAACATTTTTTCAAGAGACTTTTCCCATGCTTTCTTTTGTATTGCTTTCACTTCCCCTCCTTTTTTCTAATAAAACCCCAAAAGGTTTATAAAATTTTTTTATCTTTGATACTCTCCAGTTGTATATCTAAAGAAAGATGTTTCTCCAACTACAAAATTGTTTTGGTTGGTTGTTAGAATTTATTCTAGTACATTCAAGGCGGTCTACAATTTGCACACAGTTTTAGCTCCCACTATCCACCTCAAACCACTACATCAGCTTTCTCTCTATTTCCCGAAAATATCACATTTTTCAGCCTCCATAACATGCTATCATTTTGAGGGTATTTTAAATGTTACATGAAAGAGAAATACAGATTTAACATGTGAGATTTTCAGCTTC
The DNA here is from genome assembly GCF_002288905.1 of Enhydra lutris kenyoni. Lineage (NCBI taxonomy): Eukaryota > Metazoa > Chordata > Mammalia > Carnivora > Mustelidae > Enhydra > Enhydra lutris. The sequence continues at coordinate 9,945,798 of NW_019154120.1, read as the reverse complement.
TTCTGCTCTTTACTCATTAAGAAGACTTTTGTCTTTGCCATCTGGTCCCTTGGGTCTCAGTTGTGTGTAGAGAGAAATGAGACATATCCAGAACCTTTGGCTTGAATCCCATTGGAAGAGACAGAAACTTATTGATGGTGATGAAATACATAGATGCTGATGGTGATTAGAGAGAGTAGTAAGTCCCATAGACAATGCAAATGAGGCCTGGGAGGAATCTAAAGTAGAGGGAGAAAGGCGCTATAGACAAAGAGAAAGACATGAAAGGAACAAAATTAAGGAATATTTTTGGTTGTTTTAAGAACAAAACTACAAAAAATGAACTATTGGGATTTCATCAAGATCAAAAGCTTTTGCACAGCAGAGGAAACAGTTAATAAAACCAAAAGACAACTGACAGAATGGGAGAAGATATTTGCAAATGACATATTAGATAAAGGGCTAGTGTCCAAAATCTATAAAGAACTTAGCAAACTCAACACCCAAAGAACAAATAAACCAATCAAGAAATGGGCAGAGGACATGAACAGACATTTTTGCAAAGAAGACATCCAGATGGCCAACAGACAATGAAAAAATGCTCCACATCACTTGACATCAGGGAAATACAGATCAAAACCACAATGAGATACCACCTCACACCAGTCAGAATGGCTAAAATTAACAAGTCAGGAAATGACAGATGCTGGCAAGGATGCAGAGAAAGGGGAACCCTCCTACATTGTTGGTGGGAATGCAAGCTGGTGCAACCACTCTGGAAAATAGCATGGATGTTCCTATGCTACCCTATGACTGAGCAAATGCACTACTGGGTATTTACCCTAAAGATACAAATGTAATGATCCAAAGGGATGTGTGCACCCGAATGTTTATAGCAGCAATGTCCACAATAGCCAAACTATGGAAAGAACCTAGATGTCCATCAACAGATGAATGGATAAAGAAGAAGTGGTATATATATACAATGGAATACTATGCAGCCATCAAAAGAAATGAAATCTTGCCATTTGTGACTACGTGGATGTAACTAGAGGGTATCATGCTTAGCGAAATAAGTCAATCGGAGAAAGACAACTATCATATGATCTACCTGATATGAGAAAGTGGAGAGGCAATGTGGTGGGGTTGGGGGGTAGGAAAAGGATAAATGAAACAAGATGGGATAGGGAGGGAGACAAACCATAAGAGACAATCTCACAAAACAAACCGAGAATTGCTGGGGGGAGAGGGGTCGGGAGAAGGTAGTGGGGTTATGGACATTGGGGGAGGGTATGTGCTATGGTGAGTGGTGTGAAGTGTGTAAACCTGGCGATTCACAGACCTGTACCCCTGGGGGTAAAAATACATTATATGTTTATAAAAAAATAAAAAATAAAATAAAAATAAAGAACAAAACTACACTTACTTTCCAATTATATTTGCTAGAAATTTGAAGTTTGAATGAAAACAGTAATTGATAAATGCATTATACATATGAATGTATCTTTGCAGAGAAAAGAATACTAATTCCATGACTATTAGGAACATCTGTGTTCACCAGCTAGGCAAAAAGTGTAACTGTATTTTGCAGAAATTGGGAAGTAGGGCTGTCTTACGTGTTATTATGGCATTATGGAATGTAATTGTAAGGAAAGAATGATTACAGCAATATCTAAGAAATATGTAATTGAGAAAAGTAATTTGATAAGTGAAGAATATTATACATGAAAATGGGTAGCCATTTTCTTTATAAAAACAAAATTTGGAGAGAATATGTCTAAATAATATGTCTAATAAGTTTGGAGAGAATTAATATGTATAATTAATAAATATTAATTAATATAATATTACACAATATAAGCAATGTAGTCAGTAATAATAAAGGTCTATGTCAATTAATTAAAAATCAGTCTCAATATAATTAAAGTATATAAGCTGAAACTAAGTTTATAAACATTCATTTATTTTATATTTATATGCTTTCACAAAAAATATGTTCTGTAGGAAATACAGGTTACTTTGTTTTGTTTTTTTCATAAAAATTATTTTTAGCTGATAAAATTATAATTTTAATAATTGTAATTTTAAGTTTGTTAGTTTTTTTCTAAAGGTCACAAATTATTAATGTAAAAAAAAAAAGGAAATACAATTCCTATAAGCATTTGGGGAGTAATGGGCATTAGCAAACTCATAAATTACTCAGCAAAAAAGCCAGCCTTTTAGAAGTGGTCATTGCCTCAGTACTCGAAGTGCTCAGCTTCTAGATCTATCTCACACTGACCAACCCTTGGGCAAGATAACTCAAAACTTCCTTTAAATAGTAGAATATTACTTATTCTTGGTGTTTGAGAACTTAAGACTCACCTTATCTTTATCTTAGTCTATGCAGAAACAACTGGCAGAAACTGAGTCCAAGTGTCAGCGTCTTTACCACCACACAGCTGTCCAACAATCCACAAGCCCTGGTCCCTCAGTCACATGCTGGTGAGCACATTGCCTATCATCCCTGAGCCACGACGGCGTCATCTGCAGGATAATACTTTCTTCAAGTGGGTTGCTGAGGATTAACTTGGAAAAAGATATATTTTACCTAGTACACAGTAAGGACTTCAAAGTGTTCTGTATAACTCAATTTTTAGTTACAAAAGTCTCATTTAATACAAACTGTGCAAAAGAAGAAGATGTGAGCTCTACATAAAGAACTCTAGCTGGGATAGTTATTTAAAACATAATCCCTACCTCTTCCTAAGGTATTTTCACAGCTTTGGGGAAGGATGACACTATGGCGGTATTCCAAACAGGTAGAAGGTCTTCGAGTGAAAGAAGGAAGTCCTGAAATCTTTCTCATCAGACATCCACACGACCTGCTCCCTTTTTTCTTTAGGTCTCCATTTCCAATCTACCTTTCAGGAATATTTCACTAATAACCCTCTACAGTCCATCTCTGTCTCCTGTTTCTCTCCCTCTTTCCCCCTTTTACTGCACTTAGCACTCACTGACAGAGGGGAAATTTTGTTTTTGTCATCCTTCTACAAGGTCAGTGCCATCACTATGGGGCCGTGGTCATGACTGTATGTCACCAGAACCTGGGCAAGTAGTAGGCAAATGAATCACTCCTTGTTGAAAAAAAATGCATGAATGCAGATAGAATAATGAGAGAGGATTCTTAAAAATGAAATTCAAAGCATTTCACAGGCCTGATATCCGTGAAGTGTGATCCCTTAGAAAAATCACTTTGCCACTAATAAAAAAATTGTACCATCTCCTTTAGGTTTCTTTGTTCTCTAACTGTATGACTTTGTCACTTGCAACCTCTCAGAGTCATAGTTTTCACATCCATAATGGTTGTTTTAATACCATCGGCGCTGTCTGCTTAACTCATGGGATACTGTGAGGACAAGTAAAGTAATGTATGTGAACGTCCTCTGAAAAGATAACCATTACATAAATGTGATACATTTAGGAAGAAAGTTTGTAAATTTGAAATATCAAAATATTGAACAACTTGTAGTCATAGATTTTGATATTTGATAAAATAAAATGTACTTGTACTATTCAAACATTTTGTGTGAAAAAGCAGCAGTGCCATGCATTAAAATATTTTTTTTTTTTTTTAGGTAGGAAACATTGGACAAGCTCACTGAATAAGACAGAAAACTTGACAAAATATAAAATTATTGTTCTGGATGATATATAATCCCCCTATTGACAGGAAAGGACACACTGACTAGGAAGCTGACAGGGCTTAAATATGAAGTATAGGTTGCAATCAGGTAAAACACAAAAGAGATTTATGCAAAAGAATCTCATTCTACTGACAAGACCAATAAGAAGGCAGAAAAACCTGAACAAAGAGATAAGGACTGTGGTTTGGAATTACCCAGCTAAGTCACAGTGACAGTCAAAATGGGAAGGACATTGTCAAAAAGCTGACTTCAGCTGAATGATGATGTATTTTGCCGAGATTTAGCATTAAAAGGAGCAAACACAATATTCGAAGTCATTTTTGAAGAGAATGGTATCAGTGTGAAAAGAGAACGCAAGTCATTTAAAATAAATCCAAATACATGGAACAGAAAAATGGCCGGGTAATTGACTACTTCTTAGTAACACTGAACACTTTGAGGCTAAAAATACAGGTTTCTAAGAAGTTAATTTCAAGGAGAGAGATTAACATTTAATACAGCAAATTGAACATGGAGATTAGCTGGACTCCAGTCCTACGGTGCCCTGGCTTCAGATGGCTCTGCGTGCAGTTTCCTCATTGGTGACGTGAAGTAATGTACTCGTGTTATGTGCATGACCTTCTTGTAAGCAGTCCAATGATGAAGAAGTTAAGGAAGTCAGAGGCCACTTTCACATATGATGAAGATTCTTACATTAATGAAGCTGATGTGTGGTGGGCTAACTGACTCGTGGAACAGGTGTGTGTGACCCCAGCAGGTGCGTGTACCCTGGAAAGACTGCACTCAGGTGAGAGTGATGCTCGTGATGAAATGAACTCAAATGATTTGTAAAGTGTCCCTGGAAATTTCAGGCAATGGGGGTGGGGGGAGAATGTGGGGGATAGTCGTTTCCACACTATTGAAAGCCTGGGGAGTGTGTGTTGGTCCCCTAGTATCAGAAACCTAATGCAAATGGGTAAAGGTGACGGTTGTATTTCTCCATCTCGTAAGTAGAGGAAGGGGTGGGGGACTGGAGCTATCTTCCCTGGGTTGGTTGAGCTAATCTTTGCTAACCATGCTTCCAGGAAAGAGTGTCAGTAAACCCCAAACTGCAGGAAGAAAATATGTAACCAGCTTTCTCTACCTAGCCTGGTCATGGCATCAGGTGCGGCATTCATATGGAAGCTAGTAGAAGCCTCTTTCTTCTGATGTCAAGCAAGTGGCGTTAATGGAAACTGCCACCTGAAGCTGACAAAGCAGATAAAAAACACTTTCTGAAAACATGACAAAACAAGGCAAACATAATTCAGTACAACTGAAATCTTTACTTTGAGAATTTAACATCTGTGTCACAGCTCAGGATGGTTCAGCAATAAGGAAACAGCACCAAAATCATGAATTAATCAGTAGAGTTTTTATGTGTGACCATTTCTTGGCCTCAGTTGGGAGAGTTGTTTTCAATGAAGACTTGCAAGGTGAAAGTTGGAGTTGCTTTCTAATGCTTTTTAAACTCCTCCTCAAGTCTTCTAGCTACTATATACAGTTTTTACCAAGGGAGGGGAAGGGAAGGGGTAGGGAGAGCCAGAGACAAAGAAAAGAGAGACACTAGATATAGAGAGAAACAGACAGAAAGATAGGGGCAGAGGGAGACAGAGACAGCTATCTTCCATAAGAAACTCACCTGAGAAAAGATGTTTGTCATAGAAACAATGTCACAGTGTGCATGTATTGGTAAGAAATATCACAATGTAACATTAAGGATTAAGGGAATGCCAGGCGAATGGGAATAATGCGAGACTAGTGCAAACTCGTTTATAATCTTTTAATTTTTAATCTTTTAATTATAATCTGGAATTATTTTTATCTAGAAATCATTAATTTGTGATAAAGACATAACTCATCAAATTACCATTTATGTGTCTCTCCCAGAAACAAATATATTCTATAGGTTTTAGAAGTACCTGTGAGCTATGTCTATGTATCTCTGTATTTGCAGCTATACCTCTAATTATTCATTTTTTTAATTTATTTGACACAGAGAGAGAGAGATCACAAGTAGGCAGAGAGGCAGGCAGAGAGAGAGGGGGAAGCAGGGTCCCTGCCAAGCAGAGAGCCTGATGTGGGGCTCAATTCCAGGACCCTGAGACCATGACCTGAGCCGAAGGCAGAGGCTTAACCCACTGAACCACCCAGGCGCCCCTATTTATCTATATTTTAAAACAAAATGTGGGAAAGAGAGAGCTGGAGTTACAGTTATGCAAACAAAATCTCCAGCCAAATGGAAGCAATAATAAATGGTTCAAACACGTTTGTTTCCTGAATGTTTGTTAATATAGAAATGTAGTGCCTACCAAAATTATAATTGCCCTAAGAAGCCTAGCATGTGGGTCGTACTGTCTCACAAAATTTGGTTCAAGATTCAAATGTGTGGTTGAATGTCTGAAATACCTTATAAAATAATTTCCACTCCTTTAGCGTCTGCTAACACAACTATAAAAATAGCTGTAAGGATAATACCTAACTCATTAGGTTGTTAAGATGATTTAAAGAGGAAATGAATTTTAAACACTGCTGAGAGTTAGCTTGATTGAGACTGAACTCCTCCACCCAGGTGTCCCAGAACACAAGGCCTTCTGCTGCTCTCTGTGGAGAGCCTCTCCAGCCCAGTGTTTTGGGCAACCACCCTAGTCAGCTGCATGACCGGACTCTCCATGAACTTCTGCCAGTGAGCACTCTGACCAAATGCAATCCAGCTGGCCTGGTGCGAGTGCTGTCTGCCTTTGTTTGGGTTGTGTCTTAGCTTATTCTGGCTGCTGTAATGAAGTCCTTCAGTCTGGGCGGCTTATGAATGATACAGACTTATTTCTTCTGGAGGCTACAAGTTCAAGATCTACGGTGCTGGCAGATTTGGCCTCTGGTGAGGGCTGTTTCCTGGTTATCCGTTATCCAAATTTTTTTTTTTTTATTACAATAAACATGTAATTATACTCATTCAGACTTCATATATATATATATATATGTACATATATATACATATGCACACATAATTTTCTTAGCTTGTATATGATTTTATAAGTTGATTGATTCGTAGAATATACATAGTCAATATATAGTCATATATATTTATGTATAGTATGATTCCAGTTACCTTTTATGTTTTCTTCATTAAATCCCAAATCAGAGACTCTTTCAGCTATGCTAAAGTGTGCAGCAATTGACAACTATTGCAGATTTTCATTCCTACAGTGGGAAGATGAGTACACACACAGCATGCTTTTTGCTTAGTTTCATATATATATAATTTATCTATTTGAGATGGAGAGAAAGCACAATCAGGGGAGATACAGGGGGAAAGCAGGAGAGGGGGCAGGGGAAAGGTAGGGGGAGAGGCAGGCTCCCTGCTGAGCAGAAAGCCCCGTGTGGGACTTTATCCCAAAACCCTCAGATCATGACCCAAGCCGAAGGCAATGGCTTAACTGACTGAGCAACCCAGGTGTCCCACTTAGTTCTATATTTTACTGGGTCTGTTGCATTATTACACAAGCCCAAAGACTTGCTTTTTTACCAAATGGAACAGCTGGATCAAAAGTGCCAGTCAACAGCCATAAGAGTCAAACCAATTATGTGTTTTGTTTTGTTTTTCCTTCAGAGATGTGTCCTTCTGATGAAATAGTCTTTAAGACTGTATCATAAACTCTTAAAACTACTCAGCTAGAGATATCTAATTCAGCCTTTATTAGTCTATATAGTATAATGTGTCGTGTAATGTGTAGATTAATAATAATCAAGCAAAATACCTTATTACCCATTTCCGTCCCCCCCCCCAGGTTTCAGGATAAACATTTTAAAATTATTTATTTGTAGGATGAAGTTACTCTGAACAAAAGTGCATTCATAATAGAACTTTTCCCTTTCTATGTCCCATTAGATTAGCAAAACAAATGAAAAGTGCTAATTAACTTCAAAGACACTGATAACATTATCTGTGTTCTAAAGGATAATGTACTTTGACCAATGAAATAATTCCAAGTTTATTTTACTCTATTTATAGTCTGTCCAGTCAATAAACAAGATAATTTTGCAGAACTTATGTAACAGATAAAACCCAAATTCCTTGAGTGCAATTTAAGATACACAGTAGACTACTATTCAGCATTCTCTATTAAGTCTCTGGGCAGAAAATCACCTCTATGAAGCAAGGGGACAGTCAGCCAGAATGCAGTTAAAATGATGGTGCTGTGGCATGCCTGATGAAAACAATGAAATAGGAGTGGAAGGAAATTTTCAATAAATAGGAATCAAGAAATCACCAGTCGAGTCAACGTAGCCATACAGTCATAAGTCGTAGTCAATCTTATGACTGCCAAGGCTTGTGAAACCCTGTTTTGGGATGGCTTGGAAGACCTTTTATAGGAATCACGGATGGTGGACCAGTTCATTAAAGTTAGAACCTGTCTTGGGTCACTCAGACATATGCTGTCTTCATGGTTCCTATAAATAATATTGAACAGAGTTTCTGTTAGTCCTTTTAGCACCTATCATAAGTTAGAATTATTGAAAGCAAGCTGGGGTTAGACACTAAAAAAGCTATTGGTGGATTAACAGAGCCTGATGTGGAGAAAGAGTCAACAGTAGGTTGAGGTTAGTGACTTAGCGCATGGGAACAAACCAGATGGGAGGAAGAAGCCAGGATCAGAAGACTGAAACAAATATTTACAAGTTTAAATAAATAAACAAGTAAAAAACCCAAAAGAGGAGTAAACATATCCTTAAATTCAGTCAAAGACTTATGAATACAGTCTTGCTGATATGTGAACTCCATTAGGAATCTGTAATCTCATCACCACAGATATTCATCCTCCATATCTTAAAGGCATAATATTGTAAACCCAATGTTTGACACTGATCATAAAATTGAATAAGTAAGCCAAATGCCTCCAGAATAAGTATCCCAAGAGGTATATTTAGCAAAGTTCTTAGATTATTTTCAGTGACTAAGGTAAGTCTTAGTAATTCGAATTCTCTACATGTGAAATGTTTACCCCATTTATGGAATAACTTACCAAGAAAATGCAAGAAATAGTTCGGAGACATTATGACTTTACCACCTGGTTATCTTATAATACTTTGGACTAGAAATATTTATTCCAGAAAAAGAAAATTAACAGTTTTGAAAACCTCAACCTGATTGTTGGCTTTTCTACAAGTGCCTTATTGACCTACAGTCGGAGTTAATTAAAATGTCTAACGAGGGTGCTTGCTAAAACAGAACCAGCATGATCTATTCCAAAAAATTTTGGCAATTTCTTAATTGGTTAGGGACTCAAAGACTGATCCCTAATGCAGGGATTTTGTACTAGTACTAAATCTGGCTATGGGTCGTGACTCTAAAGAAGTGTGCTGAGATTTATTTCCATAATTATGTCTGTTGAATTTGACCCGGGATAGTTCATAAAACCGAGCCCCCTGATAGTGTGTGGTAGTTTTAGTTCCCATAAGGAAACTCTTTTGATCATTCTAGGAATTAGGAAAACTGGGAATCTGGCCAAATCTGATTAGTTAGTCCAATTCGGCTGTCGGTACAGTGTATCTATTCCATAAGCCAATGAAAGGCAGTGTGGTGTGCTGGAAGGAACACAGGGGACTGATGATCGTAACTACCTCCTTTCTCTTCCTCTCAGTAACTATTTGACCTCTGGCAAGTTACTCACCTGCAGCCCCACTTCCACCTGTGTGCAATGGAGATGACAATATTTGTCCAGAAAGCGTGTACCATGTGGCAGACATGGAACAGGTAATAGGCCCTCCGTTAGTTGGAGGTCAAATCCAACCAAGCCCGCTGAAGTAGGGGGTCTCCTCCTTGGAATCACCTTAGAGTCACTGGGGGGCATTATAAGGATGCTTCTGCCCAGGATCTACCCCAGACCCATGATAATGTAAGACTGGAACATGGCTCCTGGCATCGGTAAGTTTTCACAGGAGTGCTAGGTACTTCCAACGTGCAGCCAGGATCTACCTCAGGAAAGAATTTCATCTAGAACTTAAAGGGTTAGGGATCACAGGGATCATCCCCGTCGTTGTTGTCAGAGGCCAGTCTGTTGGCTTGGGTGTCGGAATCACTTGGGAAGCGCACTACAGAATACGTTCTCTCTCACTTCATTTCAGTTACTAAATTAGAGTCCCCGTGGGTTTGCCTCAGAGCCTATACTGTTAACAAGATCCCCAAGTAATTCTGCTCTGTCAGTGAAAAACTACTCTTACAAAATGAGTTTTCCTGCCATTTGCATCTTACAAATAAGAAGATGGAGACCAATGGGGCACCTGAGCGGCTCAGTCGTTAAGCATCTGCCTTCAGCTAAGGTCATGATGCTGGGGTCCTGGGATCAAGCCCCGAATACGGCTTCCTGCTCAGCGGGAAGCCTGCTTCTCCCTCTCCCACTCCTCCTGCTTGTGTTTTCTCTCTCACTGTGTCTCTCTGGCAAATAAATAAATCTTTAAAAAAATGAAAAAAAAAAAAAAAGGAATGACTTGTTCAAGGTCACCAACAGTCAATGGCGCAGTCATACAAATGCAGTTCTGCAGACCCTCCATCTAGCTCTGTTGCTATTATGCTGCTTTTACTGCTATGTTGATCTGGATTAAAAATAAGATTGTGAAACCAACTCTTGTTTTCCTTAATATGATGCCTGCAAGTAATCACAGTTGTCAAAAACAAAAGGGAGTCCTCCGTAGTCATAAAGTTTCACGTTTTGAAAGAAAATACTAATTGTTTTAGAATCACATATGGCAAATTAACAAATTCTCCTGAATCACAGCCTTCGACTTAACTGGGTCTCAGAGGAAAAATATAAAAAGACAGAATCACATGACTTTTTCTTCCTCTGCTTTGCTGAACAACAGATCTCTGTAATATCTGGATTTGCCAGGTGCGAGGCTAAGATTACAATACAGGCAGTTGCAGGTGTCCTCCTTTCAGCGATCAAAACAAAGTCTTTTGTTTCTTTGAGATCAACACATCATCCCCTCCAGCAAGCTCTGCTAGGGAAATTGACAGATTGCATCCCCAGACACACTGTTCAAGAGATCGCCTAATAGCCCTGCAGACGGCAGAAGGGAATGGCGAACAGCGTGTGATTGTTAACCCGATTGCAATTTGCATGCACCTCGCTTAGCAAGGTGTTCTGAAGACCGACACAAAGATCAGGCTATGTAAGATCAGAAGTAATTACTGGCTGAAGGATTTGGGTAGGAAAGACTAGTAAATTCTATGCTTATATGTTATTTTACTTTATATCAGCTGCTGATGATTGATATTTTGGGATGGGATGGGTTGACCGATCATACCTCACCACCTCCACATCGCCCTCCAAGCAAATCAAAAGCTCATTTGGAGAAGATTTTTCAAACTACAAGGCTGTTTTCACCTTGGAGATTTGCCTCCCTCTGCTCTTTCCCTCTCTCTCTTAAATGGCGTTGCGTAAAGAGAGGTGTTTTGGTTGGTATATACGTGTGTAAATGGAGTTGGACAGAAAATGATGGTGAGTCTAACTGAACTTTTGAAAGACGCCTACCCAGGGTCTGTGGAATTTGAGAGCAGTGTCAAATCCTAGTTGGACAAAAAGTGTTTGAACAGTGCTTTTCTGGTGAAATGTTAAGTGACAAGTTTCTTTTATGTCCCTGCAAGAAGAGAACCTATGCTAGAGCCAACACAAAGAAGGTAGAGTGGCCAAGTGCAGTCCTGTTCCAGTGATACAGTATCATATCGCCTTCCGCCTTCACCTGAAAGAGACACCCTCAGAGTCAAAGAGGATGCAGTATGTATGATACGTAGGAGGTCACGAGAGGATGCTACATATCATTTGCCTTGGACATCATCATCATCATCATCATCATCATCGAGAAAAATTAAAAACAACATCTCAAAGGCTATAAAACTCACAAGCAATGAGATTCAGAACTTAATATATAACAAGACACAAAACAGGTGAAGGTCTGGTCAGTTTCTTTACTGGTTGCCAAGAAAAGAGTCAAGAGAGCTACAAAGCACTTCTATTATAATAGCCCATTGTATTAATATTCTATGTGGAAAATCAAAGTTTATCAGGCAAAAAGTGAATTCAATGTTAGTAAACCAGCACATGGAGGAAGGTGATGAAATTTTCTTTAAATCTGTTCTTATTCTGACCATTTTGAGGCTGTATAAGTGGTTGAGATCTGTTTATGGAAATAGGAAAACAGATACCTTAGCTGAGACTTGAAAGTAATTCCATATACATTTATTACTTTGGTCTGGCTAAGAATTTACTATTGCAAAAGGTAAAAATCTGGATTTTTTTGCAGTCTGTTTCTAGTTGTAAAAGAAATCACCTTAAAAAAGTAACAGGGTAGTGCCTACAAGGTACAAGGTCAATAAAGCATATTTTAATATAGGGCAAGTGTATTTTAATATGTGTTTAACACATTCTGTCTCATTCTTTCTTTATTCTGTATTGATTACTATTGCATTTTATTTGTCAAATGAAAGCCATGGGATATATTCCCAAAGATTCTGGTTAGGTGGTTCCTGTCTAATCCAACATCAAGTGAACTCTTAATGTCCTGTCTTTCCGTTATTACTGATAAAGAGCACGTGCTTAGCCCAAGATATTTAAATCTGAATGCACTGGATGCTAACATTCTTCTGAATTCTATCTTTCCAGAAACTAGACCAGAGGTTACTTCTGTGTTCATGAAATAACCACACGTCCATGTTAAGGGGACCTGTGTTGTTGAAGACAACGTAAGATTTGTATGAAAACCACCTTACTTGGGATCTCATTTATGTCACTTCTTGACTGTTGGACTTCTCATGCACACTTTTTTGGCTTGAACTTTAGTTTTTAATCTAAATGGGAATTCTACCATGGACGCACAAACCGATGCTTCGAGAGCCATGATCGTGCAGCAGACACCACGTTAAACCTGTGGGTGCGTTCCCAAGCAGAAGAGTTCAGACCTCAGCCAGCACAGAATCAGGACGAGAAGAAGGTTCAGACAACCAAATAAACAAAATGGGAAAACTGAGAAAGTCATGTGGGAACTTTGAGCAGGGGCAGGTGACCTAGTTTGTTGAGGAAAAGGAGTATTTCCACAAAAAATACATATTTAACTGGAGACTTCAAAGGATGAAAATGATAATCAGGAAATTGGAAGTCTGAGTAGGAGATAATGTCTCAATTTAAGGAATACCAACTATGGGAGGTTGAGGAAAAATAGGGGTAGTGAAAATACTCAGTTTAGTCGCTCTCCAGAATTTTTTTTAAAAGATGCGAATTTATTGAATTGAAGAGAAATATCTTTCTTTTATAGTTTCCTATAAGGATTAGCTATAACATATAAAAAATACCTATCATATAATAAGAACTCATTATAAATTTATTAATATGATTATTATACAATTTATTGCCATGAAATTAAGGTTTAAACCACAATTTCTAATATAATTTTGGAAAATCTATATAGCTAATAACCATTTAAGCCCACTATAATTTAGTACCATGACAATAAACCAACTACTTAATATCCTTTATCTATAGTTAATTCAAATAACAATGTAAGCTCATTTTCAACTTGAACTCACATTCATCTAAAAAAAAAAAAAAAGACGAATGATTTAGAAGCCGATGTAAAACTGAATAATCCAAATCGCTCATTTTACTAATATGTGAATAAAGTCACTGACTTGTCTCCATGAATTTCTTAGAACAAATGTCATTATAATGTTCATTTCCATGGAAAGAGTGATTAGAACTGGCAGTCGATGTCATAGGAGCAAACAAGCCGAGGAAGGAATAGGCCATTGCCACTGGGACTAAATTCTGTAACAGAGCTCATCAGAAATTTTTAAGTGCCTAGTTTTAAAAAGCCAATATACATGAGCAAACCTGCAAGCTTCCACCGCACTTTCAAATGCATCTCCATTTTCGTGGCACCGCAGGAGGGGTGGGGGTGGGGCGGGAGGGGGCACATCTGGAGATGGATTTGCTTATTTTCGAGAAGTGCCTGTGCTGTCATTGGAAACAAATTTAACAATTCCCTTTTGCATTGTAACATCTCCTCTGTTTTTCTCTTTCCCAGCCCAACTATTAAAAAACACTCCTCACAGTTCTTCTAACATTGTGGAGGTGTTTATAAAGCTATTAACAATCCTTTCAAATTTCTCCCTCTAAAGTGATTTACTTTTACGCTTCCTTTGGAAAAAAAATGTTTTACGTTCAACTTTATTGACAACAAAGCATCAACGCTAGCTTAGACTTTTATAATAATTAGAACCAAGATGACTTGAAATGTAAAATTGAAGAATTTTAGAAAAACTGGATTATTAAGCCAGAATCTATTTTTAATTCCAAACCCAAAAGAATAGGTTTGAATCTAAGGTGCATTTAAGATAAAATTGCTGACAACGGACGATTTGGCACTTAAAAATCTGTAGTCGGCTTATCTTTACATTGAAAGTAGTATAAGAAAGAGAGAGTGGCATAAATGAAGTGATTATTTTCTTTACATCATGAAATATTAAAGGAATAATCCTTGGAAAGATCAAAGATAGGCAAAATAATATTTTATAAAAAACTGCAATATAAACATAAGCAAAGCATGACTTCAAGAAATTAACCTACTTTCCAAAACATCTGCACTAATAACTGTCAACATGTCCCAGAGAAGAGAAAAATGGGGCACAGCTATTTCTATGAGAGCAGTACTGATTATAAACTTAACTAATCAGTTCCTCCCTGTATGAAATATTGCCAACAGTACATAGAACAATCCTTTGATATATAATACTGTTTTTACTCACCAAAAGTAAATCTAGGCATGTAGACATATATAGAAAGTATATATACATACACAAAAAGTAAGCCTAAGCATACACATATGCATACACGTATATGTGTATATGTGTGTGTATAAGAATGTATATATATGAATGTGTGTGTGTGTGTGTGTGTGTGTGTGTGAAATGCAAAATCAGATGATGAGTTGTGATTACATAACTTTGTTCTTTTTATTCTTTTTGCATGAAACCTTTTCTGAACATTTTGTTTGGAAATAATTTCAAAGTTACTGAAAAATTACAAAAATAGGAATGGTCTGAACACTTGTAATTTGTATGACCCACAGGGAGTCCATAGATTGGAACCTCAAAGTAAAGACAGGAAGGAGAACAAAATGGGGGTGGGGAAGGAAGGGGGGACAGAGAGAGAAAAGGAGCAAGAGAGTAAGAATCCAAGGAGAGAGATCATGATACACATTTCTAAAAGCACAAGGTCTGTATTTTTTCTTGGATTGGGAAACTACTAAGTTAATGAAAATTCTAACTTCTTTTCTTTTATACTATACTTCAGTTTTTGGATTTGGTTGCCCCATCAGTAAAGGTTTTTGTCTGGATTTGAATACAGTTGGAATGGAGATGGTGTATCCCCTCACTGGTTCTCTTATAGAGCCTCCAGTGGCAGAAGCACCGAGCTGATGATTTCATTCCAGGCCCTGGGACAGAAAGCTCCCTGAGCCTTGCTACTCGAACTTCCCAAATGGCATTCGCAATCTCCTGAGATTTTGCTGGAATGAAGTTATCTGACTCCTTTGTAGACAAAGGTGAATTGGAACCTGCATTGTAACAAGATTCTCAAGTGATTCACCTTTAAGTTGTAGAAGCTCTGCTCTGGGAAAACCAGATGCTGCTGGTGGGAAAACCTGGCACCACTCTCGGGGAATGTAAATTATCACTACATTCTCTACCTTCTATTTGGTTCCACGTAGAAAGGTTGACCAGTGTTCCAGTCCTGACTGTACTCCGATTCTCAGCTCCCCTGTGTGAGGCCCCGCACAGCAGCTGACCACAGGAAGATTAGGGGCTTTACTTAACCTTAAGAATGGTTATTATTTACCACGTGACTCAAGTTACTGATCAGTTTTCTTTTATAGCCTCTTAGCGGGAGTATAATTACAATCCTTCATATCACAAACAAAAGAGATTATAGGTGTTTCTTTTCATCCCAGTCAGTGGAATCTTTCAGGTTTTTCACTTACACGCTATGTATCTGTCTACTGCTTTATTGCTCTCTACAACTAGGGCTGTGAGGACTAATCTGGGATGAACTGATGGACGGATTAGATACACAGACAAGAACACACACGTGCACGCACATATTCCTAATCTAAATTTCATGGACGGGCTATTAAATTATCCTTATTGAATCAATTACTTCTTAAACCTTCCTTCGGGTGTTCAGCCTGGCCACTTTTACTCTGGTCCTATGGATCTACAAAGTCGACATGCACAATTAGCAAAGCCGAAGTAGTTAACACTCCCTTAAAGGGAATTACTTCTCAGTTCTTTCCCTACTTTCTCCATTGAATATGGCATATTAACCATGTTGTGCTTGTGTGCTCAGTAATTGCAGCTGGACAGTGGATTTCTGAGTGCAGGGAGTGTGCCCTGTACTTTTGTGTGTGTCTGTACTTCCATAGCAAGAGTCTTCCTTATAGTGTACAGAACCTGGGGAAATTCACACCATGTGCATTCTGAATTCTCCATAGATATACTTCACAATTCCTGATACTTTTGTAGATATTGTGCTGAACTAAAACAGGTGTCCAAGACAGCTTTGAAGACAAGCAGAACCAGTTTTAAAAATTGGGAGGAGGGGGAATTATGAAAAGGCCATCTGTTAAGTTCATAAGCCCCTCGCCTTTGTCAATTGGGATGATGGTATTTGTGGTGTAGAACAGATCCAAGCTTAATAGGAAGCAAGATCCAAATGTAACTATTTCCTTCCCTTTCTCAAATGCCAGCAACTCAAGATGCTATAAAACTCAGGGAATAATAGCCCTGATTTATCATATTCCAGTGTCTCTAATACATGCTGCCTTGAAGTGAATAATTGTAGTGTGAGAAGATACAGGTGTGTGTGTGTGTGTGTGTGTGCGCGCGCGTGGGCACACAGCATGTATGCGTGTGTATGCATATATATGTGTTAGTACCTCAGTTACTTATTTCTATTTAACATAATTTAACTTAAGACAAAAACATGGACAAAAAGAATTGATATAAATGTTCAGAATTAGTTGTAGATTTATGAAATAATTCTTGAATCTCTAAAGAGGGATTCAATATACTCATTTGTACTAAAAGACAGGTAATTTTTCACTTGACATATTTGTTGGGATGCTGCATACTTGTGCTCAGGGTGGGGTACATTTATCATGAAAGACACTGTGAGTGGTAATCCCTGGATTCGTGTAACATGGCACCCTGACGTTTCCAGTGGATGCAAAACATAGCACTTCTTTTCTCGGAGTTACAAACCATTTGCTAAATAAGAAACAAAGTAATTAAATCCTCAGTAAGTAGAGAATAAAAAGGATCAGGTTTGTAACTTCTCAAGGATGAGACAGAGGATATAATTTAAGGCAAAGTTGATATTCGACATAGTTAACCATGTGGCCAAGCCTTAGACCATTTAGAATGGTGACATCTAAACATGACAACGGCAAGGCCACCTGTAGAACCCCAGCCCTGAGTGGGGTGTTCTGAATGACTTTGCTCTCTCCTCCCCCACAGAAAAGTCAAGTAAAGGCAAACCGCCTGAAGAAAGTTCACAAAGCACCTGCTTCTCACCCAGCCACATATGGCTTTTGTAGAAGGAGGTGGAGAAACAGATTAGTTACTGCCCCTGGGTGCGGAGGATTATGGGGAAATTCACTCCGCTCACTCAAGAGGGAGGATCACTGGCTACAATCAAGCAACCAGGTCACATATGATATATCCATGGGAGGAACAAAGGCTGTGATGGGAGCTTACAAAGGCTTAAGAAATAGCCCTCCTCAGACAAGAAATATTGGGATGGGGTGAAAGTGTTTCTACCTACAAATATCACATGTTTAATGTTAGAAATATCTATAGCATGGTTAAAATAAATAGAAAAACTGGAGGAAAACTAAGACAAAGGAATGGAAGATTAACCCATAACTATACTTAGTGTATTTAGTTGAGTTCAAATAAACAAAGAAATTTCTTACAAAACAGGCTGTGAATTCATGACCCCTGAAAATGTGTCATTGATTTCAAATGAACAAAGAAGTTCTTAAAAAATAGGCTGTGAATTCATCACCCTCCAAAATGGGGCAACTTTATCAGTTGCTAAAATATCTGAAAACTGTTGTATTGATATAGACATAAAGAGAAGTATAGGGGGGCGCCTGAGTGGCTCAGTGGGTTAAAGCCTCTGCCTTCGGCTCAGGTCATGATCCCAGGGTCCTGGGATTGAGCTCCGTATCGCGCTCTCTGCTCGGCGGGGAGCCTGCTTCCTCCTCTCTCTCTGCCTGCCTCTCTGCCTACTTGTGATCTCTGAGTGTCAAATAAAATAAAGAAAATCTTTAAAAAAAAAAAAGAGAGAGAAGTATAGGTTGATAAGTAGAGACATATGTATACAATTTTATAATTAATATGTAGAATATAGTGTTCTTTTTAAAAAAAATATTTTTCTATTTATGAGAGAGAGAGCACAAGCAGTGGGAAGGACAGTGGGAGAGGGAGAGAAGCAGTGGGGATGCCAAGGGCAGGTTCCAATGTGGGGCTTGATCCCATGAACCCATGAAAAGGACCATGACCCAACCCAATAGTCAAATGCTTAGCAGACTGAACCACCCAGGTACCCCTTTTAAATAAGCTCTGGCTTATTTTATACCAACTCTGAAAGACCTTTTTGTATTGCTCACATTTTTAACAATAAAGATACTTATATTTTTAAGAAGTTAATGATTTAGTCAAGGTGACCCACCTAGTATACAGAAGAGTCAGGGCTAGAAAACACATGTCCTACTAATTAATAGTAATGAAACAACAAATGCCAACAACTACAGGATACTAGGTATATGAAAGGCTCTACTGAGTAGTTTATATGTATTTATTCTGTAATACTTGCAGTTTTCATGTGCAGTAGATATGGTTGTTATTCTGTTTTACAGAGAATAACCCTAAGACACAGAATTACTCTAATAACTCTGGTTAGCAAAGTTGTTTTCCCCTGGAGTCTGGGAAGCAATTCTTAAATTGATATACATGTATTCTGGACCTGAACAATATATAAACGGATGAAGGATGATAGGAACCAGATTTCTCAGTGTTGGAATGGAAGATAAGAGGTAAACCAGAAAGATGGCTGGAATGATCCCTGCGGTTATGGATTAGAGTCAGACACAGCAGAATAACCTCACTGTAAGCTTAATATATAAAGAGACAGTTACTTACAGACACATTTATAGATACTGATATATACACAGAGCAGTATACACATACGTATTTCCTTTCTCTGTCAGCTGACATCACCCAGATTTTGGTTTGTCATACCATTCTTGCAGAATAGGAATTAAGAGTCTTCGGAGAAATGAGTGATTCCAAGACGGGGCAAAGGATATATAAGTCTGGAACATATTATAGTGCCCCAAAGTAAGGAATTCCTAAAACCAACCAACAACCAACCAAATGACAACAACAAAAATCACCAACCCACAATAATATCAGTGGTGCGCAGGAGACAAACGAAAGCATTACTAGTGGCCAAAGCGGGCACAATTTGACCAGAAAATGAAGTATAATTGGATTATAACCCAGAATATGGAATAAATATGCATGAATCGATACTGGTACAATGAGGGAAGAAATTTTTGGTTGAAACACTAGGGACAACAGGTGTATGGTACTTGGCTTGCATAGAAAGAAAAGAAAAATATAATCAGAAAGAAAGAAAACAAAAATATAATCAGAACTCCTTCTCTGTCTCTTGTCCACACTCCCCTTCCACTCTGTAGACTTTGTATCTCAAACCGGCTTTTGTAGAAGGCAGAATTTCAGGCTGCTGGGGCGTTTTCACTTTTAATAACTTTTTGAAGTAAAAGCTGGGATTATCTGGTGAGAATGAGGTGATTTAGGAAATGTAAGTGAATTAACAGGACTAGTATTAAAAATAGGTGCTCCAGGGAAAAGAATCGAGATGTGACCAAGGTTATAAGAGATATGTTCGAATGCCATTGAGGGCTGAGCTGAGATTAGCGGCAGTTGTCTATAATAAGATGCACTTCCACTGTAATGTGAATATTTGCAATTATGTCCCTAACTCGTTAAAAAATAATCTCAAAAGCCTACACTTAAAATGTAGGATTTTCTGTATTTCCTCTATTCTGAAGTGCTCTCGACTCTAAAATGCACCATCATTTTACCGACTGCTTTTCATTCACTCGTACAACAAATGTTTTATAACCTTATCGAGTTTGTGTTCCATGGAGGTGGGAAGGTTGCCAATGAATTAAGTAATTATGGTATGTTTCAGGTGGTGAAAATTTCTATCGAGAAATACAAAATGAAAAGGAATATAAGAAGTACAGAGGCTCTGTGTGTGTGTGTTGGGGGGTGTGTGTGTGTGTGTTGATGTAAACAGGCTGGAAAATTAGGTTTCATTGAAATGGTAGCTTGTGGGAAAAAACCTAAAGAGGATGAAAGAACTGTCCTTCAGATTATCTGGGGGCAAGTATCCAGCCACAAAAGAGCCAAGAATTCTGTGTAGCTGCAGTGAAGAGAGCAAGGGGTGAACAGGAGCGGATGAGTCAGAGAGACCGTGGATGCTCAGCTGTGAGGGGTTTAGGAGGCATTGCAAAGACTTGACTTTTACTCTTAATGAGATGAAAAACCATGGGAGGGTTTTGAGCAAAGGAGCTTAGTCTGACATGTGTTTTAAAAGATCGCTCTAACTTCAGTATTAAGAATAGATTATAGGAGAGTTAAGAAGGAAGCAAGGATCTTTGCCAGAAAGCTATTAAAATAAAAATAGGCGAGAGTTATTTGCAGTTTTGTCCAGAGTAGTAACATGGAGAAGGTTAGAAGGTAAATATTGATATAATTTTTATAGCAATAAGAGAATGCAATCACCTTTGATTTTGGTATAGAGGTGCTGTTAACTGGAGAGACAGGGAATTGGGATAATTAATTCAATTTAAAAAGTTTTCAGATGTGTGTTATGCCCATCCCAGTAGTGATGTTGTGCATACTCTTGCATAGTTGAGCCTGGAGTTTAAGGGAGAAACCCAGGTACGATATGTACATTTAGAAGTTGTTGGCATATTAATTAAAACCCTCAGATTGCAGAAGAGAAGAAATAGAGTGTGTGAGGGAAAGGAACTAGATCTGGGACTTCCCAATATTCAGTGGAGAAGGATAAAGAAAGAACAAGTGAAGAACACACGGACGGATCAAAGGAGACGGAGGAGGAAGATCAGAAGAGTGTGGCATTTTGGAACAGGGTAAGGAAGAAGAGATTCGTGGCTTCAAATGCTACTTACAGGTCAATTAATGTAAGAGCTCAGAATCTATCTTTAGATTTTGTAAGATGGAAGTCATAGATCTTTCCATGATAAGCGTTGGTGAAATGGTAGGAACAAAAGTTGGTTTAAATGGATTAAAGAGAAAACGGAAGGAGAGGAATTGCAGGCAGTAAGCCCACCGTTTTAGAAGTTTTACAGTGAATGAGGGTGGAAAAGAGGGGAGGTTTCTGAAGGGAGACATGGGAAGCAAAAGAGGTTTTTTCCAAGATCAGAACTTTTGTTGTTGTTGTTGCTGAAGAAAATGATTCAGCTGATGGAGAAAATGTGATTATGCATGAGATAATGGGGGGAGTTTCTGGACTTTTCTGCTTGGAAAGTGGGAGGCAACGGTATTTAGTGTACAAGCTTAACTGTAGACAGTGGCAGAAAAATGCATCTCGATGAAGAGGATTGAGGGCAGAACCCACAGAGAGGGAGCCTCATGGTTGTGCATGGTGATGTCAGGAGCCTGTAGATTTTCTCTTCTCGTTGCTCCTGTTTTCTCAGTGAAGCAGGAAACAGTCATGTGTGAGAATGGACTTAACATGAGAGGAGTTAAGTGTTTGGACAGAGAAGACAAAGTTCAAAGTCATCATCCAAAAAACTAGAGAGTAAATGGATTAAGAAAAAAATAGAAGGAAAATGGAAATTTTGGTAGCTTTTGGAAAGCAAAAAGAAAACTCTCCCCTACTCATTCAATATGAAGTTTTAGAATCATGTGAAGAAAGGGCTTAGAATCAGGTAAATATGGCCACTCCTACTCCTCAATATTCAGGCGTCTCTATTTTTCGTCTTTCTGGACTCATAGAGGCTATACCATGCTCTTCAGTCAGAGGCTTGATGGAAGCCCATACATCATACTCTGAAAAGCTTTGACTTTAAGTCCGGTACTGCACTGTGGAGGGTCCTGTCACATTCTTCTAGCATGATAGTATTGTTTTATTGATTAGTTTATATTTGTGATTTAAACATGGATTCGAGAATTTACAAGAACCCTGGGTTCCAAAGGGGCGAGGAGCTAGTGATTCCAGTTTGTGCTAGAGAGATTTTAGATACACACAAGTGAACAGTGGCATTTTAGTGAGGGTCACAGTGAAGCCCAGTGACCATGGGGTCACTTGGCAAATGGACAATGACAAGATCAAGGCAGAGCTGATGCAGGCTAATACTTGTGTTACAAGCAAATTATTATAGCTCTGAGAAAAAACACATAACAAAGTGAGAAGTTCAGACTTGATGCCTTTTTGCATTCATCTTCCTAATACTAATATTTTAGAAAAATATTTTAGGGTCCAATTATAAACATACTATTTAAAAATCATTGCAGTTTGCTCTAAAAAAAATATGTCCTGGAGGTCTCTTTAAAATATCTTTACAAATAGCTAAGCAAATTTATTATAGGATTTGTTTCCTTAGACATTTTGAGTATTATTTTAGCAATTTCATCTATTTTCTGCTTAAATAGGGACATATTTCCATGACTCATCTATGTTTTCTGATTGTGAAATGTAATTACCACCATTTATTTTTAATTTGTGCTAGTAGTCTTTTGGAGATTAAAATAAATTGATCTCACATCTTTTGACATTTATTCTTTAAATATATAATAACAAAATCAAAGGAGTATTGAATACACATGTCTTAGTCCATTGGGTGGCTGGAACAAAAATGCCATAGACTGGGAGGCAGTCTATGGGATTTATTTCCCTCAGTTCTGGAGACCGGGAAGTCCAACATCGAAGTGTCACAAATTTGAGGTCTGGCGAGGGTCTTCTTCCTGCTGCACCGATGGCCCTCTTCTTGCTGTGTTCTCACATGATGACAGATGTGAGAGATTCTCTGAGGCCACTTTCCTAAGAGCACTAATCCCATCCATGAGGTCTCCCTCGTCATGACCTGATCATCTACAAAGGCCCCACTTCATAACACCATCACATTGGCAGATGGGGTTACAGACATTGAGTCCATAACAATGTATATACATGTTCAAATACCTATACACCTATACGTATGTCTTCCTTCAAACACATATATATGCATTATGTATATACATAGTGTGTATATATATCATACATAATACATGCATACATATATAGTATATATAATGTGTGTATGTATATATATACACACACAGTAGGCATGTTACAAATATAAATATAACTAGTTTCAATAAGCCCATTAATTTATACACTAAGTCTTCTTTTCTGGATAAGCATAAACTTCATCTTAGTTCCCATTTTCTAAGGATTTCAAACAAGTCCTCAAGCACCACGGCAGCATGACGAATACAGAAGCTGTAGACATCTGGTGATGGGTTCATCGGGCATCAGTCCATCCGCCATCTTGTCAAGATGGCTCTTCCAACACTCCACATAGACCCCTACAAACTCTTCTCATGCCCCCACCGCATGTCCACCTCAGAGTGGTGGTGTCTTCTGCTACTCTGTGTCACTTTGATGCACACACAGTTCATCTGGCTTCTTCTGGGCCAAGGACGTAGAGGAAATTCAGTGTAACTATAGAAGGTCCCACCTACCTACATACGGTATGAAGTAGTTTTTTTCTCTGAAATAGTTCCACCTTTGCTGGACAGAAGTCTCTCTCTGCTTTTTCTATCCCAAACAAGCATATATTTTGCCTGAAACTAATTCTTGTCTTGCTCTCTGATGATAGTAGCCTGTTTGCACGTTTAGTTTTCTGTTTATTTATTGCTAGTTCAGGATCAAAATTAACTTCACTTGTGAAATCTTTTAATTTGTTCACATGAATTAAATACTCTATTTCATTTTGCATAAGAAAACTTTCCCAGATTCTCCAGCTTTGCTTATTGGCTTGTTGGACAACTTTGGCTAGAAATAATTTGCCATTAGATTTCTGTCTTGGAAGAAAGAAATACAGAAATTTCTGTACTTAGAATGTTGAATCTATTCTCATTCTTTAAACTTTTCCTTAATACTTTTTCTTTCCTTGTCTGGGGAAGCTTGCAAATTCTTTCCATTTCTTACAGTATTCTGACATTGTATAATGTGATATGGTTCTATTTTCATCCACTGTGCTGAATGCTTATAAGGCCTTTCCAGAGGAGACACAGGATACCAGGCCCTGCTCCCAGCAGAGAAGGCTTCAGCTGTGGGCTTGGTATATTCTGAGAGAAAATATTCCATCATCTCTCAGAAGGGACTCATGTCCATCAAAGCCACCCACCCATCTGATAAACTGAAAATCATGATATCATAGTGACTATTAGCTATAGCAACAGTCATAAATTTCAATATTTGTGTAGAACAGACCAGAAGGATAAGGCAAATCAGAGACAGGGAATAGTTCTAGTGAGGTTTGCAAGGAGCCATTGATAGGCAGGCTGGCCCCAGAAGGATTACTTCCTGGACAAGTGGGATGTCCTAGGGCCCTTAAGTCTTTTAAGTATCTTGGGCTGGATTTATTCTGGGGAGACCGATTTACACGATTCTTTATAGGCAGTTGGATATTATGAAAGAGAGTAACCTGAGTGCATGTATCTAGAGAATTCCTTTCTTGTGTGAGAATAACCAGAAAGCTTAATTAATAATAAGTCTCCTAGCAGAACGAGGTCTGAGACAAGAATGTGTAACTTTGATAAATACTAAAATGTGGAAAAGTATACATTTCCCATACGGTTGAGATGAGTCATGATGAAGAGAGTACAATGAATCACTAGCCCAGGTGAGAACAGATTGCACCCACGAAGCTTTCTGTAAGGCACATTCTTCAGCTCATGCATTCGAGAGGGTTCTTGACGGGCAGCAGTGAAAGCCAAGCCTCACGATTTTAGGGAAGAAATGAGATTAGCTATCAGTATTTTGCATAGTTCACAGAATCTGGGAGGGTAGGCAAGCCAAGCCTCGAGGGAGAGTGAGAAACCATGTTCAGTGTCACAGTACTGAGCGGGTGTCTTCAAGCTCCTGTGACCAAGTAGCACTGTCCCAGGGGCTGGCCCCGTGCACGCTGGCAGGAGCTCGGTGCTCCTATGGGAATTGCTGTCTTTGTTGCCCCTGGAGAAAGCCACCACTATTGGACCTGCACCCCTCCCCATGGCCAGAGTGGGTACTGCACCATCCCTCCCCAGGCCGTTCCGTTTAGCCAAATCAAGGAGTGGTTTCTGAGCTACAGAATCCGTGTCTTACGCCTGCAGCCTCGTGTAAGGAAGGCTGGGGAAGCCAGGGACAGGTTCATATTCTCTTCATACTCTGCAATTACCTTGAAGGTGGGGGTCTCCAACATAGGAGGGGTGCACAGAAGCCGGATGGCCAAAAAGAAGATCTTTGATTACCCAGGTGCAAGAATTTTGGATGGGATCATTCATTAATGGCTCATCAATTCAGATACCTACATTTTGCTAAATGCTAAATGCGTGAAGGGTTCTTTAACTAAGGAATCTTTAAGAGCTATAAAGGATTTGTTGAGCGTGACTAAGCCTGCACCGTGCATTAAGCCATTTATATTTCGGTAAGTACTTTACATAAACATGACTATAAACAGCAAACAGTGTGCAACGTATGGAGTAGATTGAATAGTAATACCTTACTCATCCTCACCAAAGCCATTCTGTAATACAGACCCAGTACTACAAAGCCGGCCAGTCTATAGAAACCCCAGGCTTAGAATTTTTAAACATGTAGCAATATGTAAAGATAATAGGGTTTCTTAGGAACTCTTCTTTAAAATGGAAGGAATGGTACCAGTTTTATTTTTTCAATATCTGGAAAAACTGATTTGTTTTCTATAATTAGAAACGAAAATGCCGATTTATGTAGAGACATTGTCTTTATAGTAAAGGAAGTTAGCTCAAGTGGTTTATATGACTTTATTCAAAAAAATATGAGAAAAACAGTTTGTTTTATAAGCCTTTATTCAATAAGTAAAAACATGACAATTTTCAAACCTTTCCCAGTAAATTTGACTACAGAAAGCAGATGAATCAGATTACCTAATTTTAGTTTTCTAGGCATTGCTATATTATTAACACTAATAATTTACATTATTAGTTAATTATTAACACTGATAATTTCATTTCTCACAATTCTAAGATCAATGTGCCAACCTACTATATGTATTCTCAGGGACAAACACTGTACGTAGTGTTTTATAAATGTTAGCTCATTCATACAGCAAGGCATGACGTAGGTGCTATTATTTCCATTGGTTACAAATTTGGAAACTGAAACACAGAGTCTTAAATAACTTGCTAGTAAATGTCCAGCTGGAGCCTCAACCCAGTCTGCCTCTAGAGCTCATACTTCCATCACCATCCTGAAGTACTGAATTCATGCTACAAGTTTGTGATTTGCCATAATGGTTTATACATCAGTGTTTCATAAGTCTGACATGTATGTGTCAACAGTCTCTGAGTCAGAGCACAGCAGTACGGAATAACCATTAAGTTTTTGAGATTTGTAATAACTTACCTTCTTTTCTGGGAATCAAGAGACACTGGAAGGCTGAAACCAAAAGCCAAATTTGTAGAATCCCCTATCAACGCTATTAGTATCCAATGACTCAGCTCTCATTTGGCGCAAGAGCCAACCCACTGGGGACAGGACATGGAAGGAAGCCCAGTCAGACGTTTTTCAGCAAATACCCCCACCTTCTTGATTGCAATCATTTTTCTAGCTATACTTAAATACAGTGGTCCTTTCTATCTTATCCTTTAAACAGAGCAGACATTGAATAACATTTCAACATGGTTTATAGTTTGAACACAGTACTATTCCTATTTATACATTCTCCTTCCGTCTGAGCCCATATCCTTGTTCTTTCTTGCTTTATGTTTAATATATGGTTACTTCCAAGGTAGCTTTTATGTACCTATAGCCTGGATAGTATAGGATCCTTTGCAATATCATGATGAACTTAATAAGGTGTTTGCAGGTATACAGTTTAGTAAGGCTATTAAACGGTAACCCCTATGTTTTGAAGAAAACTGGTAGATCTCTGGCTGTCACAGGACTTGGCATATAATAACCTCTCTAATTCTTCTGGGAGAGTTATGTTTTCCTTTCTCTCTCTAAATACTTATCACACAATGTTGTAACTTTTTTTAATATTTAAATTTGTACTACAAAATAATAAGCTTTTATGTTGCATAAATTTATTTGAGAATACAATGAAGAATGGAACAGAATAATGATCTATAAAATTAGGAAGGAGAAAGGGCTTTCGATACTGAATAACACAAGTGATGATATGACTTATAATTGCAAATTACTTAAGTCTGAATGGCATTTTGCCAGAATAGACAAAACTTGAGCTTATTTACATATATTTAATATAAGATTTGTCTCAAAATGGTTATTATTTAACTTCTCTTACTTTCTGTTGGAAGTATATTTTTTTTACCATAGCCATCTTTCCAAATGTAAGGGCTAGATTTCTAAAGAAATCATTAAATTGTTCTGCAAAGTATTATAACTTATTCAAACATGATTTTTATTTTTTATTATTTTTTTAAGTTTCTATTTATTTATTCAATAGAGGGAGAGAGAGAAAAAGAAGAAGCAGGGGGAACAGCAGGCAGAGGTAGAGGGAGAAGCAGGCTCCCTATTGAGCAGGGAAGGGAGCCCAATGTGGGGCTAGATCCCAGGACCTCAAGACCATGACCTGAAGGGAAACATCCAACCAACTGAGAGCCACTCAGGCGCCCTTCAAACATGACTTTTAAATTGCTTTGCCAGGGTCCTTTCTTTATGCCTACCTACTAGAGAATCCTTAGACTAAAATTTCTTCTCTCTCTCTCTCTCTCTCTTTCTCTCTCTGTATAGCTGGTATAGAAGAAGGAAGCTGAAAGTCAGAAAAATTGTCATTACCATCATTATCTCCAATTTCTTTTTTGAAAGTTTTTCTATCATAATTCAGTTCAACAAGTATTTATTGAGAAACTACTATGTACAGAACACTATGTTAAATAAAATGTGATGCTATGAACTGAATGTCTCCCTAAAATTCATATGTTGAAGCCCTAGCTCCCAGTGTGATGGTGTTCAGAGGTGGGCGGTGATTAGGTTTGGATGAGGCCGTGAGGTAGGGATTTCATGATGAGGTTAGTCCCTTCCAAAGAGCTTGCTCCCAAATATCCCCATCTTCCAGCTTTACTTCTTACTAACCTGTGTTATTTGGGTAAAAGCTAATTCCTAAGTAAAACGGTAAATGAGTAGATGTTTATATATCTGTCTCATTTACATTCTCCCAACTGTAAGCACATCATTGTTACACATCATTGTTGAGGGATGCATATTTCTTCCATTTCCATTCTGTCTATTCCTTGTGGTCATTGTTGCTACCCACATGGATGAACAAGCAGAAAGAGATCTAAGTCAAAGTTGGAAATCACATACATTACTTCCAGTGATATTTCACTGCAGATAGTCACATACAGTTACCAGGGTGATTAGAAAAGGTAGCCGGTATCTAGACAGCCATGTATGTGGAAAGGAAATGGGTGTAGGGGTGACAATCCAGAAACTTCTGCTACCCGGCCTCTGTTTAAATTTTGGGTGAGTCCTTCCCTGGCCATCCTATTTAAACCTAACCTCGTCTACTCTCAATTTATTTATTTGCTTTTTTGCCTACTTCTACATCAATATAAGCTTTGTGAAGGCAGTGATTTTGTCATTTCCAAATTCCTTACAACAGTGTCTAAAATGAACAGGAAGCAGTAATCAGAATAGATAAATAATTTTAAAATAAACAGGAAAAAAATCTAAATATTACCTCAAAACAAAAACAGTGTAGTGGTCCAAAATTTGACCTCTTTTTCTATTAATAACTGATCATGTTTAATGGGAAATACTCTAACAGTGTCAAAAGTTGAAATTTAATAAAGTCAAAAGTGCATGAATTGTAAACCGAACAAAAATAGTACAAATTATACAATAAACTATGTAACTAATGAACAACCCTCACATAAGTACATTCCTGAAAGACAGAGAAAACTAATTATGAAGTGGGAATGAAGGCACCGTGGACCATCTCCACGTTCCCGGTAATGTGGGATGTGAGTCACGGCCAAGTGTGGGGATGGCATCCGACTGGTGAGGAATGCATGAATCATGGTAAGTTTTAAAAATTGTGGGGACTAAATGGATTTTCTAGTAGCATGAATTCTGTATTCTAT
This sequence comes from Enhydra lutris kenyoni, assembly GCF_002288905.1. NCBI lineage: Eukaryota > Metazoa > Chordata > Mammalia > Carnivora > Mustelidae > Enhydra > Enhydra lutris. The sequence continues at coordinate 9,916,608 of NW_019154120.1, read as the reverse complement.
AATTTTGTTGAATCACCGACACCCTGCTCCCAGGGTCTTTTCGAAGATAATACAATTTGATTCACTCTTACTTACCTTTTGATCTGGCCTCAATATACAGGCTGACTGCCCACCCTTCTAAAAAGGTGAGCAGCTTGTGAATTCATGCCAGATGAATTTGATTAACTATGAATCAGTTCAAAGGCAGGATTTGGGCTATAATTTTAATACATATATTATATATTATATATTTAATATATATATATATGTAGCACTTACCCAGATTTGAACTATGTCATTCTTTTAGGAGGCTTTTCTGTGGTAGTTAGAATTCATTCCTCTATTGGCCTTCTCTTTAGTAGTGTAGGTATTATTGGTCTGAGCATTTTAACACTCCTGCCTTACAGGGACAAGCTTTGCCTTTTGCATTTTAAGTGTAAAATTTTAAGTGTGAAAAGTAACTATCAATGAGCAAATACCTTTTAAATTAATTTTCTGATCAAAATGAAATGAATAAATGGCAAATCTTGAGTGGCAGAAACAAATTAAAAATAATATCCATACTTTTTCAGATAAGAGCAATTTATTACATCCATACTCTTAAATGATTTTGAGCCCCCCCAACCCTTTCAGTATTTTCAAAAGAATTAGTGGTTTTCCAGCCATAACTTGATATTTCTCAATTTAGCAATGCTAATTGAATTATAAATTCTTTGAGGATTGCATTAAATATTAAATGTCAAAGAATAGTTATTGTAACCCCACAATTCCAATCTATTGTAGCTGGGTGATGCTATTGGGAAGTACTTTAGAATATTTCTAAATGTCATCTGCTTAAGCTAAAAAAGAAGGAGCAGAATGTGGTCATAAACTCCTCCTCATCATCATCATCATTTCCCATAAAACTGATGAAAGCGTAATTCCTAAATCTAAGACACTCCCATATTATGTGTATTCATGCACAAAAGTCTACATCTGAGGGTGACCACACACACATGACACATAAGAGAAATTTATATTAATGTTTCTGAAATTTGGCCATACATGCAAATCATCCAAAGTTTTGTCTGCTGTTTGTTTTAATATTAATTCTAGCTCCTTCTCTAGATATTCCAACTCAGAAAGTTTAAGAAGGAGCTGGGGAATAAATGTCCGTAAAAACAGCTGAGTAGATTCTGATGAACAGTCAGTTTTGGAAACCAACCATCAAACACTGTGTCTTCTGTGATGTGTGACTATTATTCCCTGTGAATGTTTGATTCTAGGTATAAACTAGTCATGATCATTCACACTGGTGGATTTGGACACACACAACGAGGAATGAGAGTGTATGGTCTCTGGGTTTTAGAGTCACTATCTCGGTAAGGCTTCTTTTGTTGATTAGTAAAATACTACATCCTTTGCTCATGTGATCTGATGGTGTCTCCTTATTCTCTCAGAAACGATCTGAATTACTGTGGCTCCCACAAATCAGCTCCCCCATCTACCTGGACCATTTGGATATCTGCAGATTTTGCTTGTTCTCTGACTGCTAGTCATCTAAATGGTACAATAAGATACAGGGCGGGAGTTGTCAACATATACCTTATGTTGTAGAATTCCAAATTGCTATTTAATTTCTCAATGGCTGCAATAGCCATAATTGCAAAGAATTGTGTTTTTGTTTGTTTCAAATGGATACTAAGTGAGCTTTTATATTGTGCCAAATTTATATTATTGTGTAGCATTCAGTATTGTGATAATGTCTAGGTGATACTGAGATGGAAGTCTGTATTTTAATTATACAAGAGAAAAAGACAGTCAAGTCTGTTCTCTGTCACTTTGTAAACAAAACAATGGCTTAGTTTTCTTCTTTAAATTATTTTTCAGCATTTTAAAAACATAATATACATCCTTTATTGTGTATGTTTGATCTCAAAACTCTTTTAGCCTTATGCATCATAGTCTATGTATACAATTCGGGTTTTTTCAAATACATATGTGGCCTGCTTTTTCATATTAATCCTAAGAATCGTATGGAATGGCGTAAAATATTTTAACTATCTTGACAGGGGGTGCCTGGGTGGCTCAGTGGGTTAAGCCTCTGCCTTTGGCTCAGGTCATGATCTCCGGGTCCTGGGATCAAGCCCCACATTGGGCTCCCTGCTCAGCAGGGAGCCTGCTTCCCCCCTCTCTCTGCCTGCCTCTCTGCCTACTTGTGATCTCTCTCTCTGTCAAATAAATAAGTAAAATTTTTTTAAATAACAATAAAAAATTTAAAAATAGTTATCTTGACAGAATCAATACCTTTCAACAATTTTTTGTTATTCACAGCATCTATTTATATGTTAATGCAATTATATGAAAAGGTTTGATTTAAAACTGATTTATTGTTTAGTTAGTGGAATAAAAATCTGAGAGATCTGATTTTTAAAATTGTAATATTAGAAATAAAGAGTACTGATTTCATTTCTACCCAGATAAGCCAACCAGTTTTTATTCTTATAAAATGTCAACGACTGACCTATTGTCAGGTGGTGAACTGTCTGGAAGAGGAACAATTTTCATTTTGAAAATGTAGATAGCTAAAATACATTTGTTTCTTTTTTTTTTTTTTTTAAAGATTTTATTTACTTATTTGACAGAGAGAGATCACAAGTAGGCAGAGAGGCAGGCAGAGAGAGAGGAAGGGATAGCAGGCTTCCTGCTGAGCAGGGAGCCCGATGTGGGGCTCGATCCCAGGACCCTGAGATCATGACCCGAGCAGAAGGCAGCAGCCTAACCCACTGAGCCACCCAGGCGCCCCAATGCATTTATTTCTTAAAACTATTTTCTAGCACAGAATATTTTGTTTCCACTTTTGTAAGATGTTGGTATTATGAAGACTGTATGTTTTATCAGTGATGACCACAATGAAAATACAAAGTTTCTTGTCTGAATTATTTGTCTCCAATACCTCTCTTCTCGAAATTTCACTTTGAAAAATATATAGCTTCAGAAATTTGAACAAACACAGATACCTATACATTGATGAAGACAAACCTGATTTTACTTGGCTTCCTAACAGATGATTCCTAACTTACAGTGATTTAAGGGATTATATGGGTAATTTCGATTTCATTTTATATAAATTTTGATTTATACACTGGCTTCAGAAACTTAGTAATGTCAGATGTGTCTCCACTCTAGAAATCACATTCTTCTTTGTAATAAATAATCACAGAACCATATAAATTAGCCAGAACTAATAGATGGTGCAGTCTAGCTGTACATTTCTGAAAAGAAGTATGAAAAATACTCTGCTACATGTTCTGAATGACAAGACTGAACTGTGTGAAATTATTAGGCAGCTGAGAACATTTACTCATTGATTCCCAGTTGAAATGATCACGTTACTATCTTCCCTGCTAGGTTCTACTTTATTAACCATGCATGGTTCATAGATAAACAATTTAAGAATAAGCCTCTTGGAAACAAGAATCGAAGAAGAAAACTATTCAGTTGTATGTCATCTAATAATGTTGGAATTTTTTTTTAAAGATATTATTTGTTAATTTGACAGAGAGAGAAATCACAAGCAGGCAGAGAGGCAGGCAGAGAGAGAGGGAAGCAGGCTCCCTGCTGAGCAGAGAGCCCGATGTGGGGCTCGATCCCAGAACCCTGGGATTATCACCTGAGCCAAAAGCAGAGGCTTAACCCACTTAGCCACCCAGGCACCCTAATGTTGGAATTTTTAAGGGAAATTCCCACTGTTTACAAAAGTGTATGTCATTCCTATATATGGTTTACATACGCCTTCCCAGTATTTCCTCGTACTCATTCAAAGTAAAAACACTATGAATTAATCCTATTGAAATTTAAATTAGTGTGTGTTAATTAATATTGATAATTAAGATTTACTTCAAATTTACCTTAGTTATAAATGATGTTGTATGGAGCATCATTAAATTTGGTCACTAAGTTAACCTCTAGAAGGTTCTAAAACTATAACTAGTTGTATTTTACTGCCTTAAATTATTAGATAGTAATGAGCCACTTGTATTTCTCTCTTTTTAAAAAATAGTAAATTGTATTGTGGGACATTTCAGGGGTAGAGAGAACCATATCATAAACCTCTATACGCATCACCCAGCTTAAGCAGTTACCAGCTCATGGCATGGTATGTCATCCATACTTCTACCAACTGTCCCCCATCTCCCTACTTTATTTTGAGGTAACACCACACATGAAATATTTCATCATGTGTACCTTAAATACATTTTCTATATACCATTACCTAGTAACTTATGTCACATAAAATTAGCATGAATTCCTTAATAACACCAAACATCCACTTTCTTGAAAATGTTTTGATTGTTTGAATCAGGATGTAAACAGGACTCATCCATTCTTTTTTTTTTTTTTTTTTTAATTTTATTTTTTGGACTCATCCATTCTGATTGGTCCACATATCAGATGCTGTTGCAGTCATGGCCTTCGGCTTCAGTGTACAGTAGCCCGATATGTAACTCCCCTCCCGCTGATTTCCTGCGGGCTTTTTCTTGTCACTGGAGTCCTTTTTGCAGCTCATTTGGCAAAGCAGAAATGCCAGGGAATTAAGGTTCTCCCAGGGATTGTCTCTCAACTAGTGACAGGAATTTGTTAGACTAACAGTGACACTTTTTTGCTAACTGTCAGAATGTTCCCAGTGGAATTGAGCTCCATTTTGCATACAGGAGCTGAGGACTTAAAAAATGTAAATTACTGAATTCCTCTCCTTTTTTTGTCTCTGCTTTTAACTTCCCTATCTGTACCTCTCAAATAAGCCACTGGCACTAGAGTCTTAATGTCAGATCTGCTTCTGAACAACAAGCTAAAACAGTTGATTTTCAGAGCTCATTTTATTTATCGTTGTCAATTTGTATTTTTTTATCAAAGAATAACATTTGTACAGTAAAGTCTTTAAAAAGGGTTGACCTTAAGCATACAGCTCAATGACTTTCACATATTACACCCATGAAGATTAAGCTATAGACAGAGTCTAGCAGCTGATGAGTTTTGGAAAAATCTCAGCGATTGTAAGATCACATTTTGAATCTGTGTTCTCTCCTTTTGCTCCTCATGAGACTTGAGTTAGACGAGTTTGCAACCATCCAATGGTGGCCCTCAAGTTTCTCTTTGTTCTTTCCTGTTTTTAATGATGCTTTCTTTCACTTATGAGAAATATACCATCATATAATTCTCATTATCCTCTCTTTTCTCTTTTTTATATTTTCGTGTGTGTGGGTGGGGAGGGAGGCTAATTCAGCAGTTCCCTTTGATGAACAATACTGAAGTTAATAAATTTTTCCCACATTTTCCTCCCCGTCACCCAGATTCTCATGTGAAGTTATTGCCTTTTTCTCTTGGTTAATTCCATTAAAGCAGCCAGAACATTTCATTTCCGTTTATTCTCCTTTGCAGCCTTTCATTATTTTGGTAGTTCTACTGTATCTACATGTCAGAGCATGTGACCTTTACACACTCTGCTCTCTCCTTTATCGACATAATTATCGACTTAATTTTACAGGAAAATATGTACTCAGCGATCAACAACATTCTTTATGCTGATCTCTCTGGAGCTGATTTGGACGTCTGAGACATTTTCTGGTGTATTCCTCAGGAAACTTTCAGAAGAAACTTATTTTCTGTATTCCTTAATATTCATCACATATTTTGTCTGGCTGTTACGATTAAAACTAAGTTTGTCTGGATATACAATTTTGGCCTACACATTCGTTACTTGAATACTTTAAATGTGTGTCTGCTATTTTCTGGCATAAAACATTGCTATGGAACATGGAATACAATCGGATTCTCCTTCCAAGATGAATGAACTGTTCATTTCCCTGGATGCCCAGAGGGTCTCTCAACCCCTTTAAAATCAAATAGTTTTAGCTGGCTATGTCATGCTGTTGGCCACTATTGATTAATTGTTGGCTATTAATGATGTGGTGTGGCCTTTCAATACTTTAGAAGACTCAAATATTCTTTAACTGCAAAACACTTTTTAAGTGATAATTTCTAAATTTTGCTTTGCTCCATTGCTCTGTTTTATTTTGTTTTTCTTCAGGGACTCCTATTGCCTGTTCTTAACCTCATCATTTTTCTCAGTTTTTTATCCTTTATTTTTTATTGCTTTTCTCTTTTCTTAATTTAATTTTTATTTCTGAAATTAATGTTACATGTAAAATTATTCTACAGTGTGTGAAAGCTCTATTCAGTATTTATTTAGTCCAAACATTTATATTTTTTCTAATTTATACTTTTTCCATTTTCTTAAATTCTTATTGCTTGTTTTTAGGTATTAAAATAACATTTTCATTTGTTTTTTTATATACTATTATATAGCACTCTTTAATTTTCAGCAGAATTATTTTCTGTTTATTATTTCTTGGTCATATAACAGCAATGTGTAAGACTGAACTGCAATTTCTTGTCTTGTTCTAATTTCTGTGAACCAGGTTTTCTATATTAAGAGAAGAGAGTGGGCCAGGATGTACTCTCTGGCTTCTGTACTACAGTTGTAAAATAAAACCTTCAAAAAGCATTGTATTTCTCTATATTAGCAATAAACAGATGTACTACAACTAAAGTATATCATTTGCAATAATTTAAAAAAAGAAATATTTAGATGTAAATCTAATAAAAATGTACAGAACTTATATGTTGAAAATGACACAATGTTGAAAGAAATTAAATTCTAAATAAATGGACAATTATACTATCTTTATGGATTTTAAACCTTAACATAGTATAGATGTCAGTTCTCCCCAAACCGATAGACAGGTTTAGCTTAATACCAATGGCAATCCCAACAAATTTTCTAGATATAGAAAACATTCATTTAAAATTATATGGAAAGGTTAATAAAGTAGAATCACTAAAATGATTTTGCAAAGAATAAAGTGGGAGAAATCAGTCTAGCCAAACTGAAGTTACCGTATATAGCTATAGTAATCACAGTACCTGGTACTGTACAGTACCTCACGGTACGGTGGAGGGATAGAAACACAGAGTAACGGAATGGAACGGAGAACCTAGAAATAGACCCACACCTTGACAAAAGGGCAAACACAATTTAATGGAGGGAAACAGTCTTTTCAACAAATCATGTTGAAGCACTCGGTCATCTATAGGCAAAATGTGAGCCTTCCCCCAAACCTCAAACTTTATACATATCTTACTCAAAATGGGTTATGGGCTTAAAGGTAAAATGTAAAAACTATAAAACTTTTAGAAAAAAAAATAGGAGAAAATCTTTGGGATCTAAGACTGGGAAAGGAGTTTTGAGACTTGATACCAAATTGCAATCATAAAAGGGAGAACTAATGAATAGGACTTCAAAATTTAAACCTTTTGCTCAGCAAAATACCCTGGTAAGAGGGTGAGAAACGAAACTGGACATGAGCTTAACATTTTTGAACCCTCATCTCTGACAAATCTCTACCATTTAGAATACATAAAATACACTTGTAGCATATAAAATATATTTAAACTCTCAAACTCAAGTGTAAAATATCCCCAATATTCCAATTATAAAATGGCCAGAAAACAGAAAAGGACATTTTACCAAAAAGGATATGCAGATGGCAAATAAACACATGAAAATATCTTTACCACCATGAACCGGTAGATAAATGCAAATCAAAACCACAATTAAGATATTGCAATAGTGGCACCTGGGTGGCTCAGTTGTTATGCATCTGCCTTCGGCTCAGGTCATGATCCCAGGATCCTGGGATCGAGCCCCGTGTCGGGCTCTCTGCTCAGGAGGGAGCCTGCTTCCACCTCTCTCTCTGCCTGCCTCTCTGCCTGCTTGTGATCTCTGTCTGTCAAATAAATAAATAAATCTTTTAAAAAAAAAGATATTGCAATAGTTATATCTAATACATAACTATTAGAATGGCTGAAAAATCATGTGTTGACAAGGAACTAGATCATTCATGTTTCATGTTGCTGGAATGTACAGAGATACAACCAGTCCAAAAAAGTTTGTCCGTTTCATAAAAAAACTGAACTTGCAACAATCACATGATGCAGCCATTGTACTCTTGTGCGTATCCCAGAGAAATCAAGACTTCAGTCAAGAACAAGACTTTGAAAAACAAATATTTCTAGCAGCTTTATTTGTAAGTCCCCAACCTGGAAACACCCCAGATGTCCTTTAATGGCTGAATGGTTAAACAAATGGTAACAATGGGCAGTAATGGACTATTGGTGCACACAACAACCCCAACGACTTGTAGCTAATTATATTCAGTGGAAAAAGATAATTTCATAACCTATACGATTTCATTTATAAACCGTCCTTGAAATGACAGAATTATAAAATTACAAAATGGGGAAAGTGTTAGTCACAGCTAGGAGTTCCTAAGAGGTTGGGGTGGGATGGGATTAGATATCACTCTAAAAAGGCCACATAAGGAATCTATGTTGATGGAATTCTTCCTTGTACTTACTATATCCATGTCGGTATCCTGTGATATTGTACTATAGATTCACAAGTTATTGCTATTGGGAAAAACTAGATAAAGCTGACAAGGAATCTCTCTGTATTATCTCTTACAACTGCATGTGAATTTACAATTATCTCAAAAGAAAGACGTTAGTTAAAAAGGGGGGGGCACCTAGGTGGCTCAGTGGGTGAAGCGTCTGCGTCTGACTGGGGTCGTGATCCAAGAGTTCTGGGATCCAGTCCCGCATCCCACAGCCGGAAGCCTGCTTCTCCCTCTGCCTACTGCTCCCCCTTCTTAAGGCCCCCCCCACTTCTCTGAAAAAAAAAAAAAAAAAAAATAAAAAAAAAAAAAAAAAAAGCAAGGAGCAACACTATAAGTTCTCCCATTAGAGGATACCCAGCCAAATATTGCTCGAGACAAAAGGGTTTCTCGCGTCGTCAACTCTAACATACAAGAATGCTGAGCCAGAATGTGGATCAGTGAAAGCAATCAATTAAACGTTGAAGAAATGCACTTCGCTTTTTGAGTCATGCCTCTCCAGCTTTTCACTTCACCTTTTTTTTTTTTTTTAAGATTTTATTTATTTATTTGACAGACAGAGATCACAAGTAGACAGTGAGGCAGGCAGAAAGAGAGGAGGAAGCCGGCTCCCCGCTGAGCAGAGAGCCCGATGCGGGGCTCGATCCCAGGATCCCGGTTCGATTCCAGGACCCCGGTATCACGACCCAAGCCGAAAGCAGAGGCTTTAACCCACTGAGCCACCCAGGCGCCCCTCACTTCACCTTTAAAAAGGCAATCCGTCTTCCTGGCACACAGTCTCTCTGGAGTGTGTGTGCGTGTGAGTGTGCGTGTGAGTGTGCGTGTGTGTGTGTGCGCGTGTGCATGTGCACGCCTACGCACTTGCTTTTCTTTCAAGCTTTGCCCTTGGAAACTTGAATCCCCAGTATACGAGATGCACAGGGCTCAAAGTGAACACACACCATTTAAATTGTCCAAGGTCTCGTAACTCCCAGCCAAAGGTAGTGAAATCCTCTCCAGCTCTCACCTGTTATTCCCAGAATACCCCGCGCGGCTTTCAGGCTGATGTGGGCTCTCCCCAGTGTGGGGTACTTGTTCTGCTTATTTGTTTTCTTGGTTTTCCAGCTCATGAACCCATCTGTCTGCTGTCCACTTCTTCTAACCTTGTTGCCAAAATGATGTGGTCCTGCTGTGTGACACTAGTTTGAAGGTTGACACTACTCGCCTCTCCCTTCCAAACACATGCCCCTCAGTTTGAAGTCTGCGAGGATACCTGGTAAGGGCATTTTGTGGGGTGTGTGGGCTGGGAGTTCGGTACCATCTTGTTTTCTGTTCGGGTTGCTCTACCTACATTTGTGGAAGATTCGAAACGAGGCTACTGCTACCACGGCCACGTTGTCTGTTTATGATCCGTGGCATTTCTCTGTGGTGAGTACGTGCTTACTCTCATCTGATGTGATCAAAGAATAGGATCAAAAAATTTTTTTTCATCTTTAACATTTAGCTGGAGTTCAGTTTTAAGATAAAATCTCAACCTCATATATAGGAGATCGCCTACCGGAAAAAGAATATACAGAGGCAATCAAACAGAAAATATACTTTATTCCTCATCTACATATCATTTTAACTCTAAACGCTCTCCAGAATTTAAAACCAAGACCATGTCATGGGAAAGTGGCTTTAAAGTTTATCAATTTTTTTTTTTAAATAACAGATTTTTTAAATAGCTTCCCTAACTTAATTAGTTGAAATCATGGAATACAGTCCCATCAGGTGAACCTGGGCCTCAGGCATGCTAATTGATGACCTTGAGCCTCTTACATTTAGTAGGAGATTTAAATGGTGGAGGGCAAACCTGAGTCGGCAGACATGCGTTAGTCGGTGTGAAGAAATGCTTACATTTTCAGATCTGTCTCGGTGAAATGCAGAAAATGACTTAGAGTTAGCTGAGAAGAATGAACGGATCCTTGACTAAAGGGGTATTTCTAAGGAAAGTGAAATCCCAGAACAAATTACATTGCAGAGAGCACGAAGAGATATTTCTCATTTTTCATTTCACTTGTTCTTCCTTTACCTTTTTTTTTTAAACCAAAGTAAAATGAATTAGGAAAAAAGAAAAAATAACAACTAAAAGAAAATCTTTCAAATTACAACCCAAAGGGTAGATAGAAAGAACAGTAGAAGTGCTGAATGGAAAGGATTTTCCGAGCTGGCTCTAATTATATTTTGGCTGTGACTTACCTCTGTTTCTTTCTTTTCTGTGGGTTTCAGACTCAGATTCCCCCCATACCTCCAAACTATGTCTGAGAATGAATCTGGCTAAGTGTAGGCTTTCCTTTTCCTTTATTTCCCAAATTCAACAATATACAGTTGTCAAATTTAAATTCAGGAACTTTCTAAAAGTTTGATAAATCTGTATCTTGTCTTTCCTCTACATTATGATAGCTTAGCTTACTCTGTGGTACATATACCTAACACAGATAAGTAATTTTACAAATAATGGCATGAATAAGATATGATAATAATGCCTCTAGTGAAAATATATAATGTTCTCAACCAACACGCACTCATAGCTCTAGCTGTTCTGTTGTTATAGGGTATAAGTAAGGAAAGGGTAGGTGAGTCCCATAGCTTCCTATGACAGAGGGAAAATCTGGATCCCTTTATGGTCATCCTTAAACACCAAGGCATGAATGCCTAGAAGCTTACCAGCTGTGGTATTACCATACTGTTCCCTGAAACCACACAATCTCTAAACTAGCTAAACATATACAAGAAAATGAGTGTCTTGCTGATTTATGGCGGTTAAGGGTGTTGCTATGTAGATTTATTAAAAAAATATTGCCATTCCCTAGAATAGTTCATCAAATATTTTTCCTAATTATCTCCTTATGTTCACTTAATACACTTAGTGATGGAGTGCTTTTCTATTTAAATGTGGATTTCATTGTTGGAAGTGAATAAGGAAAACTAATTTTTATGAAATGATTATTATGTGCCAAGTACATTCTTATTACATTAAGTCTAATATGTTCCTCATGGCAAATGTTTAATGTACATATTATTTACTTTTTCTCAGATGATGAGACCAGGCTTGGAGATTTTAAATAGCCTCTGCTCTAATTCATGAAGCAGAACAGGAAATCAAACCCTGGTTGTCTGTAAAGTTCATGCTCTTTCTGTTATGCCATAATGTTTCATAGAAAAATAAAAGTAATCTGACGTCAGGCAAGTGAAAATTATATTTTTGTCAAAGACAATGTTTGAATATGATACAGTACAATACTTTGTTTCATGGGTCTTGAATTAGTTTTGAAATAATGTCCAAAGTCAATAACTTTTAACACATTTTGAATAGCACTGTCACTGATTCTAAGTTTTTTTTTTTTTTTTTGAGTCACACTCTGCCATTAATAACTGGTCGCCATGGGTCCACACGCAGAGATCTTCCAGAGTATATCAGGACGTGCACTGATTCTGGGTTAAGAACCCTTGAAATAAATAAATAGTATCCAAAGGCATTTACTTTTAAAAGCTATTGCTAATTTATCTTATCTGTCTTAAAACATCATGTTCCTTCCTACTCACAGTTTAAATAGTTCCTCATTTGATACAATCTGTCAAAAAAGATTTATAATATTTTTATATTTTTATGATTCATCAATATTTTTATGATTCATCAGCAGTCTTTTGTGTATGATTGGTTGTTCACCTTTGGTTTCTGCTACTGTTTACTAATAGGTTAGGAAGGGAAGTGGGATGACCTACTGCTCAGTAATATTATTATATATATATTTTTATGGTTTCTTGTAAATTTCAGGTACAGGAGGTGATTGAAACCAATAGCTAAATGAGCTTTGATGGTTTGACTGTGGATTTCATCAATTCAATATTTTAATGCTTTTAGATAGATCATTGAGAGCTGTATATATAGACATATCTTGCAAATGCATTTAAGTTTTATATGTAAATGTTCAGAAATTATATATATCTTTCAACACACTAATACATACTACCATCAAGGGGGTGCAATTTATTGTTACAAAATACTAAGTGAGAGAAAAAAGACATGTTTTCCAGGCTATTATTGATTACCAGCAAACTAAATGAAAGGTCAACTCATCACAGTGTATAAAAATGTCTTCACTATTATTAAAACTTAGATACTTCTTTGGCTGTTCAATCATTCCATCAGTCAAATTCTGCCAGTGTCGTTATGGGGAGCACAAATGAGCCATGGGTAGGACAGACTAAGTACTAAGGACGTTGCTGTCATACTGTTACATCTTCTCTTCTCCATGGGGATAAAAATGTGGCAATGCACTGCTTCTTTTATTAATATTCTACTCATTATCACCCAACTTTGGTATCACAGTTAAGAAAATAATGCTAATTGGGGCGCCTGGGTGGCTCAGTGGGTTAAGCCGCTGCCTTCTGCTCAGGTCATGATCTCAGGGTCCTGGGATCGAGTCCCGCATCGGGCTCTCTGCTTGGCAGGGAGCCTGCTTCCCTCCCTCTCTCTGCCTGCCTCTCTGTCTACTTGTGATCTCTCTCTGTCAAATAAATAAATAAAATCTTTAAAAAAAAAAAAAAAAGAAAAGAATGCTAATGAAGTATATGCAGCCTCATCCTTTAATCAGTAGCTGAAAATGTTGAACCTTTTCACAGTAGTTTTTAAATTGAGCATATTACCATATGATTTAATACCTTTTTTAAAGGACTTCGTATGTGTGGTGGTGTGGGCAGACCCTATGATTTTTATAACTAATAGCAAGAATGGAACTTGTCTTAGAGGCATTCTTAATGACCTAGAAAAATTCTTTTCTATTTCATTTGATGTAAATACACTTACTGAGGTTATAAAACCCAAGTAGCTCTGAAAGGCATTTCTAATCTTTTTCTTACCTATTTCTCTCTCTCTTTTTTTTTTCAAACAAAATATTTTAGAAAAAATAGACACAAAGAAAATATCCTATTTTGGGGCATGTGGGTGGCTCAGTTGGTTAAGCATCTCCCTTCACGTTTAGTCATGGTCCCAGGGTCCTGGGATCAATCGAGCCCTTGCATCAGGCTTCCCACTTAGTGGGAGTCTGCTTCTCTCTCTGCCTCTCCCCCTGCTCATGCTCTCGCTCTCAAATAAATAAAATCTTTTAAAAAGGTTTAAAAATTTAAAAAAAATCTTACTTTACTTTTTTCTAAACAGAATATGTGTTCATGAGAGGTATTGTTGATTTCTGTTATCTTTATACCCTCTTTTGTCATGGCACTTACTGTGTCTCCTGATCTCCTCTAGTTCAGCTGGACATCATAGACCCACACTGTGTGGTACGCTGTGTTGATTTTTTATTTTTTTCAAGATTTATCCCTTCTACATTATCCTATTTCTGAGTTACAGATACTGCAACATTAACACTTCAAGCTGTTTTTTGTTTTTTTTTTTTAAACAATAGGCATAACAATTTGAACATCTTGAAAAAAAGGGAGAGGGTAGCTTTTTATCTTCAGAGGAAAAAAAAAAAAGCCATCTGGAAAATACAACTGTGTCTCCAGTGCCATAGAGAGAGAGTGAATGTGAACAGTGAATTAGTGAGAGCTTCTGAATAAAAGGATAGGAAAAAAATCCAAAAATATCATGCATTTCTCTGGACCATTTCCTTACACCACACACAAAAATAGACTCAAAATGGATGAAAGACCTCAGTATGAGACAGGAATCCATCAACATCCTTGAGGAGAACACAGGCAGCTACCTCTTTGACTTCAGCCACAGCAACTTCTTCCTAGAAACATCGCCAAAGGCAAGGGAAACAAGGGCAAAAATGAATTATTGGGACTTGGGACAGAGCTTATGCTCAGCAAAGGAAACAGTCAACAAAACCAAAAGACAACTGACAGAATGGGAGAAGGTATTTGCAAATGACATATCAGATAAAGGGCTAGTATCCAAAATCTATAAAGAACTTATCAAACTCAACACCCAAAGAACAAATAATCCAATCAAGAAATGTGCAGAAAACATAAACACACATTTCTGCAAAGAAGACATCCAAACGGCCAACAGACACATGAAAAAGTGTTTAACCTCACTTGCCATCAGGGAAATACAAATCAAAACTGCAGTGAGATGCCACCACACACAATCAGAAAGGCTAAAATTAACTAGTCAGGAAATGACAGATGCTGGCAAAGATGTGGAGAAAGGGGAACCCTCCAGCGCTGTTGGTGGGAAGCTGGTGCAACCACTCTGGAGAACAGCATGGAGGTTCCTCAAAAGATGAAAATAGAGCTACCCTATGACCCAGCAATTGCACTACTAGATGTTTACCCTAAAGATAAAAATGTAGTGATCTGAAGGGTCACATGCACCCAATGTTTATAACAGCAATGTCCACAATAGTCAAACTATGGAAAGAAACTAGATGAATGGAGAAAGAAGATGTGATACACACACACACACACACACACACACACACACACACCAGAATACTATGCAACCATCAAAAATGAAATCTTGCCATTTGCAACGACATGGATGGAACTAGAGGGTATTATGCTAAGTGAAATAAGCCAATCAGAGAAAGACAATTATCATATGCTTTCTCTGATATGAGGAATTTGAGAGGCAGGGCTGGGGGTTGTAGGGGGAAGGGAAGGAAAAAATGAAACAAGATGGGATTGGGAGGGAGACAAACAATAAGAGATTCTTAATCTCACAAAACAAACCGAGGGTTGTGGGGGTGGGGGGTGTGGGAGTAGAGATAGAGTGGCTGGGTTATGGACACTGGGGAGGGCATGTGCTATTGTGAGTGCTGTGAAATGTGTAAGCCTGATGAGTCACAGAACTGTACCCCTGGGGCAAATAATACATTATATGTTAATAAAAAATCATGTGTTTCTTATTATGGAAACGATTCCCATGTCCATAAAATGTATTGTATATAATGTGAATAAAATAATTCATCTGGACCAGGTAGATTTACCTGAAGAAAAACAAAATGGCCTTTACCTTTCAGGTATCCAAAGTCAGAAGTGTGCTGACCACTAAGATTTTTCTTATTACTTTTGAAATTCAAGGAAAGTAAAAAGAAATGATTTTTCCAATGCACTTACAGGCTGTTTTTCTTTCTCTGGGGCTTTACATCTCTTTCAACAAGGACTTAAAGCGATGATCCTATTTGGATATGAAGAAAAAAAACAAACTAAAATAAGGCATTAACACAGTTAAACTTTGACATCAGCAAAGAAAGGTGTAAAATCCAAGGATAGATCTGGATTTTGTGAGATCTCAAGCACATACGAATCAGTGTCCCTCTTTAAGAAAAACAATACAACACATGGAGATAAAATTAAACACAAAAGTGAGTCTGTGTTTAAAAGAGAGAAGAAATTAAGAAAAAAAAATATATAAAAGCAGAAACACCTAGCTCAGCCATCATAAAATTCCTAATATATACATATTTGGTTAAATATACCTCTGTGGAACGTTTTTCTTTAATTTTTATACTGCATGTACTTTGATTGCCACTTCTTATGAATCATTTTAAAAATATAACTTATTATAAGGAGAAAAAAAATAATCCAGTACTTTTAACCTAATAGATTAAATATGTTGTTACTGTTCATTGAAATTCATAAATTATGTCGCTTTAAATCCAGAAGCACTTGGTGTTTGTAGGAATACTGAATATTTGTTTCCTACAGACATGAGAATTTTTATAAACTCAATTTTGGATGGTCTCATCCATCTTCTGAGAAAACAGTGTAGAGTAGTAGGAAATGAGAACAGCATCTAGTGGAACTTTGTTATCCAGTGTAGATTTTCTGAAAGCTGCTCTAAGAAATTTTAGGCTTTTAAGACAATTACCCTAAACCCAGGGGTTGCAGAGAAAGAAAGCCAGGCACATCAGAAATCTATACCCAGAATGGAGACCATATAAATAAGAACACAATGTGAAGAACGCCAGACCCCTTGGCATTACTGTTATAGCAAAGTTCAGAATCTCTCTAAATTTTAGGCAAAGTGAAAGATCACAAGAGATCACAAAATGAATAGCAGTGGAAAAAAGAAAGAATTACACATGGAAAAAAGGAAGAGAATTACACATGGACAGAAACATTTCAGATTATTTGTTGGTGTTTCTGAATGAAAAACCAGAACTATAATCAAAGATGTAATTGAAGAAAACAACTTCGAGCTGACAAAAAGAATTTATATCCAAACCTGAAGACTTAACATATAGCAAGCCAAATTGTTATTATTATTATTATTATTATTTTAAATGGTCAACACTTAGATATACTTAGGTAAAATATTTGAATTTCACTGAAGCCTTACTGGCATCTGGACTAGACTTCTCCGTAGTAAATGCCAATGGAGATAAATCGGTTTCTTCAAGGTGCAGAGGAAAAAAAAAAACAAAAAACAAAAAACAGCGTGTGATTCCCAAATGCTACTCACATTTTTATTTATGTGTATCAGCAGCAGACAAATGTGTTTTCAAAAGAGCAAAGGCTCAGAAATTAGGCATTCTTCATACTTTTCCTGACAAGTCTGCCATCGATTAAAATAATCTGAAAATTTAGACAATGCGTTGTTTGAAATGCATAGAGGAATGGGGAAAAAGCAATAGTGTCGTCAGCTTTTTTCACATCCTCTCTTTATTTTTATACATACGATAGGCAAAATGTAAAACAGCAATCAGAGCACAGATTCCCAATATTTGGAGAACAGGGTTTTTTTTTTTCGTTTTTGTTTTTTTGTTTTTCCCACATTGCCTCCAACAAACTGCATGTGAGCTCCTCCAAGAACATGTGCACAGCTGCCTTCCATACAGCTGGGGGAGGGGGAAGAGCTGTGCTCTAAGAGCTGAAATTGACCAAAATTTGCCAGCATTTGCCCTGGGACCTTCCTCTGGAAGTTGCGAGACATCAGTAGATTCCAGACTTCCAAAATAGTTATAGAAGACAGATTCTGCCAGTACAATTGTTGTCTAGGTGGGAGACAGATTCCTGGGCTTCCTACTCCTCCGTATTCCCAGAATCCTCCTCCCCCAGTTAATTTTATGAAGAGAGTACAATCGTTAATATGAAAATGAGAGAACAGTTACAAAACTTACTAGTCATTTAAATGAACACAGATGAAAACAATGCAATTAAGTTCTAGCAAAGTTCCGTAGATGTGTAACCATATACCTTAGTTTTTATTCTAGAACTAAAATGCAGTGAAAAACTAGAAAGAGAACGACTGGAATTCTTCTTGTTACATTGTCAAAGGAATGTGTGACATTGGAAATGTATTTGATAGAATTCAAGATTCATTCATTATAACTCTGTACAAATGCAAATACAGTAGTACGGCAAAATATTTTAAAAAGTGCATTCCTTTGTGTTAACAAGAAATAAAAGAGTTAAACTGAAGCAACCACAGCATTTTCAGAAAAACTGAATCAAGGCAAGAATATTTGCTTGTTACCATTGGACGTTTTAAATTATAGGAAGAAAGTAACGGAAAATATTTACAGCAATAGGAAGGAAAGATAATCTGTTATTTGGAAAGACATGATTGTCTAACTGACAAAAAAAATCAAAGGAATCAATTGAAAATTTTCCTTAAAACCAAGAGGAGAGTCCAGTAAAATATTTGACAGATTCAAAACCCATGAAAAAAGTCAATGGTTCAATAAGCAGACAAGAAGCTGATCTTGAAAAAAAAAAGTGAGATCAGAATAAAAATAAGCGACATACATTTTTGAAAGTTCTATTGAGTTTGAACATTTTTAGTTAAAAATGATTCCATAAATTTGGAAATGCCTTTTATAATTCAGCTATTTAAAACATTACAATACAAATGATAAGGTGCATTAATAAGCATTTACAAATGTAGTTTTAAATGTAAGTACACACAATTACAAAGTCCTAGAATATTATGCTGATAGTTTTTGAAAAGCAACTGAATTTTGCTTAATATTTTTAAAAGAATTTATTTTATATTGAGCATTTTATTCAACTTTCATTTTATAGAGAATTTACAAGAACTTTACAAGAACTGTGTTAACTTTAATTAAAAAAAGAGTTGTAATGTTTTGCTGATTCCTAAGATTTTAAACACTTAAGTCCACACTACTTAGAAAAATTGAGGCTATGTGGAAATGGTCATATATTTAGATATTAACTAATAATATAGATGTTATAGTGCGATGAAACACTTACAACATTGCCTACTGTATGAAATTATAAGTTGCTATATTTCCCTCAGTGAAGTAGAGGCAAGCTTACCACTGATAGTGATAAAAGGGGGAGATGGAGCATAAGCAGTTGGAGAAGAAAGGAGAACACTTGAAATATTATAATCTGGGAGAGAGGAAAAAAATAGACTGGTAACACACTATTGTCGCCAGGCAACATTGGGAAAATTTGTTGGTTGTAAATTTAAGCTAAGATACAGAGAGTACGAAGAGATGACGGATTGTGAAAATTTCAAAGGTTAAAAATATTTAGGTCCCGTTGGGACCAAAATATTATTGTAGTCAGAGTGCATGAGCTGGAAACAGAAGTGCTTGGGGGAGAACTGAGACTTCGGAGGGTTGCATTGAGGATGAATTCCAAATTCCATGCGAGTGGCCCTGGCAGGGAGTGGCAGAGGCATACTGGAGGATACCAGTATAAGAGAAGGGGTTGAGGGACTCACGGTCCTGGATCTCGGGAAATCCTCAACGTGGATATTAAGATTACCAAAATATGATGAAAACAGTCATACTGAAGAGAATAATAATGAATCCCAACCAAAACCACCCAGGAAGCGGAGCGCCTGGATGATAGAGCTTCAAAGAAGGACAGTGAGTGTTAGGGAGGAAACAAACCCTTCTCTAATTATTGCTACTGTATGTTACTCATTCTTAAAGCTCGAAGTCATCCTTCGCCAAAAGCTGCATCAGGCTTTAATCCTTTGCACAGAAGTTGTAACATCCTTATAGATCTTTAATTTTCATTTCCCTGAACACATACTGTAATTCCTATATGTCTTTTTTTTTCTAGACGACTATCATGCATGTCAATGAATTTTTAAATCTTTGTTTTGAAGTTGCTGATGCATGACCCTCAAGTCCACATCCAGCCTCCTCACACCACAAGCCTCCTCCTTCCTACCAAATTGCAAAAATCCTAGCACCCAGCAAACCACGGGAAAATCATGGAGAGGACCCTGGTGGGGAGGGCAAGAGCACTCTCTCAAGGAGAGCTCATACACTAAATAGGCTTTCAAGAAGGGAGGGAAGGTGCCAAAGTGGCGCGTAGAGTCGGGAATATTAGAGTACCCCGGCTTCTTTGGGGAACTGAAATGAACATGGGTAAAGAGCATTTAAAAAATATATCCTGGGGCACCTGGTTGCTCAGTCGATTAAGTCTTGGGCTCAGGTCTAGGGTCCTGTAATCAATTCCCACAACGGGCTCCCTGCTCAGTGGGGCGTCTGCTTCTCTTTCTGTCCCTGCCCCTTCCCCTGCTCCTGCTCTCTCTCTCTTTCAAATAAATAAGTACAATCTTTAAAAATAAATAAATAAAAATAAATAAAATATGTCCTGATGCTCCTATAGAGGATAAAAGAACAGAGGCTGTGATGGCGTGGAAGGCGTGGGGGGGGGGTGCCAGAGGCAGAAGTTTTGGAGGCCCCCCTCCCCCGCCCCCGCGCGTTGACTCCTGCTGTCAGAGCTTGGTAGAAGAGCTCCAATTCCCACGGCTTTAGGGATCCCTACTGAGTATCAGGGTCCTGCTCTGAGTACGGCGCCTCCAGCGATCCCGTTCCAAGCTCAAGACTGCCCCTCCTGGTGATAATCTGCACAGCAGCTGCTTTGCTCTGCGCAGGCCCACGCTCATTTAGGGGACTTGACTAATTCAACAGAACTGGATTAAAGGATCAGTGTTTGTGTGGATATCTAGATGTTTTAGGGTAGTCTATATAGCTATAGGCTATTATAAAGCAATAATAAATAGGCCTCAAAACCCAAAAGCCCAAATAAAATAGAAGGTTATTTCTTGTTCATATACCAGTCCCAGTTAGGTACTACTAATTGAGGGAGAGTCTTGTCCTTCCCTTCATTCAGGCACCCAGGCCCATGGTCTCTGCTATTCTCAACTGGTTCTTTCTTTCTTTCTTTCTTTTTTTTTTTTTTAAGATTTTATTTACTTATTTGACAGATAGAGATCACAAGTAGGCAGAGAGGCAGGCAGAGAGAGAGGAGGAAGCAGGCTCACCGCTGAACAGAAAGCCGGATGTGGGGCTCGATCCCAGGACCCTGAGACCATGACCTGAACCGAAGGCAGAGGTTTTAACCCACTGAGCCACCCAGGCGCCACTCAACCGGTTATTTCTAAGGCTTCTAGATTCATCACAGTTCCAGCCTGCACAAAGCAGAAAAAGAGCACAGTGGAGAGTGTTCGAGAGAGTGTATGGGTTTTGTCTGGAAGTAATGATCTTCCCAAGGTTGAAAACATAGTTATATCAATGTCAATGCCTGGAAAGAAGGTAGTCTAGTCATGCATTCAAGGAAGAGGAGAAAATGATTTTGATAGAAAGCAGCTTCTGAAAATATTTCTGAGAAGTCCTTACGAGCCTCTTTAAATACTTTTTTTCATAACCAAAAGAATGAACATGTTTAGAGGGGAAAAAAAAGATGCAAATTATAATCAATACATTTCATTTTCACTATACACTTTGGAGATGACTTTTTTTAAAAATTTACTGAGTGAATAAATATTGCATTTTTAATATCTACTTTTTGTTTATTTTACTCAAAGACAAAGTGATGTAATTATGTTTCTTGAGTTTATGTCTTTTCTTTGTAATTCAATTATCAGGTTTTTGAAGGCAAGAAGATTTCTTCATCCTTCTCTGCTTAACAACAAAGATTGAGTCATGTGGTAATAGTCTCTAAATGTAACTGAATTATCCAGACCTTCTTATTTTTATTTTTCAAAGAGAAAATCAGTGATTTAAGAGCCGTTTATAATCCTTCGATGCGATTATGAACTTAAGTGGATTCTGGAGGTATTAGAAGTTACCTCTAATCATGGGGTACAATTGCATGATTAAAAGATGATTAATTTTTGCTGAAATGTTGCTAATCAAAGATTAAATCACAATGCAGCAAAATCAATTAAGTCATTAAAAGAAGCAGAAACAACTGCAATATAAAAAGGAGACATGCCATCCAGCTACGTAATTTCTTTTGTAACATCATAATGGGTCCCGTGATCAAGTATAGGGCAAAGGCTGTGGTTCATTGCCTCATGGCACACAGAGAAGATGATCATATTTTTTTTTTTTTTGCATCCTGATGTAAATGGCAAGGCTTTCATATCCACTGTGAGTCTCACCTAACTGCCTTGGGGTTTGCACTAGACAACTTTTCAGAAGCCTAAATGGAAACTTCTGGTATAGAGAACACCCCAAAGCTCTTAGTACTGTGTTGCTGAACAGACCATGGCAAGGACGCTTGGATCATATTTCATAACTTAAAAAAAGAAAAATCTCATACTAATGTATATCATCTTGTTTTTGTTGAATGGGCGATCGTGGGGAAACATTCTCAAAATTCTCCATCCGTTGATATATAGTAAGCAACAGTATTAAAGAGTACATTAAAATTCTAACATAAACTCGTTTTCATTGTCAGAAGATGACTTCCTAACCCTGCTAACTTTTCTTCCTGCCTTGTCATGACTTACTTGAGACAGACCCAGGCATTACAAAGATAAGCAGGTTTTAAATGTAATTGCTGTATTTAACTCAGGAGAGATGGGGAGAGGATTTGTGACCATAAACCATACTGTAGGTGTTAAGATAATTTTTTTCCTTCCTGAGACTATGGGTTGCCTAATGGTGGCATCTGTCGTTGGCCTCATAGGCAGGTGACGGGCTGGCAGTGATGCCAGCTTGGACTCGTGAGCCCTTGGCAGCTCTGGAGTCTACCACAGCCCAGGCACCCACAGGGGGTTCATAGCTCAGGCTCTACAGAAGCAGAACACAGGAAAACGGAGGACTTCGTGTGTGTGAGAGTTGGCCTGTGGGACGCACGGACAGCAGGCCCAGCTGTTCTGAAGCAATAAAGCTCCTGCTGTCACGTACCTCATGATGGATAATAAGCAGGAAACTGCTAAAAGATTTGGTGCAGTTCTGTCAGTCAGGGCTCAGAGAGGGACACCATTTAGTTACTAACAATCGCATTGAAGGAAAACAAGAATGACTGTTCCTAAAATTTGGTAAATTATGTAAGAAATGTTGGGATGGATTATGAATGCTTCACGTTAAAATTTATACCTAGTATTTTGCAAGCAATTTTATAATCTAACTTCTAGTTTATATTGTGAATTAGAGACTGTATTTATTTATCTACTAACTTATTTTAGCATTACAGCAGAAAAATATTTTCAACATTTGTCCCTTTATAGAAGTATGTTTACATTAAATAGAATTATTCCATTCACATCAATATGGTTTTATAAATGCAAATATAGCCTGTCAATTCCTGTGAGGGGGAAAAAAGGTACAGAAAAAATAAAAAAAAAATAAAATAAAATAGGGGCACCTGGGTAGCTCAGTGGGTTAAGCCTCTGCCTTCGGCTCAGGTGATGATCTCAGGATCCTGGGATTGAGCACTGCATAGGGCTCTCTGCTCAGTGGGGAGCCTGCTTCCCCCTCTGCCTGCCTCTCTGCCTACTTGTGATCTCTCTCTGTCTATGTCAAATGAATAAATAAAAACTTAAAAAAAATAAAAAAGATACAGGCTTAAGTAGCTTTTGTAAGCTCTGCATGAAGCCCACTGCATAGTTGTTTTATATATAGTAATTTCTCTATTGAAAAATAGTTTTTTTACTTTTTGAAAATTTTTTACTTGTTTTTGTCGCATTCCATGTAATTGATTTGTAACATACATTTTTTCAGCTCATACTTCCACATTCTAAAACTTCTATTTCTTTTGTAAAGTTTTCCCAAGTCCAGTTTTCTGATTGCTTTCTATAGTTCCCCATCCTTGCTGAGAGTGGTCAACTGTTTTTTTAGTTTTGCTAAGTTGGTAGGCAAAAGTATAGTATCGTTGTTACTTAAATTGAAGTGTGTGTATTAGCCAAAGGAGCTAAGCCTATATTTATATATGTATTATCTACTTAAGTCAACTCTTTGGAGATTTACCTAGTCATGGGCTTAATTTAAACTTTATTTTAGTTTATTTTTGGTATCATTTTGTACAAACTCTTTGTAACGAGGAATACATATCATTAACTAGTTTAATGCATTACATATATATTTTCTCTTTCACTTTATTTATAGTATATTTATGCTATAGTATAATGTGCATTTAAAGTTCTGTTTTTCTTTTATATTTATCTTTTAGTTCTCTTCCACTTTATTGTGTATTTCTCCATGCAAATACTGTATGATAATTTGTATGTAAAGTCTATCTTCCCCCTCTATGACCACCATTATTCTCTGACTAGATTTGAAACTCCCAAGCTTGCAATGTTAGAGTAACATTCTAAATATTTTTTTTGCTATTTATGTTTTTATTTAAATTCCAGTTAGTTAACATACAGTGTAACATTAGTTTCAGGTATACAATATAGTGATTCAACCCTTCCAGATAAGACCTCGTACTCATCACAAATGCACTCCTTAATGCCCTCACCTATCTAGCCCATCCTCCAACCTACCTCCCCTCTAGTGACCATCAGTTTTGTTTCTTATATTTAATCTATAATCCACATGAAATGTATTTTTTAAGGTGAACTGATATTTCTCTTGCTTTTCTTTGAGCAACTACTGTTTTAACCACTTTCTGTATTTAATAAATTTTTATGTATCACTGAATTGAAATGATACCTTAACCTACATAATATCGACATATGGAATTTGGATTATATGTCAGAGTTTCATCCCATTCAAGCAGTCCATCCATTTTTTCTTAACATTGTATCATTTTTATAAGTCACTCATAATATACTTTAGCATCTTTTAAAGTAAGCATCCTTGCAATTTTCTTTTAATTTAAATTATGTTACTGCATTCTGATCAGAATTATAATAAATTGATGTTCCTGGGTGGCTCAGTCAGTTAAACGTCTGCCTTCAGCTCAGGTCATGATCCTGGTGTTCTTCGCTAGAGCCCTGAGAAGAGCTTCAGAGCTCGAGCTCAGCAGGAGGGCTGCTTCTCCCTCTCCCTCTGCCTGGTGCTCCCCTTGCTTGTGCTCTCTCTGCGTGTCAAATAAAAATCTTAAAAAAAAAATGAAAACTGTAATAAATTTATATGGACTCTTAAATTGTTAAAGTCATGACTGGTATCTCTGTTAAGGACCACTTACTCTATGTTCATTGAACAAGATTTGATACCTGTCTTTTCTTCATATACGTCCTGTAGTTTTCTCATTTAGTTTGTTCAGGACATTTTATGTATTTCCATTTTCATTAAAATGTGTGTTTCTGGGCACCTCAGGGTTAAGCCGCAGATTCTGGATTTCAGCTCAGGTCATGATCTCAGGGTCATGGGATCAAGCTCTGCCTCACACTCTGCGCTCAGTGCAGAATCTGCTGTCCTTCTCCCTCTGCTCCACCCGCCCCACTCACTTTCTCTTTCTCTCTCTTTCACTAATAAATAAACACATAAATAAAATCTTAAAAAAATAAAAGTAAAAAAGTTAAAATGTGTGTTTCATCAGAAATCCAAAGTGATTCTTGCTAAACTATTAAAACTTTTGATTTTTGTCACACATCTAGTCTCCAGTCATGTTAAAAATCTCATCCATCATGATAATGTTTGTTGCAACGTCTTTTCTAAATTTATATCATAAAATGCAGCTAAATTTACTCTGTTAAACGTTAATTTCCTTACCTTGTTGAATTAAATAGAATCCCTAAGATAATACTGAAAATCTCCGGTGAGTTTTATTTTTGATTTTGATGAAGCTGGTATTGGTAATTTATCATTTATTATGCCGATGGTCTTCATAATGTTCCATTATGTTCCATTTTGTCTGTGTTCTGATGTTATTTACTTTTAAATTAGACACAGCTTGTTTTTTTTTCACTTTTCTTGATGTAAATATATAGAATAAGCATTAGTAAAATAATATAGATAATGCTGTTACCATGAGAAATTTAGAAGTCATGTGGATAGCACATGTATAGCACACTAAACAAAAGAAAACAAACAGATGAGTAAGAATTTGTATATAGTTTAAACCAAAGCTGTTTTTATTTTATCTCAGGATGATAAATCCCAGACAATTTAAGTTCCATAAAGCTTTCAGACTCCTCAGATGATTTATGAGTTGAGGTGCAAAAGTACTGAGCTTGTGAGTTATTTAAAACATTAAAAGCCACAATATGATTTAAAGTAAATAAAGTTTTATAACCTCATCCTACAAAATAACTCTTAGGTTTTGAGTAATTTTAAACATTATTCTGGTTTCAGAAACTATAAGAAGACTCTATGATGTTAGAAGGTAGAGAATTTTATGAAGATTCTTTTGTGTTTTAAAGATTTTACTTATTTGAGAGAGAGACAACACACAAGTTGCGGGAGGAGCGGAGGGAAAGGGACAAGCAGACTCTGGGCTGAGCACAGAGCCCAATGCAGGACTTGATCCTACTACCCTGAGATCAAGACTGATCTGAAATCAAGATTCAAATGGGTAACAAACAGAGCCACATAGGCGCCCCTAAGATTCTTAAAATGTATTTTAAATTTGTTTCCATTATTCTGAGAAGGTATTTTTCTATTAAATCTTCTTAAAAATAATTCAATGTTGCTGTCCTTTTGTGACAAGGTATTCTCCAAAGTATATATTTTTAAGGAAAATTAGTAACAAATGCAGCATATTTTTAAAACTTTTCATTTCAAACTTAAATACCACGGAAGAGTTTTCACAGCAGAAGAGATAACATAGGAAATTTGCTTCATTAAATAGTTACTGTTTGATACCCAGGGTTCTGTCCTGTCTCAGGAATGTTTCCTTAAAAGCCATTCTTGAATTTTTATCACTATTTTCAAAATGAGGATTCTATAAGTGGTTACATTTTAAGTCATTCTTCAACACAGCAGACATATATTGAAGTGTGAGCAATTTGTCTTAAAAAAAAAAACAGACTCTTTAAAACCATTTTAATGATTCAACTGGGTAGATACTAAGTGAATATAACTGTGTGGAGAATACTGAATAATTTTTGGACAATGTATGAATATTTATAAAACGAATTGTTAGTGGGGTGCCTGGGTGGCTGGCTGAGTTGGTTAAGCATCTGTCTTCAGTTCAGGTCATGATCCTGGGGTCCTGGGATTAAGCTCCTCATTAGGCTCTCTGCTTCTCCCTCTCACTCTCCCTCTGTACATTATAAAAAGAAATGAAGTGTTAGGGAAGACTCTAGGAACAAAAGGAATGTATTTGCATTATCTAAATACCATTTTATTTGTTAATCATAAATATTCAGGGTGCTGTAGCTTTGTTCATGTTTTACCTAATTCTTTGGATGAGCAAGACATGACAAATTGTAGTTCTGAGATATCGAAAACACTGTGACATCTTTTCCACTGAGTGTAAAGTTACATTAAAATAGGCAATCTTGGGCGCCTGGGTGGCTCAGTGGGTTAAGCCTCTGCCTTCGGCTCAGGTCATGATCCCAGGGTCCTGGGATCGAGCCCCGAATCGGGCTCTCTGCTCAGCAGGGAGCCTTCTTCCCTTCCTCTCTCTCTGCCTGCCTCTCTGCCTACTTGTGCTCTCTCTGTGTCAAATAAATAAATAAAAATCTTAAAAAAAAATAGGTAATCTTGAGGGCACCTGGGTGGCTCAGTGGGTTGAGCGTCCACTCGGGTCAAGATCACAGGGTGGTGAGATTGAGCCCGGTATAGTCTGTTTAATATTCTATCCCCCTCTCTCTCTGCCCCTTCCTCAGCTAAAAAACCAAATAAATAAATAAAATAGGTAATCTTAAGACAGAGAATTAAAACGATTAAGCATGTAAGGGATCTTTACCTAGTCACATATTTGGAAGTTGAAAGAAAAAAAAAAGTGCAAAATCATTGTTAGTCCTGTTTTTTTGGCTGCCCTCTCCTTCAAATCTTAACCTCTGTGTCTTGGTAGACATAGCAAAGTCAGTGACTCACAACTACTTTCCCCACATTATTTGATCTTTGCTCCTCAAAATCTTGACTCTGATTATTCTGTTTTATAAATAAAACAGATATAAAATCCTTTCAAAAACAATGACCAAAACCAGTGAAAACAAGTGGAACATTTTTTTCAGATACAACAATTAAAATGCTTCAATAAATCAGCTGAATAATGTAAAAATAATAGCATATTGCTACTCTCATTTGTTACTCTAATTGTTCTACATTTATGGAGTTCTGCCCTGGGTACTTTTAATAACAGTTGTTAACCATTGTCATTTATCAGCTACCTTATTACAGTTCAAAATGGAATTGTAATTGAAACACTAGAACAAGTTAAAATTGACAATAAACTCACAGTCCGATAGGATTTGCTTAATGAACTTGATGCAATAAAATTTTAATCATTGTCGAGCATTTGTAGAATATATTGCCCCAAAAGTTTTTAATTTTTTAATTAACACATAACAATTCAAGGGAGTAAGTTCATATGAGAAAGCAAGAGGTAAATGAAAATTAAACATAGCACTATTCCTAATATTATGAAAATAGTAATGACTCTCCTTTCCCTGGGTTGTTTCACTTTTCTTTGTTCCTCCCTTCTGGATCTGGGAGTTTTTTCACTGCCTGTGGGATGTAAAAAGAAATCTTGCTTAACTCCAAATATCTTTTTCACTAGCCAAAACATCTGAATATTTATCCTAATGTATTCCATCCGGATTATTAGATCTTAGAGTCAAATGTATGGCATTTGCTTCACCACATGCCATGTTCACTTCTGTTAATATTTCTGGGCATTGGTTTTCTTATCTATAAAGTAGCTCTAGCTAATTATTAGGTTGTTGTGAGAATTAGAGTGCATAGTGAGCACATGATAAATGTAAAATCAGCATCGTCCTCATCATTTATAGTTTGTAATTTCCACTTAAGCTATCTCACTTAATCTTTATCAGGATATTTTCTGGGTGATTGTCAAGAAATTAGTTAATTAACTGTGTTAAATTTCATGTTAGGGATCTGGTGACCTAGCAAGACTAAGAGCTTAATTGTGAATTTAAAAAAAAGTCTTTATAGGGTGTGAAACACTAGGTGTGTCCTTGGAGAACACTGCAACATTGTTCCTGGTTAACTGGGTAGAAAATGAACTTTATAGGCAGCAAAAGAATAGAGAGTTTCTGGAAGTAAAACAAAAGGGTCTGAAAAAAAGGTAGATATTGAAAGCAAAACATGGTCCTTCCTTCAATTTATTCATTCATTCATTCATTCATTTTCTAGAAATGCCCTCCATCCCCATCCTGGAACACAGAAATCCAAGTAACCCTAATAATAAGGGAAACATGCCGTTTTTGTCTCAGGGCAGAAAGGTTTAACAGATCAAGTTTTGGTCTAATGGTTATGATTACATTTCTTTTTTTTTTTTAAAGATGTTATTTATGTATTTGACAGATAGAGATCATAAATAGGAAGAGAGACAGGCAGAGAGAGAAAGAGAGGGGAAAGCAGGCTCCCTGCTGAGCAGAGAGCCCAATGTGGGGCTCCACCCAGGACCCTGGGATCATGACCCGAGCCGAAGGCAGAGGATTTAACCCTCTGAGCCACCCAGGCGCCCCCTATGATTACATTTCTTAAGAACCTCTCTGAACTCTCTATTCTCTAGAAAATAAAACAGACTTCACTAGAAGACTATACTTAAAATGTTATTTCTTAGACATTTACAAAAGTACAATATGAATCATTTCCTTTAAAATTGTTTGCAGCAATCTTTAGTCACCTACATGTACTGAATACAATTGATGTTCTCTGTAGGGATACAGGCATCTCTTATTTTCTTGTCCTTGCCAGATGCAATAGCTAATAGTTTGTACAACAGGGGACTTCCCATGCCTGTCAGCTTGGGAGATACTCAGTATCTCTGACTTCATCTGCATTTTTGTAAATACAGGGCTATGTAAATAGATATTGTTGTAGTACATTTTGTAAACAAGTGTTCCGAGTTTGGTGACAACTATCTTCCTGAAATATATATCTTGGGAAGCTTTCATGTCAACACCATGTTTATTTTTAATGTGTCATATGTGCCTGGGCATCTGTATATTTATATAGAATACTGTGTAACATAGTTTATTTAAGCACTCTCATAAAGATGGATGGAAAGTTTGCTTCTTAGTTATCTTTAAGCATATATCTTTGAGCAAAGTGTAAGCATTTCTCTAGTACAGACTTCTAGAAATAGAATAGCTGATCCCAATGGTATTTATCTTTTAACTTTAATAGCTACAGCTGTGTTCTCAAAAAGTTAGGAGCAGTCCACAGTCCCACAAAAGCACAGCACTGCTCATTTCACCAGTATATTTTCATGTTGACCATCCAGGAGAAAATGATTATGAGTGATGCTTTAATCTGCTTTCTGCCTAATTATTAGTGAAGTTAAGCATCTTTCCAAATTTGTTGATTATCTGTATTTCATATTTCATGAAATATGGTTAAAACTCCGATTTTTCTTTTTATTGATATAAATCCGTTTTCTGTATATTTACATATATTCTGAAAAAGCTTTTTTTCTGTATATGTTATGATTTTTATGTCTTTAACAGGAAAAGTTCCTCAACTTGAGAATTATGGAGCTATTATGCCATAATTTCTATGTTCATCCACTTCAGGTTTCATCTTTAAATATTCAACCTATTTTGAAATCATGGTTTGGGTTGCTGAAGAAAGAGTAACTTATTAGCCAGTCGTCCCAGATGCCATTATTGAAAAATGTATCCTCTTACCAGTAAATGTAAAGATACCTTTATCACATACCGAATCCCATGGATTCTATGTTGTGTCTTATTGATTTATTTAGGTATGGATGAGCAAAATAATGTTTTGGTTAGTAAAGGTCTGTGTTATCTCATAAGTAACAAAGCTCATTAATTTTGTTCTACGACGTTCTGTCATTATTCACACTCATTCTATCTTCCTCGTGAATTTTAGTAGAAGCTTCCATAGTTACTTGCAAAAACTTTTTGGTTCGTTTTGATTACTCTATCTGGAGATAATTGACCTCTTTACAGTACAAAGACTTCCTATTTGGAAATATCCATGACTCTCCATTCGTTTACATGTTTCTCTTGCCTTTCGGTGGTATTTTACATATAATTCCTGTGGAAATTAAACAGCTCTTGTGAAGTACATTGGATGGTACTGAAAAGTCATTTGTGCGCTCTAGTAATTCTCCCCTTCGGTGTCTAGTCTTCTAATTGGTGATGTCACACCTCATTTTACGGCGTCTGCTATTTCTCAAAACACTGATGGATTTTGGTTGCTTATCATTGTAATTTACTGTGTGAATATTGTGATGTTCTACTAAAGGAAGTATCCGTAATTTAGTGAACGTTTTTATTACCAGTTTAGATAATTAGTAGCAAGAAAAGGACTAACCTGAATTCATGGGATATTCTGAAAAGCAATCTTCTCTACACTGAAACTTCTTAAGCAAAGGCAAATATTTCCACATTTTATTATTTTAATGTCTCTTCTCTATTCAAAGTGCAGGCTAAGATTTTGTGATTCTGTTTCTGCCTTTTTATTACAGATTCAGGAAAATGACTAGTTCTCTAGATTTGCCCCTCTCACAGCAAATGTACTTCTGTGCGAGGATGAATGCGGGACAGCAGTTGGAAGCTATGCAAATAAGGAATTCTCTGCCAACAAGTTTTATCTTTGGTGGAGTTAGCACACCCCAACAGAGCACATCTGTTGCTGGTTTACAAAGTTCACATGATCGCAAATGTGCTTTGTTTATCCTGAAGCCTTGTTTCCATCTGTCACACCTAAAAATAAGTTGGAATGCTCACCTTTTCAGGAAACTAGGGTCCTTGATTAGAACAATCCCAGGTGACATGACTATATTATTTAGATGCTGAGCCCTCTTATTCATTGGTTTAGTACTTGTTGTGTTTATAATGAATTTTTCATCCTTGATGCAGTAGCTTATAAAGTTTTTTGTCTATATGAAACAGTCTTCAACTAGATTCAGCTTTTATTTTTTAAGATTCACTTTTCCTCTACCTCTGACTCTCTAAATACAACTCATTTGAGTTATTCTGCCTGAATCTGAACTTCCACAGCACACGTAGGTATAAAACACATCGTTTCTTGATTAACTCAATCTGATCTATCTGTAATGTACTTAGAACCCATCTGTCTGGAGTGTGTGTGTATGTGTGTGCATTCACATTAGAGCAAGAATAGACCCAGGGGAATGGTATTAAGATGAAGAACGATAAGAATGAGACGTTAAGTACCTTTTACATAGTACGTACACAGTAAAATAAATAAAAATCAATAGTTTGTAAAAACATACAGATACACAGGCAGAAAGATAGATAAGAGATATGGTAAGTAGATGATAGATAGATAGATAGAGGGTTAACTGCAAATGAGTATAAAGTATTTTTGTTGGGTAATAGAAATGCTATAAAGTAGATTTTTGTGATATTTGCACAGCTCTTTAAATTGATAAAAAGGCTGAGTATATACTTAAAATGGGTGGCTGCCTTTTGTGGTATGCAAATTATCCCTCAATAAATCTGTTTGTAAAAGATCACTTGAAATCTTGCAATAGATACAAAAATTTAAAAATTAATAAATCTATTCACCAAACTGATTTATTTAGTGTATACTTTATACCAAGCACTATGCTAACAACTTTAGACCTGAATGTGACCAAGAATTCTTATTGACCTAAACTCTTTCCATCTGGTAAAAGTCTATTGATGAACATGGCCAGGGTATTCCTCATCTGTATTAGCAATTTGTTTTTAATCCGGCACTTTCAGGGATATCTTTCCCTCTCTCTGGTGCAATTTTCCATGCGTTGATACAGATGTTCTACCTTTTGTACTCGTATCTTTAACATACTACTCATAGTAATTCTTAACTCCTTGGCTGGTAGTTCCAACATCATATCTGAGTCAAACCCTATTGATTATTTTATCTTTTGATGGTAGATTTTCTTTTCATTTTCCTCCTTGCTCTTACGTCTTTCTGAAAATTTTTGGTTGAAACACAGGTAGTGTGTGTTTATTTATGAAAATGAGCATGTATTTTCTTTTGTTATACCCTCAAGGGAGCGGGAGTGGACATTTGAGACTATCTAATTAGAAGTTGAACTGGGTTTGTTTCATTGTTGTGTTGGTTTCCTACAACGAACCACTGGCTTTGAATTCTTCTAGCATTAACTTGGTCTTAGTGCAGGGTCTGTTTATCACAGGATTTTTCTTACTGTCTCCTTCACGCTCAGTTAGATCATCCCTCTGTGCTTAAAGCTCCGACGTGGTCTCTCTCCATGCCCTTACCCCTCTCTTAGTAGTGAAATTGTGTTGCTTACTTCTCAGGGCTTCTAGCAGGGTAGAGTGAGGGACCAAAACGCTGTCTGTTGTCAAGGTTCAGCCTCAGGCTTAGGAGGGCTCTAAGTCTTGGAAGAGGGATTTTTTTCAATAATCCTGACCTTTCTCTAGTGATTGGGGGAGCTCTCCTGGAACATGTTCAATGCGGTGTCATGTTCTTTTCCTCACCCAGAGGTAGAGGTGGTTCTGCTGTTTGTTTTCTTACTCCCTTTATTTCTGGGAGTGATAGGTTTGTTTTCTCTTCCCCTGAAAATTAAGACTTTTGATCCATACACAAGAAGAATACAAATGAGATGTATTACTTTTCTCACTAGTGTATGTGCTCTTTTCTTCTTAGACTTTCACCATTTAGGGAAGCTTCCTCCAGTCTTTCTCCAATATTTTGTTGTAAGTATGCTGTGAAGGTCCATGCAGAAGAGTCTATAAACAGATGCAAACACCACTTTCTCCTGCAGCTCCCTGAGGGTTCTTACTTTCCTGGTCACTCACACTCAGCTTTTGGTTTTTTGTTTTGTTTTGTTTAAGTAACTAAAATCTTCCCAGTTGCCTAAAATAACAGTCTGTCCTCCTCCTGTTCACCCCCCAAGTGAATCAGGGTCGATGCCCCCACCTCTTCTTGGAGGTAGCTATTTTTATTTTCAGGCTAACTTGTTGCTCTGTTATCTCAGCTCCCTGAAAATATTAACAAAAAACAAATTTAAGATGGTTCACAGTACAGATTATCTAGCTGAATTTGGAGTCCCTGCAATTGTTTAGCCATTAATGGACATGATGTGTACTATCCTCAGGAGCTTTCAGTAATCTTAGTGTAAAAAGAAGACATTAGATAATAGCATTCCCCAGTCCTGTAATTAATTCTATGCGTTTGCTGGGGTGATATTTTGGAATAATAGTAACACAAAGGAAAAGAAGATTGAGGTGAAAGAAAATTATGTAAGACTACTATAGTGTATCATGTAGGGAGAAAAATGTAAGAGATAAATACAGAGAAAAAACTAGTAGTTGCTGGAGGGGAGGTGGGTGGGGAGAGTGGAGTGGGCCAAGAGGGTTAAGAGATACCAACTTCCAGCTGTAAAATAAAGAAGTCGTGGAGACCAGAGTCCAACATAAGGAATACAATCAATAATATTGTGATAACATTGCATGGTGACAGATAGTGGCTACACTCGTGTGGTGAGCACTGAGCAAGGATAGAATTATCACTAAGTTGTACAGCGGAAACTAATACAACATTGTATGTCAATTGTACTTCAATAATAAAATTTTTAAAAAGTGAAAGAAAGGAGAAGTTGCTTAGAGATTGGGAAGAAAATAGAAACGTGAAGAGATTAGGCAAAAGACAAGGTTAAAAGGCAAATGAATTGGTAGAGAAGACCCGAGAAAACCCAATGGACAGAAATTGTGGACATAGAGACAATCACGCCAGTTGAGATATTTTAGATTAAAATTTCTTTGTATGCGCAATTTCTAGGGTTGGAGTGACATCTTGGAAATAAACAATTAATTAAAATCAAATGCAGAGAAATATTTTAGGGATTAAGCATTGCTGGCATCTGCAGTGTCGATTAGAAGATGATAGTCTACCTAAACCATGATGTGTTTTAAATATCAACAAAACTCATGGTAGAGAATGAGGGAAAAACAGGCACCAAAATTTTGATAAAAGAACGATGGAGGGGTTCCTGGGGGAGCTCAGTGGGTTAAGCCTCTGCCTTCGGCTCAGGTCATGGTCTCATGGTCCTGGGATTGAGCCCCACATGGGGCTCTCTGCTCAGCGGGGAGACTGCTTCCCCCTCTCTGTCTCTGCCTGCCACTCTACCTACTTCCTACTTGTGATCTCTCTCTCTCTGTGTCAAATAAATAAATAAAAATCTAAAAAATAAAGAACCATGGAGTGGGTGTGACGGCAACAGTGCAAAAAGCCACATAACATGAATCATAAGGTCAAAAGGGTGTTATGGAATGGGGCATGCAGATTTCTTTTCCTGGCTTTTAATTACATGATGCTTAGGATATTGAGCATTTCTGTTAAGGAGGTATGGGAGAAATGAAGTATAAGGGAAGAATTAGGTTTAGATAGGTTTTCTGCAACCTAGGAAAATTGACCTTTCCCTATGATTAGGCTACATAAACACAGTTAAGCCTTGTGCAGTGTCTCAGAGAGATGGAGAAAAATAAGTGTAAAGAAACTTAAAAAATAATAAATAATGCCAGCATATTAAAACCTATTAAGTGAAGAATAATGAGGATAAAAAGAGAATTAAAAAGTGAAGCATTCATAAAACCTAATAAATTAACAGTACTGTGTAACATGTGAAAAAATAATTAAAAAGATAACAGAAAAGTCATGTGCATGAAAGAATGCATTTTGCCATGTAGTCCAGTGGAACAGAACAAAATATATAAATTTGAAATTGGGAGGATATGTATTTTGATTCAATATAAAGAAAATTTTCTGAAGTAAATTGCATAAAAATTAAAAAGAATGTCTTAGAATTTCATCACTGTATTAATTGAGGTTGGACAGGCACTTGTTACTGTTAACCATGGAATGAAAAGCAGGATTTAAATTTGCTGATGTAATTTTCAAATAAAATAAGAAAGTGTTGAAGTCTTTATGACTACATTATCAATTGGTACCCTGTTTGTCTCCAACGCTAGTAACCGTACGTTTTAATAGACCTTATTTTGTTTTGTAAATATATTAAGGATAGAGTCTTATCTCCTGGGACAAATCATTGAGGAGTAAAACATTTTAAAGTCATTTTATTGTACTGGAAACACAGCGGAATTTCCTGCTGTGTTTTCTTGCAATGCAATTTTAAGATAACCTTTGATCATTGAAACGTCCATCAACAACAGGACGGTAATTGATCTCAACCCCAACTCATTAAGTCATCAGTTCTGACTAATCAAATTTTTAAAAGGTATTTTGCTGATGAACACTGAACATTATGTTATATTGACCATGATGGAATATTTATGTAATTACAATTTAATCTAACATGTCACTCATCATTTTCTGTAGTATATTCTTCTCTTGAATAATGCAATGCTTTGAGAACTAAACTACATGATTCAACTAAATGCTCTGGTTCAGTGTGTTATTTACCCTTGAATCTTCTTGGTCAGCGACCAACAGACTCCAGTCCTGTGCAATTCAGCATGCTGTCTGTATTAGAAATTCAATATGTTCTTTTGAGAATATAAGTGGTTAATAAAGTTTAGTCTGAATAAAACCCCAAATTATACTAGGTAAACTTCCTGATAATTCATGTGTGTATATCATATCTAAGTATTCTAGAGTAATAGAATCAACATGTTAGATCTCCCTTATGAAATGCGTATAATGCATATAAAGAACAGAAATCTGGCGCATGTGGGTTTAACATCTATGTTCATTAATTTTTATTAAAAGTTTATTAACATCCAAGGTAATTTTTCCAAAATAAATAACACACTAATCTTGGCTAAATAAGGATAAAGTGATAAATAATGCCTACAGCACATTCAGATTTTAATGTCAATACATAATTGTAATTGTTGAAATGGTTACTTACACTAAAAGAGGAGCATGTTGGGGTGCCTGGGTGTCTCAGCTGGTTGAGTGACTGACGCTTGATTTTGATTCAGGACATGACCAAGGCTCATGAGATCTATCCCTGTGTTGGGCTCTGAACTCAGCTCAGAGTCTGCTTGACATTATCTCTCTCCCTTTGCCCCCCTCCCCACTAAATAAGTAAATAAATAAATAAATAAAACCTTTTTAAAAAATAAAATAAACAGAAGAGGAAGGAGTATGTAGTGCTAATACAATCACATACTGTAGTTGAACATACAAATATCAGTAAAACGATTTCCCTCTAAACAATTAACTGCATACAGATCCTTTAAGATTTTTTGGGGTGGGGTTGGTGGATTGTTCTTATATTTAAAATTTTTGTGTATGAAGAAAACATGAAATTTAAGATGGTTCACAGACTCCAAGTAGGAGCCGGCCGAAACACCTGAATAAGGCAAATAAGGTGAAGCGCAAGGTAAGTAACACCTCTCATCTTATTGATCAGAATTAATTCACCTCCCCTCCTGGACAGCTGTCTGGTGTTTACAGGACTCATGTCCCAGCTCGTAGCGCTGTGAGACTCAGCTTGGGACAATAGCCAAAGCTGAATCACCTGCCCAAGGCTCCACCCTGTGCGGAAACACAGCCATCGCAAGATTCAAGAAACTTGGCAGATACTCCAATATATACGGAGATGGCTTTAATTTCTTAGTGGAAATTATAACATAGAGAGAAAAATGTGCACATATGTGTAATGTGTGCAGGAGTTTACACATATTGTTAATTATTAAAGTGAATATTAATGACCCACCACGAAAGTAAACAATTTGAACATCTAGACTCTTCCTCTACTCTAAGAGCGTTAAAAATCCCCGTAAGAGGCCACGGCTTTCAACATGCCTCTAGACTGACCGTCCATAGCCCCGTGACTAAAATGTGAACCGTCCCGATTTCCCTGCCACGCTGACTCTGATCCCACACAGAGTTCTAGCTTTCTTCATGTCAACAGGACCTTCCGGTTTCCCAGCCAATCAGCTACAATCAAGTCAGCGTGCTGCTGGGTTCCTGCCCCGCGGGGAACGCAAGTTTCCCGGAAGTTCACGCAACCACGTGCTGCCTCCCTCATGCCTTGCTGATGGCGCTGGAACTGCCGACGGCCATGTTTCGTCACCACTTCCGGTTTTGACATTTTCCTGTTGTGAACGTTATAAAATACTCCTGTCAAATAAAGCTTTCTGAATTTTATTGGGACAGAAGCAACCCTATCTTAAACTGTTTAAATATTCGCTTGGTTTTTTTTTTTTAATTGTTTCACCAACTTTGTACCTAACACTACACATGTAGGCAGTTTTTTTATTTCTTTTCTCATAATTATGTTTATAAATATTGCTGTATATAGCTCTAACTTTTTAATTATAATTCTTTTACAAGTTGGCTTTAACAGTTTTCACTCCCACCAGAGAAATATTGTGGCTCCATATCCCGACCAACACTTGACATTATCAGACTTTTTTGATTTTCATGTACGTTCCCTTCTATTTATAGAAAAGAGAAAAACTAAACCCAAGGCTGTCTGGATTAAGTATTACCACGGGGCAAAAGCAGTTTCAGTGTCCTGGTTGCTCATTTAGCAATTTTGATTCTCGTTCTTCATTATATTTTTGTTTCTTAGCTTGGTAGTGTCTTCATATTTTAGTATTCTTCAAAGATTTTCAGGAGCTGGTATTTTGAAACACTCTTATCAGATTTTCTAAACTATATCCATTTGAAGGTTCATCGAAATTACCTCTTTGCCATTGCTAGAAATAGAAGGGTGGGTCTTTATTTTTCACAATTTTTCTTTACTCATTGGAGGTGGTATAATTGTCAAGTTGTACACTTTCCTGGAATCTTCTATTTCACATGCATGGCAAGTGTTTTTAAATCTTTCTTACATTATTTTTCATAACAGATTTGTTGAGATATAATTCATATACCACAAAATTCATCCACTTAAGGTATATAATTCAGTGGTTTTAGTATATTCATTGAATTGTGTAAACATCACTGCTATTTTTGGGGGGAATATTACACACACACATACACACCCTGCTACAAATGTGTAAAATTCCAGGTCCATTGGTTGTTAAACCTCATTCTCCTCTGCTCCCAGGCCCTGGCAATCACTAACTTACTGGCTGTCCTTACAGATTTACCTGTACTGGATATTTAAGGTATGTGGAATCATATACTACGTGGTCTCCTGTGACTAGCTTCATCCACTTAGCAAAATGTTTTCAAGATTTATCCATGTTGTAGCCTGTGTCGGCACTCCTTCATTTGTACAGCTGAGTAATCCCCTATTGTCTGGATGTAACAGGTAGTACTTACCCATTTCCCAGTTGATGGCCATCAGATTTTCCCCAGTTTACGGCTGTTGTAAAGAATGGTGTTGTGAACATTCCTGTCCAAATTTCTTAAGGCAGGCTAATGTTGGTTTGTAGGTTCTGATTTCCCAGAAATCTGTAGACACTCATAGCTGAGTGTCAGATCATTTCCTTTTCTTGGGCAGTTTGAACCAAAAATGCCCTTTTCTATTTTTACCTTTTCAAACACATCATTTTACCAGAAATTGAGTGGACTTTAGTTACTGTTTAATAATGATCTGTTCAGATGAGTTGCCCTGTCATCTTTCTTCATTCTTAAGCAGAATAAAGTCAGGGCTGTGGGGATCTCTGTCTCTCCCTCACCTTCCTTGGCTCTCATACACACTCCAGCTCTTGCACACACCTCCTTGCACTGTTGTCATTTGTGAGGCGCTCTCTGCAATCCAGGTGTGTTGTAGCAGTTTCCAACCCATGGATTAACTTTCCAGTGTGAGAGGATATACTCAGTCATTTCTAAGGATTGCCCTGGGGGATGGGATTTTTCCCTGCTATATTCAGTGTTTCTCTTGGATGCTTTCTATCACGAGCACTGCCCAACTGTCCCTAGAAGGAAAGCTTGTCCGTATTAACTCTTTTAGCTATGTTCTTCCATAGAGTCTCCCTGGTCTTCCTCTTTGGCAAACATGGAGAATCTTCATATTTAATTGGCTCACTTTTATTGCAAGTAGACAACCTGTTTCTCAATACTTATAAATATATTCTTCTATGGAAAACCCTAAACCAAACCAAACAAGAAACACACACATGGGACCATCTCTAACTGTGAAACCATTTCTTCTGTTGTCTGGAAAGGGGGTACATTACAGACTAAAAAAGCTTGTTCTAAAAAATTCTGATTATTATGTTCATAGTGATCCCATGAGGCCCACATTGGCTAATGTGGTTGTAAATTGCTTATTGATCGTTTGTGTTCTATCATCAACTCTAAGCTCCCTGAAGGTAGCGTTGGGATCCGTCCTTGCCTTCAGGATGTCTCTGCACCTACAGCATGACAAGGTTTGTGATATGTGAATCATCACATTTAGGCTGACTTATAGCTTGTTTTCTTTTCATTTATGCTGAGTAGTTTCCAACAGTGTTATCTTTTTTCCTATGACATTTGCTTGATCTGCACCACTCATGTGAAGGATGTGTACCCAAACAATCTTGGTGACAGAAATTAGACCTTTTCAGTAGATGGGAGGAGAAGTGATTCCTTGCTGTTTCCAAAAAAATCTTTGTACTGATATCCAAGACTTGAACATTTTTGCAGTCCTTCTCTAGTAGAGACCTCCAGAAACTCCAAACACTGCTTTAGATATCTTGGACATGTTTTCACGTACTCTATTTTTATTAATCACTTTCAATACATGTTCTAATTCCAAATGCACTCCCTTCTTGACCTGTGGGTTGCTTAATTCCCAGCATATGGAGCTTATATACTTTTTCATTGGTGTTTTAAATTGATTTATAGCTTAATTCTTCTGTAATTAAATAAATGACTCTGTATTATTTCACTACTTGGAAATGCACTGACTTTTGTGGTCTAAGATAAAATCAACTTTTATAAACTTTCCATCTGAACTTGCAAAATATTGTGCATTCCCTAGTTCTTGAGTTCACCCTTCTATAAAGACCAAGCCATTCATGTTGAATTGTGTTGTCCAAGTTTCTCACATGTTTACTGCATATAATTGGTTTTGTTTCATCTGCCAATAGAGAGATTATATTATTAAAATCCACAATTAAGAATGTGGGTATTTTATTCCTATATTTAGATCCCATTATGATTGTGGATATTTTATTTTCATATGTAGTTTCTTACTTTTTGCTATGTAACTTTTGAGATTATATTACCAGGTTCATACCCATTAAAAATTGTTCTATCTTCCTGTTGAATTGACCATTTTACATAAAAGCCTTCCTCTTTATCTCTAATGATGTTCCTTGTCTAATGTAGTTAATATTTATAAAGCTATATCAACTTCCTTCTTTTTTGAAGTTTAAAGTGTTGTCCTTTTTTAAAATGTTTTATTTAAATTCAATTCAATGCGGCAAAATATTAACTTTATTCGTCAATTTTCTCTTAATTGCTATTTTCTGTCTTTTTACTTTGAACATTTTGAACACTCTCCCCACTTTTTTGTAAGTGTACAGTATGACTTTGGTTCTTAAGACAGTCTGCCAACTTTTGTCTTTTAATTGAACCATTGGGTCATTTAAGCTTCAGATGATACCATTTGTTTATTATCTCTTATCTATCCATCTTCACTACTTTATATTATTTTTCTTACTTTTCTTAACCACCTTTAGCATTGATTATTTTCATCTATTTTTGCATCTGTTTCCTTACCAGTCATACATTATTTTATTTTCTTTAGTGATAAACTTAGATATTACAATTGCACCACTAATGAATTTGTATGTTATGCCACCAAATCAATTTATGGATCAATATGCCTAAAAAACATTTTTACCAGAGTACTCTACCTGACTTACTTGTTATTTTGGTTGGCTGTTTTAATTTTATGTCTACTTCACAACTCACAAGTTTTTATCATTACTCTTTTATTAAGTAAATATTAACTAAAATAACAGATTTTACCCTTTTTTATTTCTCTTTATCCCTTTCTGCATTTCTGAAGCAGCA
This sequence comes from Enhydra lutris kenyoni, assembly GCF_002288905.1. NCBI lineage: Eukaryota > Metazoa > Chordata > Mammalia > Carnivora > Mustelidae > Enhydra > Enhydra lutris. The sequence continues at coordinate 9,874,991 of NW_019154120.1, read as the reverse complement.
CTTAAAATAATTTTCCTTCTTTACCAATAATATCCTTTAATGTTGATTATGTTTTGTTTTATTTCCTTCTTTATTGCAGGTTTTCTAGTGACACATTCTCTCAGGTATTTTCTTCTGAAAATGTATTTATTTTACTGAGAGGTATGTGATTTTTTGTTTTTTATTTTATTTATTTTTTAATTAATTAATTAACTTATCTTTTTGGTCTAACACAGATGTCAGGGAGGCTGGAGTCCCAGAAAAGGAATTAACTTCTACACAGTTCCATGGAAATTGGCTGAGGCACCAGTGTGAGGGAGTGAATCTTTGTCAGACTCAGTCTCAGACCCAAGCCTCCCCAGCAAGCTGGGTGGGGGGTGAGGGGGGGCTTTATTAACCATGAATGCTGATGTCAGTCCTGATGCTGTTATGTCACAGAGTTCCATGCATCAATCTTGGAAACAAAAGCCTCTGATGATAGCCAGGGAGGCACTTGTGGTTAGCCCTACATACAAAAACCAAGCTTCAAGGATAGAGTTGCAATCAACACATTCCTCTTGAATCCCCACCAGGAAGGGGGCAATGCTTTCTTTATCATGCAACACAAAGCCTCAAGCCTAAGGGTTGAAATGGTCTCTCTAGGCTTTGACATCACCTCTGTTGGACACTGTTCACTTCCCCAGTGTGATAAGGCAACAAGGAATGTGTCCCTGCTAGTGGCTCTTTCTCTGCCATATTTCCTGTTGGGCACCCTATTGGTGCCGCTTGGATAGTTGTCCTTGTCTCCATGACATTCATTTTTGATGCTGAGAAATGTTATTTTCTGGCTATAGAACTCTGTGCCCATAGTAATTTTCTTTCTGTAATTTAAAGGTATTCCATTATTTCTTGATGTCTATTGTTGCTCTTGAGAGATGGGCAGAAACATCTTATTGCTCTATTTAAACGAATATCTCTTTTTCCTCTTCTGCATTAGTGATTTTCTTTTGTTACTCCGTTTCTTTAAGCAGTTTTCCTGAGATATATTTAATTGAGGTTTTGTTTGCATTTTTTTCTCTTCTTAGTTTGTAGATTTTGTTTCAAATCTCTATTTTTTTTTAACTTTTGGAAGATTCTCAATCATTTATTCTGCAGATTACACTAACTTGCTTCTGTCCTACTTGATTTACTTCAAGTAATCTCTTTTTTTTTTTTTAAAGATTTTATTTATTTATTTGACAGAGAGAGATCACAAGCAGGCAGAGAGGCAGTCAGAGAGAGAGGAGGAAGCAAGCTCCCTGCTGAGCAAAGAGCCCGATGCGGGGCTCGATCCCAGGACCCTGAGATCATGACCTGAGCCGAAGGCAGCGGCCTAACCCACTGAGCCACCCAGGCGCCCCTTACTTCAAGTAATCTCTTAACGCCAGTGTTGAAGCGTCTTAAACTTAAGTAGTGATATATGTCAATTAGTTTCCAATAAAGCAGGAAAAAAGACTAGTGTGTGTATTCTTCCCTTTTTATTTTGTATTTTATAAATTATTCTATTTTTTCTTAGATTTTGAAAATTTTACAAGAATAGATGAAAGAGCGTAACATTTCACATTAATCTTTCCCTGAATTCAATCTGTACATAAAGGCATTTTTTTCAGCTAAGGAAATACTCTATGCTTTATTTATTTAATTATTACCAGTCTTCCATCTGTTCCCTTTTTTCCTCCTGGAATTCTGATTATTGCATGTTGGGTTTTCTGGATATATTTGTAGGCAAGTCCCTTATCTTTTCCCTGATGGCTTCCTTCTGACAAATTTCTTCCAAATCACTTAGTCCAGTCTCTTCCTTGAACTTAGGCTTCATTTACTTACTGAATTATTTATTTAGAAAATTATCTTTCATTTAGGTTCAGAAAATAATTTTCTGCTGATCTCAGACCTCCTTAATTTTTTGTTAAATTTTATTCATTGATCTCCTTTGTGTTTATTTTTGAATGATTGATGATTTTCCTTTCTTTGGGTGCTGACCATTTAGATATTTTTTGGATATGCCACCTTAGTATCTTTATGAAAAAAACTTCAAGATTTTCTTTCATTCATGGCACAAGGCTAAGACATGTTCAGGTACTCCATAAGGAAATCAACAGATAAATGCAATTTTTCACTTAGCTATCTCAAAGAGCCTGGCTGATGTTTGTCTGAAAACAAATGAACAAATAAACAAGCAAAAATCCTAGAGATCAGAACTGAAACTACAGAAGAAGGAAACTCTGCAGATTGCCATGTTCTCAGATTCTCCCATTTCAGTTTTGTTTCTTTGTTTGTTTTTGTGAAGATTTGTGTGTGGGATGTATGTGTGTAATATAAATTATGCATATAATGGACTATGAAGACATAATTAAGGCAGTGTAGTACTGACAGTAAACGAACACATAAATAAACCAATGAAAGAGAATAGAGAGCTCAGAAATAGACCCCCAAATACATAGTTAACTGATCTTTCACAAAGAGGCAAAGAGAATACAATGGAGCAAAACAGCCTTTTCAACAAATGGTGCTGGAATGCCTGGACTTCCTCAATGAAAAGAAAGAAATAAAAAAGAAAGAAAGAAGCAGAAAGAAAGAAAGAAAGAAAGAAAGAAAGAAAGAAAGAAAGAGAAAGAAAGAAAGAAAGAAAGAAAGAAAGAAAGAAAGAATCTAAATGAAGTCTTTATGGCTTCCACAGAAATTTACTCATAGGATCACAAACCTAAATGTAAAATGCCAAATTATAAAGCTCCCAGAAGATAACAGAGGAGAAAATCTAGATGGGCTTGGACTCCTGGTGACTTTTTATACACAACACCAAAAGCATGATCCATGAAAGAAAAAATTGAAGTCCAAAAAGCAACTTCATAAAAATTAAACTTTTCTGGTTTGTGAAAGCCATTGTCAAAAAAGAAAACAAAACTGTAAACTAGAATCAAATATTTGCAAAAAATATATCTGATAAAAGACTGTTACTCAAAATATTCAAAGAACACTTAAACCTCAAGGAAAAAAAATGAACAATCCAAATTTTTAAAAATTGGCCAAAAATCTTAACAGTCACAGAAAAGACATACTGATGACAAGCAAGCATATGAAAAGATGTTCTCATCATATGTCATCAAGGAAGTGCAAATTAAAAGAACAATGACATACTACTGAACACTTACTAAAATGGCCAAAATCTAAAATACTGACAGCACCAAATGCTGGAGATGGTGTGGAGCAACAGAAACTCTCATTCATTGCTGGCGGGAATGAAAAATAACAAGACACTTTGGAACACTTTTTGGTAGTTTCTCACAAAAGTAAATACTTTTACCTTATGATCTTGCAATTTCATTCCTTGGTATTTATCCAAATGAGCTGAAAACATGTTCACACAAAAATCTGCACATGGACATTTATTCATAATTGTCAAAACTTGAAAACAGCCAAGATGTCTTTCAGCAGGTGAGTGGATAAATAAACTGTGGTACTCCAGACAATGTAATAGTATTCAGTGATAAAAAGAAATGAGCTTTCAAACAGAAAGAGACACAGGAATTTTAAATGAATATTAGTAAATGAAATAAGCCAATCTGCTACATACTATATGATTCCAACTATATAATATTCTGGAAATATTATATTATTATATTATATTATATTATATTATATTGTAGAGAAATATTATAGAGAAAGTAAAAGATCAGTGGTTTGACAGCATTTAGGGGAGAGGGTGGGATAAGCAGGTGGAATACAGAGAATTTTCAGTGAGAATGCTCTGTGTAATACTATAATGTATAACAATATGTATCTACCCATATATATGTCCAAACCCATGAAATGTACAACTAAGAGTAAAACTATGGACTCTCAGTGTTAACGATGTATCGGTGTAGGTTCATCAGTTATAATAAATGTACCACTCTATGGGGGATGTTGATAGTGGGGGAAGCAGTATGTGTGATGTCAGGAGTATATGAGAAATGTCTATCTATATCTTCTCAATTTTGCTGCGAATCAAAAACTGCCCAAAAGAATAAATTCTTTTAAAAAACCACATAAATTAACATGATATACAATTATCATGAAAATGCTTGTAGACCAATTACCAAAATTAGGAAATAATGCATAAAGCTTCAGAAACCCCAAAGTACCTTTCCAACTGGTCTGTCCATGACCAGTGTCTTGACAGATATGGCCATCATTCCTTTTTTTCCATCCAGAATTTAACCACGGTGTTTCTTCACTTCACAGTTTGAATCTGTCCAGGTAAAGATTTCTTTCTGTTTAGCCCCTTTGGAATTCACGGGTACTTTTGAATCTCTGGATTACTAGCTTTTATCCCATCGGATGATTGTCCAGCCATTATCCCTACAAATGCTGCCTCTGCTACTTTTCTTCTGCAGCACTGATCACATGATATTAGGCCTCCTCATTGAATTGTTTTGGGTGTCACACTCACTTTGACATTTTCTATCTCTGTGGTTCTACTTTATGCAGTCTGAAAAATTCCTTCTCAACTATTTCACAGTTAACTAATTCACTCTTTAGCTGTCTTAGTGAAAGCTATAAATTTTATTAATTGAATTCTTAATTTTATTAAGCTTAGTTGTTACTATAAGAAGATTTTTATTTTTCCCCAAATCAATGGATGCAAGCTTTTCTATATTTCAGCTAAGATTTTAAGCTTTATTGTCTGACCTGAAACACAGTTGATAACAGTCGGTGTCAATTTCATTATCAACTCAAAATGAGTATGGTCCCTGATATGTATTTTTATTTCTCTTTCCACATGAATGAAACATCTCAATTTCATAGTTTTGTTTTGTTTTCTTCTTCTTAATTGGTCAGTGTTCTCAAGGTAAATTGGGTTTGAATTCTGGGTTTCCAGTTTTGGGGCCCTTGCCTTCTCTTGGATTTTTTCCTGGTAATTGTTTTCTATTTTATTGGTTCTAAAGACATTTCATTTTACTCAGTAGTAGGATTGATACTCAAGGCCACACCATCATTACTAGAAGTAAAATGTCGCCTTGCTTTATGTGCTGTCTTCCGTAACTCTATTTTATTAGGTTATATTTCTAGAAATATTTATAGTAGATTAATTGGAAAGCTTGAACTTTGATGCACTGATATTTGATTGTAGATAGACTATAAAACACATATTAAATATATGCCAGTGCAAAGAATCCTAATTCTATTAAACTATGTTAAAACATTAATAGTAGTCTGAAATTTTAAATTTTAAGATAATTATATAGTATTGAATTTGAAATTGATTTAGAAGAGAGAAGAAATGTTATAAAATGTATTAAGACATCAGAGTGTTGAAAATGTCCATCACATAACCAAGATTTCAACTGGGTCATTCTTTTTCAATATTACCAAGATTATGAAATTAGATGACCTAATAAGGGTACTGCATAACTGAATTTCATTTCCTTTATGTTTCCAAATAATATCTATTGACACAATTGAGTATAAGAATAGCAGATATATATGGAATAAAACCTAATTTCAAAAAGCCAATATTATTTTTTTCTTTCCCTACCCCCCACAACCCCCTGCCCTGCCTCTCAAATTCCTCATATCAGAGAAATCATACGATAATTGTCTTTCTCTGATTGACTTACTTCACTCAGCCTAATACCCTCTAGTTCCAATCACATCATTGCAAATGGCAAGATTTCATTTCTTTTGATGGCTGCATTGTATTCCATTTTATGTGTATATGTATATATCTCTCACATCTTCTTTTTTTTTAATAAAGATTTTTATTTATTTATTTGACAGAGAGAGATCACAAGTAGGCAGAGAGAGAGGAAGGGAAGCAGGCTCCCTGCTGAGCAGAGAGCCTGATGCGGGGCTCAATCCCAGGACCCCAGGATCATGACCTGAGCCGAAGGCAGAGGCTTAACCCACTGAGCCACCCAGGTGCCCCTATCTCACATCTTCTTTATCCATTCATCTGTTGATGAATGTCTAGGTTCTTTCCATAGTTTGGCTATTGTGGACATTGCTGCTATAAACATTGGGTTCACATGCCCCTTTGTGCACCTACTACATTTGTATCTTTAGGGTAAATACCCAGTAGTGCGATTGCTGGGTTGTAGGGTAGCTCTATTTTCTACTTTTTGAGGAACCTCCATACTGTTTTCCAGAGTGGCCTCATCAGCTTGCATTCCCACCAACAGTGCAGGAGGGTTCCCCTTTCTCTGCCTCCTCACCAACATCTGTTGTTTCCTGACTTGTTAATTTTAGCCATTCTGACTGGTGTGAGAAGATACCTCACTGTGGTTTTGATTTGTATTTCCCTGATGTTGAGTGATGTGGAATACTTTTTCATGTGTCTGTTGGCCATCTGTATGTTTTCTTTGCAGAAATGAAACAAGAGGGGATCAGGAGGGAGACAAATCATAAGAGACTCTTAATCTCACAAAACAAACAAAATCAAGTCTCACAAAACAACCCCCCACCCAGGGTTGCTGGGGGTGTGGGGGTAAGGATAGAGTGGCTAGGTTATGGACATTGGGGAGGGTGTATGCTATGGTGAGTGCTGTGAAATGTGTAAGCCTGATGATTCACAGACCTGTACCCCTGGGACAAATAATACATTACATGTTAGTAAAAAATAAAAATAAAATAATAAAAAATTAAAAAAATATATTAAAATATTTCTATATTCCAAATTTACACTTTTAGATGGGTTTTATTAATTCTTTAGCTAAAACTTAAAGTACGTCACAATAAGTTGCTTTAATTTTAATTATGACATATGTAATAGATTTTTCCAGGGATTGTTGAAATATTTGTGGATGAAAACACGACCACCAGACTTATCTTCTTTTTTTAAGCCATTCTAAATAGAATGTATATGTCAAACTCATACAGTCTCAAATTTGAAGATAGTTAAAACAAAAACTAATTTGTAAAAAAAAAAGAAAGAAAGAAAAGGAAAGAAAAAAGTCAAAGAAACCTATGATTCTTTGGAAAACTGCCAAGCAGGAATCAACTTCATTATAATGTATATTCAGTAATATTTTCACACCACCAATAAGCATTTGAAATCTAGAGAGGTTATGGACCTTATAAATTCTATGGATTACACCTAAATTGTTTGTTAGCAAATAGAAGTTTATTCTTCAGGAAGCCTAGAATCTGAATTCCAGATAAATTTGAAGCCAATTACTTTTGTGAATAAGTTTTTCTTATTTTTTTAATCCCACAGATGAATATCAATTTTACTTTATTTCAAAGCTAGAAATTTTACTTAGGAAACTAATGATTACCTGTTTCTAGAAAAGATTAAGATACAGCAATATCTTTCAGGTTCTATAAATATGGAATCAGAAAAGTTGAAAAAATTTGAGAAATAGTTTGGGTTTCCAATAACCATACTTTTATAACATTTATAGTTTATAGTACTGCTCACCTTGACAAAGCTATCTATCTTTATCTTAGTTGAAACTGGAGACTAATCGCAAGAAACACTGCACATCAACATCATTCGTGGATACGGGAATATAGGTGGCATATTGCTGATCACTCTGCTTCAGAAAAGCGGCAGGTTGGAAAAACACTGATGCCAATTAACACTTCCAACATTAAATAATTTCTGTCACTTTCCTTCTTTGATCTCAAGCCTGAATCCAAATCTGACTCAGAATTTACATGGCAAACTTGATCCAATGTGGAATTTCTCCAGAATTCGGCTTCAGGTCCAGTGAATTTTTAATTGGTTGACCACAGGTCTTTTTAATTTGACTGACATGAGGGGCTGTGATAGATCTAGTTGGGTATTGCAAAAATGGGAGCCTAATAATAATGGCGAACACATAGAGAATGCCCAATGTGTCAGGCACTGTTATAAGTCTACACATACTAACACATGTTCGAATCATTACTCTACATACTCTGTTAAAACAAAACTGTTGATAATCTATCTGACATCATCTAGGTAAGAAATTGTTTACTTATTCATCAATACAAGAACTTTTCCATGCCTGTAAAATCATTAGCGTAACTAAGCATTAATTATGGCAAAAATCACATATATAAATTTAAATATACAAAATAATCTCCCTGGAGGAACTTTGATTCCAGTTGTGAAGATTAAAAAAAAAAATTACTAGAATACAGTATAATTCAGTGAATATAAGTTTCTAAGCAATTGTTTGAGGTAATATTTTGGGTAGTCCAAAGCTCAAACATCCATACATCCTTTTGCTTAGAAATCATCAAGCCATTCAGTGTTACTGTTACTCTGGAAGCATGTGTATAATTCAAAAGAATCCAATTCATCTTAAAGCATTGATATCTAATATATAACAAAAGATAATTTCACTGAGTGAATAACTTATACATCATGTCCTTTATGATCTGGTTTTACAGATAATTTAATATGGAAAAATAACAGAGAACAATATAATTAAAACCTGGGAATTTAGAGCAAGAAGGGATCATTGGGGTTCAGAAAGGAACAGTGAGAATGACTGTAGGGGGAATGAATATAATTCATATAAAAGGAGAAGATGTGAAAAAAAAAACCACCTGGGATTGCAGAGCAGCCTGATAAATGTCAAAGGGAACACATGTTCTGACGTGTGGCAGTCCGTGAGGATATGAGACAGCTGCGTATTTTTAGCTAGCTATGCCTCACATGAAAAGAGAAAGAAAACAAGCATTTTAACATATGAGATATTTTTAAAAACACAACACGTAATTTTCATTTTTTCAACTCTGATTTTTTTATGCTTCAATTGGTTTTTGGTTATTTTATTATGTATTTTACTAAATAATTACATTAAGTTCTCCATATTAGATTTATAGTTACCATAATCTTAAAACAGAAAAATTAACTTTTTTATTAACTCATCTCAGTGTTACCTAATCTACCAAAATTGAGGATGGAGAAAGTTTTTTGATCACTTTTTCTCATTTAATTTTCATTGGAGATTATCAAGATATGTTGAAAGTTCACAAGTTTATTCTAAATATGTGGACCTTCCTTTATAAATGCTAAATGATAGGGATGCCTGGGTTACTTAGGTGGTTAAGCCTAATGATCAGCTCAGGTCATGATCCCAGGGTCCTGGGGTCAAACCCTGCATTACGATCCCTGCTCAGCAGGGAGTCTGCTTCTCCCTTTGCTCACTCCTCCCTCTGCTTGTGCTCTCTCTCTCTCTCTCTCTGACAAGTAAATAAAATCTTAAAAAAAAAGGTAGCAAACTAAAAAAATGGATAAATAATATCTGGTTGTTATGAGGTGACTTATGTCTCTCCCCCAAATTAAGATGTTGAGGTGCTAATCTCTTGTTTGAGCCACAGTTTGTGGTACTTTGTCATGATCACCCTAGCAAACCAATACATCTTCAAACAGGGAAAAGCTCATGGTCTTGGAATCCCTTACCTTAAATAGTAACATAAAATAGGGGTACAGTATTGTGATGTTCCTTCAGCAAGATAGCAGATTATATCATCTCACTAGACTTTGTATTGTTCCACAGATAAAGTCTTAACAAATGTGAACTCACAGTTTGAGATTACACACCTCAGAAGGAAACAACATACCATAAGCAAGAGACAGAAGATACTGCAAGCAGAAAAAGTAAATCAAGGAATTGTTGATCTTTATATAAAAATAAGTTTAAAATGATTAAAGATATAAAAGCAGGAGGAAAAACAACAAAAATATACATAGTGCAAAAAGTCATTTTTGAAAATGAAACAGAATCTGAAATAAAAAGAATAAAAAGAAAAATATTAAATTATGTATAAAGCTGGAGAATGCATGCATTTAAGAAAAATAGTTAACTCAAGGCATATACATTGGAATTTGTACTGATGCAACGAAGAAGGATTAAAAGATGACAGCATGGCTCCCTTTGCCATATCTACTATGCGAATGAAGACCATTCTCAGCAATCAGATTGTTGACATTCCAGAAAATGTCGACATCACTCCGAAAGGACACACTGTTACTGTGAAGGGCCACAGAGGAGTGATGTCAATCACATCAGTGCAGAACTCAGTGTCCTTCGAAAGAAAAAGAAGAGGCTCTGAGTTGATAAATGGTGGGAAATAGAAAAGCACTGGCTACTGTCCATAGGATCTGCAATCATGTACGGAACACGGTCAAGGGCATTACACTGGGCTTCCCTTACAAGATGAGTCTATCCATGCTCACTGCCCCATCAACATTGTTATTCAGGAGAGTGGTTCTCTTGTTGAAATCTGAAATTTGTGGGGTGAAAAATATATCTGCAGGGCTCGGATGAGGCCAGGTGCTACTTGTTCAGTGTCTCAAGCCCAGAAAGATGAGTTAATTCTTGAAGGGAATTACCTTGAACTTGTATCAAACTCAGCTGCTTTGATTCAACAAGTCACAACAGTTAAAAACAAGAATATCAGAAAATTTGGGGGTGGTATCCATGCTTCTGAAAAGGAACAGTTCAGCAGCCTGATGAGTAAGATCCAAGTTGTCCAGCTACAGAAACAGCAAGATGCCAGATGATTTTTCTGACTTATTTGTGATATTTTGAAGATGCAGTAAAAGCTGTATTGATTTGGGGAAAAAGTGAAAGTATGAAAGACAACTTAAAAGACAGTATAAAAGGATGAAAAATCCCAACATATTTCCACTGGCAATCCCAGAGAGGAGAAGACAGTGAATGGGAAAAGTAGTATTTTTAAAAAAAGGTGTCTAAGAAATCTTCCAGTATTCATATGAAGCTTTAACTTTAATAAGCCCACAATCTTAAGTATGAGAAATTAAGGGAAATTTCAGAACACCAAAGACAAAAAGTACATCATAAAAACACCCTTAAAAATACAGATTATATGCAAATAAATAACAATTAAACATTTTAACAGAAACAAAAAACAAACAGAATAAGCTGTTACAACATCTAACAATTAAAAACAAAGACATTTTCAGACAGAAATCACAGCTAAAATACCAGTGTGGAAAGAACAATTGAATTATATATTCAAAATGAGAGCTATCAAAAGTCACACAAATATGTGTACAAAGAATGGTAGCAAAGACATTGTTAAACATTTGAATAAATGTAAAGTGCATTGATTGTGTATTGCAAGAAAATTAATCATAAAGTCTAACTTGAAGGGATATTAAATAAAGTTGGACTAAGTACCAGGCAAAAATAACATGCAAAATGCCTTGTAAGATGGAAGGGAATTACTTTGATTTAAAACATTTTCAGATATTTTTGCTGTTTTATTGTTATTTAGGAAGATATTGGTTAATATTTAAATGTGTTGTCAGCTATTAATTTTATCATTTTATTAACATTTAACAAAGTGATATCTATCCTTTTAATAAATATATTTTCCCAAATTGATCACACCTGTGTAACCAACCCCCAGATCAAGAAATAGAATATCACTGGAACCACAAAGGTTTCCTTTATGCTTCCTCATAATCATTCTTTCCCCCTGGAAAACCGCCATTTAGATTTCAAAGAGTCGGTTGCTTACATGACTGAGCCACCCAGGCGCCCCCATCTGTTCCTCTTTTGATGGATATTTGTGTCTAGTTTGGAGAGAATTGGGCCATTTGCACAATGCTACTATGAATATGTTTTTTCATAAGCATATGGACACATTTCTTTTGGATTTATATCTAGGAGTGACAATGCTTGGTAACAGGGTAAGTGTATTTTTAACTTTCGTTGATGCTGACTAGCAGTTTTTAAAAATGCCAGTTTACACTCCCACCAGCAGTTTATGAGAATGTGGTTGCTCAGCAACATCTTCCTCGATCCTTCAAATTTTCTAATGCTTTTCTTTTAGTAAATCTGATAAATGTGTGCTGATTTTAGTTTGCATTTCTCTGATGACCAGTGACGCTGAGTACCTTTTACTCTAGTTATTAGATATTTGGATATTCTTTGTAAAATGTTTGTTCAAGTATGTGACTATTTTTCTTTGAGCTGTCTTTCTTTCTTTCTTTCTTTCTTTTTTAACGAAATTCTTCATTATATTCTGGACCCACTGTATTGGCGGATATGTGTATTGCTACTATTTTCTTCGTTGATAATGTTGTCTCTTTCGTCATGGTGTCTAAATTTGTTACTTTTTAATGCCTAACAAATGACACCAAAACCTTCAGTTTAAGAAAGAATCACCAATCTAGCCTATTATCAATCTTTGGCTGGAGTCCGTCAGATTGTCACTCTGGACTGAGGCAGGCTCCGGTGATCATGATTGGCATCATGCATGCGTCAGTGGCAAGCTTGGGACTCACTCACTATTAGCTTGTCACCTCAGTTCTTCAAGTGTCCTCTCATTCCCTAGCAGACTAGCTTCAGCCCATGAACATGGCAGCCACAAGGTCTTCAGTGGAGCAAAGAGGGGCAAGCCCTGATGTGCAAAAATGGCTGCTCATTTCCTCTTGCTTCATGTACTCTAGCAACCCATTTGGCCACACAGAGTCATGTGGTCAACCTGGCTTCAAAATGAAGGAAAAGAGATTCTACATAAAGATGAGAGAATCTGCAATGTTGCCTTGAAAGGATAAGGATGCAGGGAGAGAAAGAATATATCCCATTTTTACAAGCTACCATTCACTCATTGTCTGTCTCTGGTCACAATTATTAGATGCTAGTCTCATTCACCCTTGTCTACGATCCACCTCTCAAAGGTGGAGAGAAAGCAAACTATGGATGCTAGGACTTCAAATGATGGGGGATGGTTTGTCTGGATTTTCTTTTAACCTCATATAATCTGAACATGGATCTACAGAAGATAACAACCCTGAGATGTCAGAAGGTTCAGACTCAAAAAGCTCCCAAATGCCTTTGCTCTTTAGCTAAAGAAGCAAGAAAGATGGAGCTTGGCAGGACAATAAACTTTTTGGAAAGTAACAGCTATAGTTAAGCAATCCTCCAAAGACAGAACTGTGGCCCCATTCCACTCACTCAGGCAGAGGCCAAAGGACCACCAGACTTCTACCCTGTCTGGGCAGTAACAGGCTGTGGGGAAAATACATGCCAAGGTGTTGTCGGAAAATGATAAATAAGGAACCAGAACTTATGTAGCTTGTGGCCAGCTCTGTGTTGTTATTATTTGAGCTAAATCTTACAATATTCACCTTTTAGTAGGGAAATAATGTTCATTAACACTTAGTGTGAATATCATTATGCTAGAGCTTTCTGTCACCTTCTCCTAAGTTTTATTTGGACTATGTTTTCATGTTTTTAATTTTTTTAAATGTATTTTTCTTCCATTTTGTGGAATTGTTTTATTAATGTTATTATTTATTTTTATCTTAAAGATCACATTTAACAAATTATTTTCTACTGGCTTGTAAGGATTTGCCAAGAATGATTAAACTTGTTTTCTCTCAACTTCAGGAGTCACATGGAATTTTATTTATACATACGTACATGTATGCATAAACACAATCACAAATGTAGAACGTATACATGTGTTTGTATACATTTGTGTGTATATGGCATATATAAATGTAGGAAATGGCAGTGAAATGTTATAAGATTGGGAAGTAGAAATTAGTATTGGTTATATTTGTTGATTATAAATATGGTTGATTAGACTTGCCATAAAATGTTTCTTTAATAGGGGTAGACATCATTTTATAGTGTCTTTGAACAACATGACAATATATTCTGATAAATACATATAAGACATGCATGATTGATATCAATGGTTTGCAAATAGAGATATTTATTTATATGTAGATTTGGTAGATAATATGAAATCCTGATACATCTTACCTTCCAAAACAAATTCTTGATAAACATCCTGAATTTATACTTCCTGTATTTACAGGATATATTTACTATACATCCTGTATTTAAACTTAAGTGTAATTATCAGGGATTATAACTCTTATAAATTAAATATGCTAATATTTTAAATAAAATTAAGAAAATATTATTTTACAAAGTACAAATATGCATACCATTAAATAACTTGCATTAATAATATACCCAGTAAATAGTGCTCCAAGCAGATTATAGAAAGCATATGTGTTATAGCACAATAAAATTATAAACATTTAAGCATACTTAAGAATATCCACAAAAAATTCAACCTTGAAGAAAACAGCACAATAAGTTTTTCTAAAGAACATAAGCAATAACAATTTTTTGGTTTCTCCTTGCTATTTCTAAATGTTTTAAAGGTCAATTTTTCAGGGTCTCCATGAGATTTCATGGAATTTGGCTTTTCATAGATTTGATGGTATTTTTTCTTCATTGAGTATGGGTTTATGAAATCTAAATTGTCCCCCAAGGTATTTTGTCTTTAAATGAAGTTATTGAAAGTATTTTTTTCATTCTCCCTGCCTGACAGAAAAATCCACTATACAGAAGTCGTAGAAATAAACATTGCCTTAAGAAAAATAACTATAAGGCATGGTTTAAATATTAAACTCCAGGTTTGAGTTTAAAAAAAGAAATAATTCTGAAATTAACCTTTAAAGTGGGGTTCACAGTATTCTAACTATAACACAGAAAAACATAATTATTTTCTCACTAACTTAAATTAATTTTAATGCATTGACATTTTTATTTTACAAAAGAAGATAATTTAGTTAATAAAAGCAGATTTCCCATTTACTAAAAAGATATAATAAAAGGAATTAGAGGTCTTGAGAGACTGGAAGAAAGTTCCTGATGATTTAATTTCAGGGTTTTTGGTTAGATCTCTAAGGGAAAGTGTGAAGTAAATTCACAGAAAATAGCTCTGCACTCTACCTTTTTTCCTAATATACATCTCATAAAATAAAAAACTTCTTTCAAATTTATCCCAAGTCCTTTGAGAGTCGAAGAAATTATGTATCGATTTTAGAGTGAAAATGTTAGTAATAGGCAACACAAAACTTTAAGTTTCACGATTACATAAAAAATTTGGATAATCTAATTAAACCGATTAAACAGAGAAAAAAACGTTTAAAAATCACTCTAGTTATGGCTTCATACCATGCTCCCTAAGAGAATGCCCAAATATGACTTTCATCAAAGTCACATTTAGATTCATATAAGAATTTCTTGCATTAAGTGTTAGTCACTCTTTTGAAAATGATAGAAAAGATGTGCGTGTGTAACATTATTCTATTGTCTTCTTGAGTAGCCCTGTCCTTCATGCTAAGAAGGGCTGCATGAAAGCATTCTCTTCCTTTTTGGCAGGACATTTGCTCCAATTTTGTGGCTTAGAGCAAGAGTCCAGTTATTATATTACTTGAATGTGGTTTATTTCCTGTCATACCGTCTTTACTTCCCCTTGAAATCAGAGCTATAAAAACTGCAGGATGAGCCCTGGGGAGAAAGGGACAGTGTATGTGGCAAAGAGTAATTTATTAAAAAAAAAAAAAAATACACGTCCTTTTGTCCTTCGGAAACATATGCTTTAAAGCACTATGGGAAATGCTAAGAAATATATTCTAACTTCTTTTCACAGAGGACATAGGAAAGTGATCAGCGTCTTTCTTTGCTTGGTTACTGACTTCTCCAGCACTGGTAGAGAGTGTGCTTCTGGGTCATTGTCCCCACTCTCCGATACACCATCCCCCCACCCCCATGGATGACTGGACATGTCCCCATCACAGAAATGGCCAGGCCAGGTCAGCTTCATGGCTGCCCTCATGGATCCAAGGGGTCCTACAGAAAGAACCCCCCCCCATTTGACTATTAATTATAATGCCTCTTTCACACAGCTTTCATTATCCTTAACAACAACACCTACCTGTTGGAGGGGTATAGGCAGATAATATTCATGGCACAGAGATTAAGAAATAAATAGTCAATGAAATCTGCAGCTCAAGGCAACTCCCAACACGCTATTGTAATGCGTAGGAACTGGAAACACATTCATCACATTCACTGACATGACATCCCCAAAATAAGCATAGGTGCCAATTAAAAAAATTCTCTGTATTACACACTGTAATATTTCTTCCAATCCTTCTGCTTTCCTTCTCCAACTGCTATTAAATGAACTATCAGTGCATTCTAGGATCACTGTGTTCCTTCCCCGCCTGCTTGCTCATCTCCTTATCTACTTCTCTTTCACTCACCTCTATCACCCTGGAAATGCTTCAGGCCACACACACACTTAAAGGCGTTCCCTGAATTTTCTTTCAGTTTTGTTCTCTTTTTGCAGGTCCTAAACCTCAATGTCCCCATCCTCCCTTGAAAGGCTTGCTTTCTGCTGCCAGTTTCTCCCACAGTTCTTTAGTTCCAGACTCCTTTCTAGAAGATTCTTCTATGATTTTTTTTTGATGGATGGAATTACTCTTGCCAGTTCCTAATTATAAAATTACTTTAAAACTTTATACATTAAAACCACATTGAGATACCACCTTACACCAGTTAGAATGGCCAAAATTAGCGAGACAGGAAACAACGTGTGTTGGAGAGGATGTGGAGAAAGGGGAACCCTCTTACACTGTTGGTGGGAATGCAAGTTGGTGCAGCCACTTTGGAGAACAGTGTGGAGATTCCTCAAGAAATTAAAAATAGAGCTTCCCTACGACCCTGCAATTGCACTACTAGGTATTTACCCCCCAAAATACAGATGTAGTGAAAAGAAGGGCCATCTGTACCCCAATGTTTATAGCAGCAATGGCCACGGTTGCCAAACTGTGGAAAGAACCAAGATGCCCTTCAACGGACAAATGGATAAGGAAGATGTGGTCCATATACACTATGGAGTATTATGCCTCCATCAGAAAGGATGAATACCCAACTTTTGTATCAACATGGACGGGACTGGAAGAGATTATGCTGAGTGAAATAAGTCAAGCAGAGAGAGTCAATTATCATATGGTTTCACTTATTTGTGGAGCATAACAAATAGCATGGAGGACAAGGGGAGTTAGAGAGGAGAAGGGAGTTGAGGGAAATTGGAAGGGGAGGTGAACCATGAGAGACTATGGACTCTGAAAAACAATCTGAGGGGTTTGACGGGGCGGGGGGTGGGAGGTTGGGGGAACCAGGTGGTGGGTATTGGAGAGGGCACGGATTGCATGGAGCACTGGATGTGGTGTAAAAACAATGAATACTGTTACGCTGAAAAGAAATTAAAAATAAATAAATAAATAAATAAATAAATTCAGGATGAATGACTTAAAAAAAAAAAAAAAACTTTATACATAGTTATATATTTTTCCTCAACTGTTATCTCCTTTCCCAGAGGTCATCCATACTACAGTTTTTACATTTTTCAATTCTTTAAAGCAAATATCCAGGGTCACCCGGGTGGCTTAATGGGTTAAGCGCCTGCCTTCATCTCAGGTCAGGATCCCAGGGTCCTGGGATCCAGCCCCACATCAGGGTCCTTGCTCAGTGGGGAGCCTGCCTCTCCCTCTCCCTCTGCCTGTCATTTCCCTTGCTCGTGCTTTCTCTCTCTCTCTCTCTCTTGCTGTCAAACAAATAAATTTTTAAAAATAAAAATAAAATTAATATCCAACCAAAATGCTCCTCAAATGAGTTCTGTTATGACTTTTAGCCATGCCTATTATGATTTTCAGCCATGTACAAACAGCATCTCCATCAAGAATAATGTTTGATTTTTGTTATGTTTTCACCGAAGTCGTGGTTTGATAAGGAATGTGGTAGAAAACAAAATGTTAGAATCACCTGTGGAATTTTTCAAATCACATTTGAAACTAGTAAAAGTGAGTTGCCAACATTTCTATGAGACTCAGCATGAGCCCATCACCTCAGGTAATCTCAATACTCAAGAGAAGTACAAATAGCTTTACCAGAAGAACAGAGAGATTTAAGGGATCCCTGTAACAAATCCCATTAAACGCATTCAAACACCTGCTAAACGTACTATTTCTTTATTGAGAACAGTCCTCAAAATGAAATTATCGTTACAGTTCTCCTTTTCTCTAAAAAAAAACCCACTTCCTATACACTTTCAGAACACAATCCATGTTTCTAGAGTATGACCCTTCTAAACTTTTCACACATTTCCATGAATCTGTCATGTCATTACCTACCTATCCAACAATTCATTTTTACTGAATGAAGACTCCCTATTACCACAAGCTATCTGACTTTGCTGTCATTAAACTCAAGAATTGCCCCTCACATGTCAAGCCTTGGAGGTGATGCCTACATATAAAATCATTCTCTTCATTTGTTTACTTCTGCCCTTTGCGTCTCAAGTCTGACTACAATTAGATATCTTGTAGTAGAGACCACACACAGCAGCTGTCTCCTTTACCCTTTTTGTGTTTTAAGGATTTTTCATTCTTATTTTTGTAATTACATGACTTAAAATCCCCCAACACCAGAGCGCCAGAAAGCTGTGGGCTGATTCACTTGCAAAAGTGAAATCATTTTCCATCTCCTTAGGTGAATATAAATCAAATGGTGCTCTGGTTTTAAAGCTCTCTTGACTTTTTTCTTTCTTCCTTTTACACTGCGTGCCTTTCTTTCCCTTGTTAGAGGTCACCTTCTGAAGTCAGATGTTTTATATTTTGGAAATGCATTCCTTATGACTCAGATCCTGACAGTTTTACCCTTTTAATCTTTCTATCTGCATTCTTCCTTATCGCATTTTTTACTTTCAAAGCTGGATAGATACCAGAATCATCCAGGAATCGTAAGAAAATACGGATTTCTGGATAATACCGTAGGAGTGGCTTGAGACCTAGTAGTGTCTGTTTTTAAGAAAGCTCTGCTAATGACAACGAAGGAGACAGTCGGTCTGCATGCCAGGAACATGAATTTAGGAATTACAGCTAGAGAAGAAGGTTGGTTTCCAGTGTATGACTTTTTGGCCACAAGCAGACGCATAATAGATAAGATGCAATAATCAACATCACCAGTAGTAAAAACTAGCACTGTTTGGACCAATGTCCTCTCTCATTCCCCCAGTCTTTGCCTCTGCAACAAACCACTGCAGGGCCAGCAACTGACGTCCTGACACTCTCAGCTGTGCCTGTGGGGAGAAGGTCCCTCCAGGTGTGAGGCAGGTGGTCGATAACTCAAGGACCTTCTTTCGCTCCTCTCTGCCCTTGACTGGGAGGGCTCCTCAGGTACCAGGCAATCGCCTCCGTCAGACGGCTGCCAGATTCTGTATTCCAGTGCTGACACTGAGATTTTATGCCCGTTCCCCAACTTTCAGTTCATTCTCCTGAAAGCGTACATTCCGAGCAGGGACACCCCACGTTCCGAGCAGGGACACCCCCTCTCTGAGCCGGATTTGCAGAGCCTTGTTTCAAATCCACGTGCTTCTGTTTGAAGTGTTCTCTTCCCGCTGATCTGCACTCTGAGTTTCTGGTCTAAGACACATGCAACTCCCAGTACCTCTTCAAGTGTCGAATCTTTGACTTGCTCATGTCACTTTCTATTCTCAGACCTTATCTCTGATAATAGTGTGATTCTGTTACTAGTCACTGGGTTTTTGTCTAGAGCTGGCCTGCCCGCCGGGCCTTAGAGACTGTTGCTTGAGCTCCCATATGCTATTCAGCATACATTTGTGACACTGAGTGCTTTGTATTGGACACCCACGGTGAATACTGCCTGAACTGGTTAGTTTAGGTTACAGTCTCAGGTATTCGACCTTGACCACTTGGACAATTTTGTTGTGAGTTACACTTGATTAGGAAATCTCATCTTTGGCCAGAAGGTGAGGTTAACACTACTCACTAGCTTTTTCTGAGAGCACACATTAATGCCTCAGTGAAAACTATGAATACATTAGGAGAAGTTTAATGCAGTATATATTATTTGCCCTGCGTGTTGTCATGGCTTTATCAAAATCATGTCCCCATGTGCTCCAAGTTAAGTTGTTCTTAATCTAGATTATGAAATCAATTAGGGAAGGCAAATCGAGTGATCAGGTGAAGGAACACAGAGGCATCAGTCATACACAAAACACATATCCAGAAGACAGGGAAGTACAGTCCAAAGGCAGTTCTGTGACAGCTGTAAATGGCAGCAATCTGTTTCCTTGTGGAATTATTAATAAAGCTCCTGTATAGTTATCATGCACACATCCTCATTTTTAATGGGCAACGTTTGCAATAGATATATACCGTGATAATGTAGGGTTTAAGCTATGAATAGACTTTTAAAAGGTTGTATGACTGCACAGCTAATGACTTCGATAACTTGGTTGCAGTGTACCCTACCTGCATATATTCACTTTTTTATCCGGAATTTAAAAGAACACTGAGTTTAAAGAATTACATCTCTCATAAAGAGATTTTAAATGCTTTTGGTAAATTTTGGTAAATTCACTAAGGCAGATTGGCTTGCTGCTCAGTGACGAAGATTTAATACTTAATGAAATAACAGATGGTAGGCAATCATTTCAAAGGGGAAGGTCATGACTAATAGCATAAAGATAATTAATTGCATGGATGTGAGCCTTTGATACTGTCATTGCAAACACTGATCACCCTGGAATTTTTATAAAAGATATTTTCTATTCAAGTTCCATGTTGTCTTATAAAGCTGATAGAGACTGACCATGAGAACAGAACTTACAAGGGACTAAGACACCTTTAAATCCATGGCTCAGAGATAGAGTAGAATGTAGAGCAGAGATATATGTAACATTAGCTTAGCAAGATTTTCTTACATGCATATGGGTAGACCTTTGAGTAACAGTGCAACTATGCTCAAACCACATTGTACTTTTACCACATATTGGCATGAGGACAGTGGTGTGCTGTTGATTTTGCACCTCTCTTTCCAAATCTCCACCATATTAGTAGTTTGAAATTACTGATTGTGCAGGTTATAGCTTGGAATCACACAACTGCTATACATTGGGGACTTGGGAGGGGAGTTGATTATTAAACATCTACCAAGACATTCACGACAAGGTGAGGAAGGTGAAGTGTGCAGGGTAAGAACGTCCTGGTCCTAATGTGACAGCTGATATAGGAGATATTAGGACACCTTGTTATAGGACATGTCCTGATATGTGTGTGTGTATATATATGGGGGGAGGGGAGATGTCCTGATATAGGACAACTTGTTATAGGAGGGAGAAGACTGTATACAAAGGATGACATTTTTGCTCACTGCCTCCCAAGAATCCATGCGTCAGTCATTTTTTGCTGCCTTCAAAATGGTACCACAAAGGGGCTAGATCCCAGTCCTGGCCAGCACATTTAAACATGTAAAAAATATGGGGCACCTGGGTGACTCAGTTGGTTAAGCGTCTGCTTTTGGCTTAGGTCATGATCCCTGGGTCCTAGGATCCAGCCCCACATTGGGCTTCCTGCTCAGCAGGGAACCTGCTTCTCCCTCTCGTTTAAACCCTCCCACCACTCATGTTCTCTCTCTTGCGTGCAAATAAATAAATAAAATCCTTAAAAAAAAAAACATGTAAAAGATAATACAGCAAGTATATAACTTCGCTAGGGCAAGTCCTTTCTTTCTGTATCCAAGTAACTGGAAGAAGAGTGGATCAGGTAATCATGTATCCCGCTGACCTGCCAAAGCTAATTCACATCCTGAAGGCAGAACACGAATTAGTAAAATGTAGGATCCTGGATATTAGGATCAGACATTAAAATAGGGAACACCAGGGGTTCAGGAAAAATCTGAGGATCCTAACCCAACCTCCAAAGCTACTCTGGTTGCATGCTTCCTCCTAGGAGGGTCTAAATAGACACATATTATAATAAAAGTGCTGTATAATATTGGTATTTTAGAGTGAAGTGGAATGACGCTTTAACCCCCCAGTTGATTTTTATCAATTATTTCCTTGAGGTCAGGGAATGAAAAGCCAGTGCAATTCTGATTTGAGAGCAAAGCTGGCTATAATTTCTTGCACTACTAAATATAAAAAAAGTTCCTCAAAATGAAATTGGCATCCAGCCAGCTCAGTTTGAAGGAGCACGTATCACCAAGGAGGCTCAAAACCAGGGATGTACAAAACAAGATGTTTTACCAATTAAGGCCTTATTTGAGCCCAAGTGTTTGGCCTCACGCAAAGTAGGATTCAGAGAAGGTGAAGGATGAAATCTAAATATTGCCATTCAAGTTTCTCTTGAAGGCAATTAATTAGAAATGTTTTATTGAAATAAGGTCTCAAGGTTATTCAGCTCTTGAAATACTTAGGACTTACTCTTTGTGTTAGTATTTTCAGATGTTAGTATCTAAGGGTTCCTTTCAATATCCTTGCTTTTCATCTGTACCCACTGTGAAACTCCGGTATAGGTCTCCTGTCCTCATCAAGTAGCTTGATGCTAAGGGATTTCTTAAAAAGACTTAGGAAAAAAAGAAAGTATTCCATGACAATTAAAATAGTTTTAAATCTTAAAGAAGAATCTTCATTTCAATAATAGTGACTAAAACTAAGAAAAGTCTGCCCACCTGGCAATGCCCAACCAGTTCCCATTTTGTCACTTCATTCTATCCTGTGTTTAGTCCTAGGGCTGTTGCCCAACATTGATGATTACATTTTAATTATTCCTTTACAAGTAATTAAGAAAGTAAGTAAATATAAAATGCTCTTTTTAAAAGAAAATCAATGAATGAACCTAAAAATAGTGAGATTAATGGCAAAGAGCATTCAGAGAACAGTCCCTTTACAATATGATTAGGTCTGTGCATTCCAGTGTTAATAACTCCGAGAGTCAATTTGGATCTTCCCAAGGTCCGCCGCTTTTAGAAGCCAATGATTCCTTCTCGCAATCTGATTCTGAGTGATAAGTTGATGGATATTCTGTGTGCTCTTCCAGGATCCTGTTGGCTCTCTTTATTCAAGATACCCTTTTTAATGAGAGATCAATATTTCCAGGGTACATTTGCTTTCACTTCCTATACTCGGGAGTCTGGGTGGCTACACAGTCACTAATACCATCAGAAGCTCCACCATCACTCAACCGAGAGTCTCCTGAGAGCCTGCTTCATGCTCAGCACTGTGAAAATTGCTTTAGAAGACAAAGTAATAAAAACTGAAAAATGGTATTATAGTCTTCAGAAGAGAGTAATCAACATGGCGAAGAACATTACACCATTATGCAATTAGAGTTTTGGAGTCAGATAATTTTTGAATTTCTGATCTGCTTCCAACAAGCTGTTTAGTCAAACTAACCCAATTAATAAAATCAAACTTGTTCCTCAGCACTAAGAAATTGGATTATAGAGCACATTTAGTATGTAGGATAGTGCCTGCTACAATTTATGTACATATTGTAGTCTGATGACAATCATTATTGATATAAAGATATAATGTAAAGATCATCAAATGGGGAAAGAAAAACTGGTTTCTGTATCTGAACCTACCAATTACAAGTTCACTTACTGTAGTCACGGGGCCAGACATTTAGCTTCGTTGATTCGCAGTATCCTTATCTCTGAAGTAAAAAAGGTGAGTAACTCATTAACCATGAATGTTCTTCCAGTTCTATCAGCCTCTGATTCTATGAATATTCCACGTCCGCTAAATAATGGCTTACAGACACTAAAGACCTTTTGGATGGCTCTGTGTGTGTGTGTGTGTGTGTTGTGATCTCCTCAAAGTTTTCCATTCTCACCTGTAGATTTATCACCTATAGAATGCTCATATGAATGCCTGCTCAGGTTTTGCATTTCATTTTAGACAGGCCATCTGTCCAGGAGAGTCTGCAGTCCATCTGTAGCCATGGTTCCCGGGGAGAACCTCTGTCTCTGTGCTCTGTGTCTAGAGGTAAAGGACATGGCTGTTCAGGAAATCTGCATATGCTTTTTCAAATTAGGTATCAAGGCACCTTCTCAGTCCAAGAAAAGTTCTGGCTCCCCTTGTTCTTCTTTGTTTTTGTTTTTTTTGTTTGTTTGTTTGTTTGTTTGTTTTCAGAATATGCCTGTGGGGACACAGCAGGCTTATTTTTGTTTCCTCCTTAATATTGCTATGGTGCACACTAACACAACCCCCTGCCCCCGCATCTCACAACTGAAACAGAACAGCAAATAATTCCTCCAGTTTTCCTCTTTCTTGATACCTACAAGACCTTATTTTTTGACTGAATTAATAATAATAATTGAAAAGACAGAAGACAAATCTGCAGAGTGAAATTAGAGCTCAGGTTTTGGATGTCTGGACATTAATGTGGCTCCCAGCAAGAGGGTCCCGGAAGTCTTCGGATTTAGTTTGTTTCTGCTGAGAGTGAAACTCACTAAACCTTTAACGCTCTTTCCCTCCCCCGACTTTCTCTAGCTTCTGCTAACCTCTTCTGTCATTTTGTCACACAGGACGGAGAGGAGGGTCCTCAGAAAGATTGAGTGTGTAAACTGTTGTGTTTTTAAAAATCCCTAATTATTCATTTTTGGCAATGGGAAAATGGGTTTTTGTGAATATTCTCTTTCCAAACTGTTTCTGGCATAAATATTCCAGATTCAAACAACATTAATATTCTTTTTATTTCTTGTTTAATTAGTTGCATGTTTACCTCTATTCAAACCATTATTAATAATGAGCATCTATAATGCAAAGCTCTACGGTAAGCATTTTAATTTGTGTTTCCTCATTTAATTTTTACAGCTTCCGTGTAGGTCATGGACTGCTATTCTCTCACTTTGTAGTCTTATTCAATGCGATAGAGAATGGTTAGACAGGCTGAAAGATCATGGAGCAAGAGATGGATATGATAGCAGACCCCTTCTCTGCCTCTACAAATACCCTGCCCTTAATCATCACACAGTCACGTGTAACCAGGAGACAGAGCAGGGCTGGCCATTGTTTGCAGGCACCTCAACGCCAGGTGTCTTTATTTATTAGAGCTGTAAACTAACTTCATTCAGAAAATCAAACTGTGAAACTGACATTTTAACTTCCTCCCCAAATTTTAGGAGGCTATGAGTAATTTTTCCCCCTTTAGGTGGGGTTAAAAAATCCAGTTCTTTGGGGGGGGAGAAACAAAATAAAACATTGATCATCAAGAAATGGGCGTTAAAAACAACACGAGTTGTGTGAAAAATAACGGAGGTGTATTTGAATAGCAAATATTCAGTGTATCCAGTCTTCACATGTGTTTATTTTCACACTACTCCCTTTGGTTTATTTTCAAGGTTAGATTTCTTTGTTTTTATGATCAAATTGGAGGTCAGACATTTTGCTTAGACTGACCAGCTGTTGAGTGTAGGAGTGTTTGCGGATCAGAGAATGATCCATGGGCTCTTGGCTGTGCGGTAGGAATCAGGAACTGCTCTATGGAAATCAATTCGATACAGTGTTTCTGGTGATTCTTTCACCAGCTTATCTAAGAGAAAGTGTGCCAGGTAAGCAGAAACCATTTCTTCTGAACAATTCTATAGACTGAACGGATTCAAAAGAGAAAATATAATAAACGTACCTTAAATAAATTGATTCAGTGGATTCATAAGCATATCATCAGAGATGTTTCTCAGAGTCTGTAACATCCTTTCTTCTTTTAGGATGCTGGCTTTATTAAGGAATTAATATGAAAACATCAGGCAAATATCGGGGCCAACAACAATAAAGCTGGCATGGTTTTCAGTTAAATACCCATGATTTGCCTCATTAAAGAAATTTGACTGTACTGTCAGGTTTTTCAAACATGTCCTTGAGCACATCTCATAATTTTTGAGAGAGATTACAAACTAATTTGTTTCATAGAAAGTATAATTTCGATGCATATTAAGAATGATGATGCCTTTTCAATAACTTTGGCTGCATTGATCAAGAGTTTCCTACAGTGGGATTCTCCCTGTTCCCACTCAGCTTCTGGTGCTACAAGAATAATGATTTGAAGTCAACTTAGGAACATTCACTTCAAATGAGCAGTATCTTCTTTTTAGATCAAAATTCAGGGGCACCTGGGTGGCTCAGTGGGCTAAGCCTCTGCCTTTGGCTCAGGTCATGATCTCAGGGTCTTGGGATTGAGCCCTGCATCGAGCTCTCTGCTCAGTGGGGAGCTTGCTTCTCCCTCTCCCTCTGCCTGCCTCTCTGCCTACTTGTGATCTGTCAAATAAATAAAATCTTAAAAAAAAAAAAAAAGAACAGCTTTTGAGCTATTTATAAAAACATTTCTCCCTCAATGTACCTGTTAAGAAAAAGCTTGATTTCATGAAATATGGTCATAAAGTGTTAAATGTTTAAAAATGTCCTTTAATTGTTGAAAAAGAAAAAGTCACAAGAGTTCTAGAAAGCTGAGAGAGAAAACATTCCAGGTATTCTATGAAGGATAATATTCAGATAAAACTTACGGAGTAAATTTGCATGTCCGGGGATGCATATTTTTAATTAAGTATTTTATTTTCTGATCCGTTTCACCCACAGTCCTTAAAATTACATAAATTTATAGGAAGCAGGAGCAGAAAGACTAAAGATGTGCCCAGGTTAGTAAATGTTCCTAAGCCCACCAGTAGTGCTACTAACCTACCTCTTCCCCCATCACAGTACACTTAGAACAATCGCATTGCTGACCTTCTCCTCCTAAATCCACATGAGGTTAGGGAAAAAAAATGAAACAGGGCAAAACAACTCAAGTTTTGGAAGTCACAAGGTTTTATGCAAAATAGAACAAAACCAATTTTAATTGTATTCTAAGTGATTTCAAATCCCTTCTGCCTCAACTGGTACTATTGTTTGTTTACCCAACAAATGGGATTATCATCTATTTTGTAGTCAGTAACACCAAATTCACTGCCAGAGCCTCAGAGCCAGGACTAATGTGAGAGTAAGTAATCTGAGCAAAGAATAAGATTATACCACTCTAGCTCCAGGACCAGGATAAGTAAATAGATGTAGACATTTTTATTTATCAAGCAAGCATCTACCTTTCACAAAAAAAAAAAAAAAAAAAAAAAAAAATCTCTGAGTTTTGCAATAAAATATAAATAAATGAGCCGTTCTTGTACTATTCCAAGGTGAGACAAACATGCAAACAAAGAAACAGTGGTTACACTGAGATATAGAAAGCATTCTTATACCATTTTCAGGACAAGATGGAGAATATTTTGCTAGTTTAGTTTACAGAATGAATGCTGCTTCGAAAATTACTCCTCCATTTGAATAGTCCAGTTTTTAATTCAATGTTCCTTTTTTTTTCTTATTTTGACAAATTTAATTGCTATAAAACAAGCTCTTTTAAAAATAGTCTGACATTATAAGTGTAATTAGATATTTGTCTCTTTTACTGAAAATGTTAACTTAGTTTAACTATTTACAAAGTTTGTATGTTTAATTTTGTTCATTTAAATATAGTTTAAAAAGTGGGAGGAAGCAAGAACATTGAAATCACAGAGCTTAGAAAGAAATGAGTGGCAATTTCAACCCTAACAACAAATCCCCAATATATCAATAGTCACATACTGTTCTTCTGACCTATATAATATTTATTATATTTTGGCTTTCCTGTTATTATTTACACGGGTTTTCAAAGTAATTTCCCATGTTGGGAATATCTACGCACTACAATTTCTCATTGTTTACCCGTGAATTCTCATTAGCAACAGATTTTATTTCTAGATGTCCCTAAACACTATCATGATCAACTCTGAGCTGAGTTGCTAAGAATATGGAGGGGAACTGGCAGGTAAAAATCTTAAAATTGTGATGGAAATGGCAGTTCTTGGTCTTTCAAGGTTCACATTTTCCAAGGAGCCCATCACCAAGAATGACATGAACGTGGCTTTCGGGTCACTGGACTTTGTATTCATGAAGAAGATGGCTTCATATTGTGTGAGCAGTTCTTCCTTAGTTTCATCAGAAGAAGTCCTTGAAAAGTAAGCTGGGTATTTTTTATCTCATCCAACCACGTTGGAGTGAATGCCTCTCTTCAGTAGAGTTAGTGCAGAAACTATTCACATCAGCTTACTTTCAGAACTTCTCCCTGCTCTACGTATTTCTGCCACTATCCAAAAATCAAATATTCCTGGGAACCTTTCCTAAACTGAAATGGTGTAGAGCAAAGAAGTGATTACCTTTTGGTAAAAGTGGAAACCCTCTTTGGATTTCCTTCAGTCAGGGAAAACAAGTGCTAACATAGTCTCTCAGAAAAGTGAAGTAGCCAGTTTTTGCTATTCTGGGTAAAGACAGGAAACTGGGCTTTAATCACAGCTCTGTTATCAACCAGCCTGTGACAGTGAGCAGAACGGTCACCATGTGCTTTAGTTTCTCATTGGTAAAATGAGCAGAAAGGGCGATATCTCTAAGTCGCTTCCAGTTTGGAAATATTTTAAGACTTTAAACTGGGAAGGTTTGAATATCAGAAACTTCTTTTTCCAACTTTTCCAAAATTTATCCTATTCAAAACTTTGTGTTGAATTAATAGGATAAAGAAAACCATAAAGGACTAATTTGAAAGATCTTTTTTAATGATTTTTTATTTATTTATTTGACAGACAAATCACAAGTAGGCAGAGAGGCAGGCAGAGAGAGGGAGGGAAGCAGGCTCCCTGCCAAGCAGAGAGCCCGATGCGGGGCTTGATCCCAGGAACCTGGGATCATGACCTGAGCCGAAGGCAGAGGATTTAACCCACTGAGCCACCCAGGCACCCCTAAAGGATTTATTTGAAAGAGGGTTATGATGGCGTTCTCTTTTGCTTTGATGCTGTTAGTGGCTGTAATGGGAGGAATAAGTATCATTTCAGGGCTTTTAACCTCCAACTGGTGGAAATCATTTCCTCGAGCCCTATCTTCTTCTCACCAGTGTCTGAGGTTAAAACTAATCTCCGTCTAACATCCAGAGCTGTATACAGATGGTAGAAGATATAAATGGATTGAGTCCCGATAGATTAATATGTACACAGTGTGCTATGTTTCCTATATAAATTCAATATGATTTCATTAGAAGACGTGAAAAATAGTTAAGTCTGGGATAAAAAATTCTATGTCATTTTATGATAAACCCCTGAATTTAAGATGAACCCTTTATGTAGTGATCGAACTAAACAAAATTCTTTGTCATTTCCAATTAGCATTCTGCAAAAGCCTGAACTCTACCTGTGAGTATTAATATGTCTGAATGTTAAAGCTGAAGTAAGGGATAGAGAAGATGCAAGACAATTCCACTTGCAGACCAGAGTAGAGGTTGGAAAGTCAGAGGTTGCTGCTAAGGCAGAGATGGGGGGAAAAATGCAGCCATCCAAAGAGTGCAAGAATGGGAAGAAGGGATAAAGGCAGGCGAGACAAGAGGGTGAGAAGTAATATATCTTAGTAAATTACAAAAATTGCTAAAGGCAAAGGAAATTATCTGTGAGCTATGAGCTGTTCATAAGAATCTATTATTACTCTTATTTCCTTTTACTCTGACGTGAATTTTCCTACAGTATCAATTTATTATGTATATTATCTTCTCGGTTTTAACCTAATCATCTAGTAATTCTAATTACAATGGCGCTTCGTGCCTCTCCCCACCTCTCCGCTATTCAGAGAGTAACAGCGCTAGAGTCTTAACCAAATGCTGTTCGGCTGTTTCATTGAAGAATCTCGGTACAGATAAAGACCGTGTATTATGTCTGCCCATTTTACAGTTTACAGAAATGAAAATGTGTGAGAGGCAACAGGTGCATCAATGAATGTTAGAGTGAATTGAATAATAAAAAGCATCTGCACGACTGTCAGTACATCTAGCAAAAGTAACAGTAAGAATCTTCAGATCTACAGAGTACATTTTTCTGTGACTTTGTGTAAAAACCTACTTAAGGAATGATGAAGTTAATACCTGCATTTGTCACCTGTCTGTGATCCAACAGTGTAACTCAGGGGCAGGTAAACTCAGTCTCCTGGGTGAATCTATGTTACCACCTGTTTTTGAAATGAAATTTTATTGCAATGTAGCCACACTATTTGTTTACTCGTTGTCTGTGGGTCCTTTCGCTCTAATACGGCAGAGTTCACTAGTTGAGAATTTGAGGGCCTGCCGAGCATAAAGGGTGGACTACCTGGTCCTTCACAAGAGAAGTTGGCTGACCTCTGACAGCCGCTCAGCGACAGGAGTGGCCTGTCTGTCCGGACAGTCACTCTAACCAGTCACGAGTTTGAAGTGGATTCAGGCCAGGAGAAATGCCAAGGGGTTGGCATGTGAGTGTAGGTATCGAAAGCTTGGCGTGGGCCAGCATCTGAGCAATCTACATACATAGTCACAATTAATGCTTATGACAAAAGATAAATACTGTTACTATTGTCATTTTATAGATGAGACAACTGGAGAGATTTTGTAGTTCACCTCTGTTTGCCTACGTGTATGGAAACCAGGGATGCCCCCAGAGTAATCGGATGCTGAATTCATTTTAAACCTGAACAGAGCGATATTTGGGGAGAAAAGTTATTTCGTGTCCTCTTGTTTTCCTTATCTTCCTGTCTTTTAAAGGTTGCAGCTGGGACAAGGCAACACAGAAAACACAGACAGGAGCCTCTGTGCAAAAAGGAGTATACAGGGTGAACTTTTAGCGGCTGTAACCAAGACCACCCAAGAAGAAGCAGCTTCCAGAACACGGAAGCCCTTTCCCTCAGGTCTTCTACAGCCCCCAGGTGAGTGGTACAGGTTGATGCTAGCACTTTTCCAATCTGCCCTTCAGAGAATTCGAATTGCTTCCGTCCACAGCTTTGCTCTGGCTTAGGGGACAGATCATCCTCTGCATGAGAGGAACTGGGTCACAGACTCTCCCCTTTTCCAGGCTGCAGATAGGGAAAAGAAAAAGAGACACAACCGATGTCTCAGAGTCATACTGGGAGGCGGTACACTTGACCTCCACTCACACACACCAGGAGAACTTGGTCATAGGGTATCAACTTACCTGCAAAGAAGGCTGGGATAGCCAACCGCAAACTTATTCCTGTAGGAGAAGGGATGGATTTTTTGTTGACAAATAGTTATTTTCACAAAAGCAAAGAAGGAAAAATGTGACCCTTTTACGGTTCTTGGTGGGATAGCTGACGCGTAAGTTTTATGGCTCAGTTCTCCAGCAGGCAAATCTTTATGATAGCAAGGGAGAGAGAGAAGGGGCAAGTGGCCTGTTAGAGTTTGAACTGAAAAAGAATCAGAGCTCACAGACCTCCCCACACCGTCACCTCCATTAGAATATCCTTGGATTACCCATTCACTAGTCTGCATACTTAAATATTTTTGATTTTCAAATCTATAGTATACCTACCCTTTGTATTTTACATCTTTTTATAATCTCATTTTTTCCAAAAATAATATGATAGTGTTAGACTATTATAACATAAAGTACACAAATATATAAGTATATATATATATATATATATAAGTATATATATATATATTTTTTTTTTAAAAGGATACCTTTATTTATTTGAGAAAGAGAGTGTGGGGGAGGGGCAGAGGGAGAGAGAGAGTCCTAAGCAGACTCAGCACTGAGAGCAGAGCCCGGCGCCCAGTGCAGGACTCCATCTGGGACCCCAAGATCATGACCTGAGAGAAAACCAAGAGTCAGAGGCTTACTCAACTGGGCCACCCAGGTGCCCCCACAAATATATAAGTATATTTTATAGCATGCATACTTAAACATATTTCTAGCCTAAGATTATATTAAGTGATATTTGTTGTTTATTTTTCTTATGTGAAAGTTTAAAGACAATAAATGGTGACTTTTCTTCATTTTGGAGGATCTAATTCTTACTGCTATACTACTGTATTTTAATTCTTACTATACAATAGCAGAACAGAAAATTAGAGCTCTGAGCATTTGGGGATGGAAAAGGTTTGTAGATAACAAAACAAATCAGTTGAGACTTGAAGGGAAAGTAAAAATAGCAATATGTAGATGTGAAATATATATAAACACACATTGCACATTTCCTAAAAGACATTAAGAAACTCTGTGGTAATGAATATTAGAGTATAAGTGACTGTCCCTCTGATTAACAATGACATTTTCCTTTGCTTAAATAAGCTTAAACTGTCCACTCAAAGTCAACTGTGGGGTCTCTTACAAGAGCATTAACACTGTTCATGAAGGCTCCAGAGTCATAAACTTGGCACCTTCCAAAGGTCCCATCCTCCTGCTAATGATGTCACACAAGGCATTAGGGTCTCATTGCTTGAATCTGGGGGGACACAAACAAGAACACAGCAAATCCCCTACTCTTGCTATAAATATGAAGCCTTAGTTAGACTAACATAATAAAAACATCTAAGTTAATTCTTCTTTAATGCTTACACATCATAGGTTTTGACATTTTTGTCCTGGACATTTATAGTTTAGTCTCCTTTAAAGTGCACAATTAGTAACTGAACCACTCTATTTTGCTATGTAGACTTTTTTTTCTAGAAAATAGCAAAGACTATCTGAATAGAAATAAACTAATAAAAGCTATTCCTAAAGGGAGAAAAAGGGGAGCTACTCAAGCTTTAAGAATAATTAGAACCTGGGTGCCTAGGTGGCTCAGAGGGTTAAAGCCTCTGTCTTCAGCTCAGGTCATGATCTTAGGGTCCTGGGATCGAGTCCCGCATCGGGCTCTCTGCTCGGCGGGGAGCCTGATTCCTCCTCTATCTCTCTCTGCCTTACCTCTCTGCCTACTTGTGATCTCTGTCTGTCAAATAAATAAATAAAATCTTTAAAAAAAAAAAAAGAAGAATTAGAACTTGCTTAAAAATGTATTTATTTCTTTTATTTGGGGTCAGGGGAAGCAGTAATGATAATAACAAATCAATGTGGTTTATGATAAAACAGATAAATGGGAACTGGAATTCCCTTGTAAGATTGAAACCCTAGCTCCACCACCACTTAACATACTCATTTGCCCTTTGTTTCTCCAACTGAAAAGTAGTGTAATATCACTCCCCTTGAAGGTTCATGTGCAAATTAAATAAAGTAATACAAATACAGTGCTTAGAATACCACCAGGCACAGAATAAGCACTTAGCGCTGTGATCTATGATCGATCCTACTGAAAGTAAAATAAAATATGAAATTTGATAGCAATATTTGGACATTTCTTGAAAAATGAAAACCAACTATGATCTCAAATCAATGTTTGCAATGAGAGAACTGAAATAATAATATCCCTGGAGCTATTTCACTTTAACACTGAACAGTGAGTTTGTGTTTCTTGTTACTTGCCAGGACAGGAAAATCAGTCAATTCTAAATTAGCAGTTTCCTTATCTTTTTTTTTTTTTTTTAAAGATTTATTTATTTATTTTACAGAGAGAGAAAGAAAGAGAGTGCACAAGTTGGGGGAGAGGTAGAGAAAAGAAAGAGAATCCTAAGCAAGCTCCATGCTGGGCGTGGGCTGGATCTCAGGACCCTGAGATCATGACCAGAGACCATGACCAGAGCTGAAATCAGAATCGGTTGCTTAACCGATGGAGCCACCCAGGTGCTCCATTTCCTTATCTTTTTAAATAAATATTTTCCATAAAATTAAATTATGAAAAAATGAAAAAAAAATTCCAACTTAGTTTGGACTTGCTCAACTTATTTCTCTGAAAAACAAACAAACAAAACCACAAAGATGCATAAGGGTAATAACTTGCATTTCCTCTAAGTAAATATTGGGACTTTCTGCTCTGGTGGAAATGTATTAAGGAAGTAAAAATTATTTGCTTCAATCTACATGAGATTTTGATAGTATATTTTATCTCTGGAACACATAAGTGCACTATCCAACTCCCCAGAATGAGAAAGAGAACTACATACCATAAGCAGAAATATTGGCATAAAAGGTCAAATTGATAGGCCGTGTATATTCGGTACTGAAAACGCATGGGTCACAGTGGCCTCCAGTCTTGGGAGCGTAGCCCTCATGAGAAATGCAGTGGGACGGAGGAAATGAGGGTACTCACGAGGGCGCAGGACTAACGTTGACGACTGCCATTATCAGGTGACAGCAGGAGGAATTCTGAAAGGTGCTTGTAATTCTGTCAATTTGGTTTTGTTTTCTTTCATACGGTATCTGTTTAGGGTAAACTGATGTTTTCTGGGAGGACATGAAGAACAAATGAGTATAAGGAAATATATTGTGTTCATTTTATAAAATACAATTTCCCAAAGCAGCAATTGTTCGTTCTTGGAGAAAGTCCCGAGACTACGCGAAACTATTAATAAAAATCATTTTTAGATAGCTTAAGTTTCTAATTTTCTGTCTAGCAACGACCAGACTGGGAATGGAAGATCGAGCATGTTAAATCCCATCATTTGAATTCAGTGCCAGTTTATTACTGCACAGTGTGAAAAAAATGACAAAAGAATGTTGAAATATAGTTACCCAAGTAAAATCAAAGAAAAAGTGTATTTTATATGTATGTATGAAAAACAATATTTCCTTAATAAAATCCTAGAGCGGAATAGGTGCAAAAACAGTAGGATAGGTCACTGAAGAGGAAGATATCTGATGCAGGGAGCACACTGAATACAGAAATATTCAGCCTATAGATGGATTTTCTTGGTACACTGGCATATAAAACTGTATACATCTGTGTCTGTGAACTATATTACGGATTTACACTTTCTGACGACGACTAGGGGGGGAAAATCACATTTCCCCACATTTCCTAAATTCTTCTCATATTCTTTCCATTCCATCTTTTCCACGTTCTAGGCAATGCAAGCCCTATTCTGTGGTTTTAAATGAGAGAAACGACTAAAAAAATGAGAGACAAATACAAACTCCAATCTCAGCAAATATCATGAAAACTCATTTGGCAAAAAGGATCTCTGCCTCCTAGGAAGCATTTACAGTGATTATCCACTGACTTAATACTAAACAAAATTTTTCAGAACAGAGCAACATCACACAGCATCACATACGGATTACATTTTTTTTTTCCTAAACGGCACTCAACAAGTGTTTTTAAAATAAAGATTGAAATATTTTAGTAGATCACGGGCACAAGCATCATTCGTTAAAGCAAGTATATAAAGCAATTAAAAATGATGGCTGCTAACAGATTGCGGTCTTTCCAGAGCGAGGCGGGTGAGAGGAGGAAAGAGTCTGGAAGCTCCGAGGGGAGACATGTGAACAAGAACGAACCGCGACAGGCAGGAATGAGAGCCAAGGCTTGAAGCTTGGGACGCTGCGCAAGATTGGCAAGATTGGGTCTCTGTCGGGCACCAGGGACTCAGACAGCAGGTAGCTGTGATTTTTCATCTGACGCCAGATGCAAAGCCACAGAAAAGCAAAAGAAAGCAAAATAACTATTGCCTTGAATTCATTTTGCTTGCAATTATGCAACTCTTCAAAACGTGTGACTATTTCTTAAATTCTGCATTTTACAATCTTTTGCTGCTCAAACTTTTATTAGGAATATTTCAAACAGTAATATAGAGAGGATAATAAAAGGAATATCCTTGCACCTGTTACTTCTATTTGATAGTTGTTAATATTTTACCATATTTGCCTCATCCTTTCTCGTTTGGTTGATTTTATCCAGAATCATTTTCTAGAGTTTTTCCTTCTCTGTGTATGTAAACAATGGTGATTGCTCACTTGTGCCACAATTGTTGCCTAATTGTCTTCAGGTTTTATGATTCAGAACTCATGCTGTAAGAATTATCTTAAAAGCTTTTGAAATTTTTATAGCAATTTTCCAAAGAAAATGTTAGCATAACATAACTTTTTCAATATCCACTTAAAGTAGTATTTGGTTGTCTTTGAATGCTTTATGACCTGGGACTTTTTATTTTCCTTTTCTGAAAATTTTTATTCATAGAAAAAAATTAATCATGCTTTTCTTTCTTTCTTTCTTTCTTTCTTTCTTTCTTTCTTTCTTTCTTTCTTTCTTTCTTTCTTTTTAAGATTCTTTTATTTGAGAGAGTGAGTAAGAGAGAGCACAGGAGCAGAGACAGAGGGAAAAGGAGAAGCAGGCTCCTTGCTGAGCAAGGAGACGGATGTGGGGTTTATTCCAGGACTCTGGGATCCTGACCTGAGCAGAAGGCAGCCGCTTAACCCCCTGAGCCATCCAGGCGCCCTGAGCATGTTTTTCATAATTACATCTTTCATGCATCTCAATACAGTATCACTTGCTCCTTTGTTTCAATGACACACACTGAGGCTTGTTAGATACAATTTTGTCATGGGTTTTTCCTCTTTCTTAAAAAGATATTATTCCACAAAACCTCTTTTGATAGGTGTGTTTTGTTTCCATTAGTTTTCTATTAAAAATAGGACTGTAGTTATTAATCGTGTTCATATGTAATTCCAAGCTCATGCAAGTATCTATTTGAGATAGATTTTGAAAAGTCAACTCTGGGTCCAAAGTTCAATGTACCTCAATTGGTAAGATATTGACCAATTTCCTTCCCTAGACTTGTACCATTTGGCTGTTTCCTCAAACCTTGCCAACAGAGAGAGAAATGTTACCTTAAAGTTAATGTTAGTTTTATGTTGCGTCTTTATTTGCCTTCATCTTTTCGAGGAGTGAAACATTTTTTGCATATGTTAAAAGGGCATTTGAGCTTCATTTTCTACACGTTGTTTTCTCATTTATTTTACCTGATTTTTCTCTAGACTCCTTTTTCTTTTGTATTTATAGGAGTTTTCCATATGTTGGGAAAACAGTAGCCCCTTTTCTGTAATTTGTTGCTTGTCCTTTGATTTTATTTTTATTTTCTATGATGATTTTTTTAAAAGATTTTATTCATTTACTTGACAGACAGAGATCACATGTAGGCAGAGAGACAGCCAGAGAAAGAGGGGGAAGCAGGCTCCCTGCTGAGCAGAGAGCCCAATGCGGGGCTCTTTGTGGGGCTCAATGCGGGGCTTGATCCCAGGAGCCTGGGATCATGACCTGAGCCGAAGGCAGAGGCTTTAACCCACTGAGCCATCCAGGCACCCCTCTATCATAATTTTAAAAGAATCCACCAATGAATTTTACTCGTGTGCATTAAAAAATTAAGCTCTTCATGCTTAAGTCATTTATCTTTTCATGTATTTGAATTCACTATTTTTTGCCCCAATTTTTATTTCTAACATAAGCACTTTTCTAGGCTCATGAGGCTCACTTATTTTCTTTATAATTTTCCTCTTTTGTAGATGACTTTTTCAGTGAATGATGTGGGAAGATGATGGTAGTTGTGCAAAACATTTTTAAATGTTGTAATCCAATTCAGAGCATAGAAAATTTTCCATTTGGATGATAAATTTTTAGTAAAACTGGTATTAAGTCATTATAGCAAATAGTAATTTTATGCAAATTTAGACAGTAAATATTGACTACATTTTTATTATGTTAAATTATTTACATTTTCAACATTTTGTTTGATTTTAAAATTGTCTAGAATTTATTTGCCACATGACAAATTGTTGCATAATTTAGCAGTTTAAAACAACCACTTTATTTTGTTCATGATATTTATAACCTCAGAAATTGAAAAGTCCCGAACTATGTAGTTCTGCCTGGAGTGTCTCCTACAGCTATAATCACATGTCATCTTGGACAGCAATGATTGCTGGTTCAACTTTGCCCTCAAGAAGGGCCATTCAAATGTGGCTGTTGATGCTGGCCATCTGCTGAAAGCTTAGCTGGGCTGTTGACCCCATCACCTACACATGGCCTTTCCAATGTGGCAGTGTTGCTGTAGTTAAATTATTCGCATCTCAGAAGTCACGTAGTATCACTTCTTCCATACCCCATTGGTACAAAAAATCCACCCAGGTTCAAGAAGACAGGACAAAGGCCACAGTTCTCAATGGGTCGAGTGCCCAAGTTCTCATTATTGATTAGCATGTGTAAAGAGAGATACTGTTTCAACCATCTTTGGAAAGGACAATCTGACACATGAAGTTCCTACTAGTATATATTTAGTAATATTGTCATAAATCAATTTACATTTTTTTAAACATTAAAAGACAAAGACAAATACTTCATTTTCTACACAACCTGATCTGCACATTCCTTGGGTCTGGGGAAGATGAGTATACTGCTTTGCTACACCTCTTCCTTGCTGCAATGATTAATTGGTTCACTTTTAACATGATCATGATTATATTTTCCCACAGATTTGATGACTTGGGCTACTATTGTATCTTTCTATCCTTTCCTGAAGCTTGACCCTAAAGATAGGTAAATACATGTAACTGTCAGTATAAATGCAGATGATTAGTTTTCCTTTAAAATAATGGCTTACTTATCAATATTGCAAAGGACAGAGAGGACTTATGTTTAATTCAGATAAGTGATTGCTCCTACAGGACTTTTGGGATGAGAACAGACAGGGAAAAATATGATCTGCTCTCATCTGTAATGTATGTTGCTTTTATTGTAAAAGAAGACAAAAGTAAATATGACAAAATCTCAACTATTATAAATTCTAGGTTATGAGAATATGGTGTTACTTTAGTAAATTTTAGTTACTCTCTCTGCTTGCATCTGTTTTCAAAAATTCTCAGTATAATAAGGAATGTGTACAATAATCAAAACTACAAATGATGATTTTTCTTTAACATGTGCAATGTTACTTTGTTTAAAGATTTATTTATTTATTTTAGAGAGAGGGGAACAGAGGGAGAGGGAGAAAGAAACTTAAGCAGACTGCACTGAGTGCAGAGCCTGACATGGGACTTGATCCCATGACCCTGAGATCATGACCTGAGCCAAAACCAAGAGTCACTTAACCAACTGAGCTACCCAGGCACTCCTATACAATTTTACTTTTTTCTTTTTTTACTTATTTATTTTTTTAAAGATTTTATTTATTTATTTGACAGAGCACAAGTAGGCAGAGAGGCAGGCAGAGGGGGGGTGGGAAGCAGGCCCCCTGCTGAGCAGAGATCCTGACTCGGGGCTCCATCCCAGGACCCTGAGATCATGACCTCAGCTGAAGGCAGAAGTTTAACCAACTGAGCCACCCAGGCGCCCCCAATTTCACTCTTTAAATACAAGGTATAATTTAAAATGAACTATTTTATTTTCATTTTGTTTGCCTTGTAAGTAAATATATTATGTATTTTCTTAGATATAAATCATTTTCATACATTAGAAATATAATTATCAAAAATTTAAACAAAATAATAAGTATTACATTTTCAACAGAACTTTATAATAGTATACATGTACTTTGCAGACCAGTTCTACCAAAATAACTGCAGGTAGAACACTATTATTTTTCTTTTATCATTTCAACCTTAGGAGACATGGCCCCTTGTGTTTGCATATAGTCCTTCCCTCTAATCTGTAAGACTTCCAGAATCAGAAGAGAGACAGAGTAATGACAATGATGAGACTCGTTGTGTCTGGAAAGCCCTGATAATGCTCCACGTGCATTAATGACATCTGTGTAACAGAACACTGTGAGACTTTAAATGGATCTTGGAACCAGAAAACTGTAGCAAGCAATTTCCTGTTTTTCTGCAGTGTGGAATGGTGCTTCTTTGCTGTTTACCTTCTATTAGCTTCTGAAATCAATATGCATGGAAAAGCAGATCATTTTTAATAGGGTCACTTTATTAGCTTAAGAGCTAAAATATTATCCTAACTGAATACTGATTTGTTCTCAAATATATGAATACAAATAGTTTCCTCTAGAGGGGTCATTTTGATCAATACTGAGTCTGCCATAGGCTCTTTTTGTTGAAGTAATGGAATAATGGTAAAAGGTGTTATGAGCCAAGAATTTTAACTGAGTTAATGGTAGCTGGTTCTCCAGAACCTAGAGGAAATTAGAAAATGACCTTTAGAAGGCAGAGCATAGTAAAGTTTAATTCCACAAACTGTCAGAGTTTTAGCATTATTTAGGATACACCTCCAAATATATTTTAGCTTCTGAACATAAATGTTCAGCTATTTTACTTTATAATTTTTGTATATCTTTCCAAATGAGTTATTTTGGTAATATAATCCTCTCGTATATAACTCACTGCATATTTTAGACCAGGTATTGAGAGCCATTCCTTTTTTTTCTTTAAGATTTTATTTATTTATTTGAGAGAGAGGGTTGGGGAGAGAGAACGCAGAATCAGGGCAGAGGGGCAGAGGGAAAGGGAGAAGCAGATTCCCCGCTGAGCGGGGAGCCTGACTTGGGGCGTGATCCTGGGACCGAAGGATCATGACCTGAGCCCAAGGCGAATGTTTAATCAACTGAGCTACCCAGGCACCCAGAGAGTGATTCTTTAAATTAAAGGAAAAGGCTGTTTTTTGACTTTTTACTGTCCAGGTCCTCCATCATCTAGTAGCAATGATGGGCATTCATAGAGCATTTATTATGTGCCCACATTTGACCCAGAGTTCAACACATATACACACTTCCCTCTACCACCACCCCCATTTTTTTAAAAGAGATCAGGCAGTTATAACATTTGGCAAAGTACACAGCAGTTAATTTGTGCAGTGCAAATTCAAACTCCAGTCCAAGCTAAACACTAGGATCTTAAATACTGCTTTGCATCATTAAGCAACCTGGCTTCTTCATTAATTCCCAAATCCCAGTACTGTTTTCCCACAAGTAGGCATTTATCACTCTGCATTTCTCTTTCCACTCTTATTCCTGAAAAAGTCTATCCATACCATTCTCTTCAGATTTCACCCAAACCATTGGACACCCCTCTCTTCAATTGTAGTCTGTCTGCTCTTAGATTCATGCGTCCAAATCACATCATTGTGTGGATAACTGACCATTGTCTCAAAGTGAACATGCTTCAGATCAAACACATTTCTCCCAATGCAGTGCAGTCTTTTCTGTTTATTTTTTAATCTTTATCAAGGCCATAGAGGCTTAAAAATCTCTGTATGCTTTCAAGTTGGTTAAGGTAGAAAGAGATACAGAGTATAAACACTGGGTTTACTGCTGTGATTGAGTTCACAGTATGTGCCAGGCAAAGTTCTTGCTTTCCTGGGGCTTAATTATACCTTAGTTGGAGAAATAGATTCTGGACATGCAAATACACAAATATCTGCATAATTCAAACTTAATACAACCGCCATGAAAATTTCACGTTCTTGTTAAATGGGACAACAAGGAGACTTTAATAAGGAAAAAAATATTAAAAGGTATCAGGCAACATATCTCAAGGCAGTGACTTCTAAGCAGAGACTTGGGTGATGACTACAATTCGGTGGATTCGGTGAAGGATGGCACGCGTGTGTGTATGTGTAGGTGTGTGTGTGCATGCATGTCAGTGTGTATGTGTGTATGTGGTCTCTGTGTGTGCATGTGCAGTGGAGGACAGTGTGAGTGTGCATATGTGTGCATGTGTGAGTGTGGTGTATGAGTGTATACATGTGTGTGTGGCCTGTGTGTGGACATGTGTGTTGTGGGACACCGTTGCGTAGATATGTGTGCCCGTGTGTGCATGTGTATGTGCATGTGAGTCTGTCTTTAGTTGGTTAAGATGGAAAGAATTCTGAAGAATGATTCCCTGGTATTTTCCTTTCACACTTAACTTTGCAGACAGTGGTGCCCTTCACTAAGCATTGGAGAGGAAAAGAGGATAAAGACAATAATTTTGTCTTTCTTGAAGTGATGTTTTTCACAAATATTTCTACTGTTAAAATTCTGATCCAGGATCTAAATCTCATATCTTATCTCATGTCTACATAATTAAACGGAAACAGCCAACTCACTTTTAATTTTAACTTTTCTTCATCTGCCAATTCCATATCCTTAACCATGCCATTTGACATGGTTTGACCAACAGAAGATATCATGGATTCCTATTATTTTAGGGTAATATGTTTGTCTCTGGTGCCCTTGA
The DNA here is from genome assembly GCF_002288905.1 of Enhydra lutris kenyoni. NCBI lineage: Eukaryota > Metazoa > Chordata > Mammalia > Carnivora > Mustelidae > Enhydra > Enhydra lutris. Next base: position 9,833,472 of record NW_019154120.1, on the reverse strand, counting down.
TCAACAGATCCTGCATGAATTGTGTCCTCAGTCCCTTAAGTCTTTCTTCTCCCTGAGGTGATGAGGCTGAAATCATAATATTTTTCACTTCTTCATATATATGAAGTTTGTTCCCAGACCCCAGGAACTGATCAGTCTTTTCAAGCTATCCCCAGAGCCCCCACAGGAAACCTCTTTCCTTAGGAAAGCCATGTTTATCTTTCAGTTCTCAGCTCACATACCCTTGAAACACTGTCCCTCACTCTGTTCAATCTATGTGATGCTCCCTCATCATACCTTAAATTTTCTTTGATAACAATCATTGTTGTAATGTCTAATTATGCACTTATTTGTGTATTTGTATATTTAAAGTATATTTTCCCCAGCTAGAATATAACCAAACACTATAAGAAAAGGACCTCTAGCTACTTATTTTATTATAAGGGTCCAACACACTCCAGGTCCTCAATAATAGATGAAGAAGCTTGAGAAAGGCATATTTCAAAGTCTCTTCATGTATATCATGTGTTTATTAATCTTTGCACAAGTCTGAATACATGAATCTTTTTATCAGAAATACTCTCTATTTTCCCTCTACCCATTCTATATTTTATTCATTCTTTTAAAATTCAAACCACGTTCAGATGCTTCATAAAATCTAACAGGATGTTTCAAACACATTTCTTCCTATCAATTTCTATGTCACTTGCCATCCATAACATATCATTAAATAATTATCCATATGTTTTTCTCTGCTTCCTTGCCAAAACTTTGAACATGAGGTTGATGTCCTATGAATTCTACTTTTGTATATCTCTCAATACCTATAGAACTACATGAGATAAATGGTGCTTTATAAGGATTATTACTTTAATTTTTAAATACTTTATCTGTCATGACATTTAAGATATGAATGAAGTGTAGAAATTAGCAGGCCCAATGGCTGTATTAATTAAGGTCTCCAAAAGAAAATTTACATATTTGACAGAGGAATTGAGAAAAGTGATGGAGGGATAAATTACAAATGAAATCAAGTGGTGATGACCCTATGACCTTGCAATTGCACTACTGGGTATTTACCACAAAGATACAGATGTGGTGAAGAGAAGGGCCATCTGTACCCCCATGTTCATAGCAGCAATGGCCACAGTCGCCAAACTGTAGAAAAAGCCAAGATGCCCTTCAGTAGACGAATGGCTAAGGAAGATGTGGTGCATAAATACTATGGAGTATTATGCCTCCTTCAGAAAGGATAAATACCCAACTTTTGTATGAACATGGACAGGACTGGAGGAGATTATGCTGAGTGAAATAAGTCAAGCAGAGAGAGTCAATTATCATATGGTTTCACTTACTTGTGGAGCATAAGGAATAACACAGAGGACATTGGGAAAAGGAGAGGAGAAGGGAGTTGGGGGAAATCGGAGGGGGAGACGAAGCATGAGAGACTGTGGACTCTGAGAAACAAACTGAGGGTTTTGGAGGGGAGGGGAGTGGGGAGTTGGGTGAGCCTGGTGGTGGGTATTAAGGAGGGCAGTATTGCATGGAGCACTGGGTTGTTGTATAAACAATGAATTTTGGAACACTGAAATAATAAAATAAAATTAAATTAAATAAAAAAAAAAAGAAATCAAGCGGTGATGAAATGTACCCTGTAACCAGCCTGAGGGACAAGGAGAGGGAACAATTACCAACATGTGGAGTGAGAGCCCCAGCTCTTGCTTCAGCAATGGGAGAGATGATCTGACAGGAGCTATGGTCTCCAGGAAGGGATTGGAGTCACTGACAACCCTTAGCCTTGCCAGCCAGAGACCCAGGGGACAAACACCATTCTCACTGTCCTTCCACCCCTACTCTCCAGCTAGTGATTCCCAATGGCTGAATTTAAACTAAAGCCAGAGAGTAAATTCCCTTTGTTGTCCTGATGGTCAACCACCCAGGAAATGGAGCAAAGTGGAGATAATCTGACAGTACAAGAAGGATATCCAGGACATTGACATTTTAGTTTGGTGTGGTCTGGGAACACAGAGGCCCTGATATACATTGTATCAAGCAAGACAGAACTTTGTTTTTCTCCTTTGTAACTCTCTGAAGGTAAATGAGCCAGCCAGCACTGGTAGGGCGCCTCTGCCCTTCTAATCACAGTCTCCACCTCTATGTCCAAAGTGGCTGATCCAGATCCTGCCACCAGTCATCATCCCAGGCAGCAGGAATGAGGAAAGAGCAAGCAAGCATATTGCTTTGAAGAGCTTGGTGTGAAGGAGGCACCTATCACTTCTCACATCCACTGCCCCATCCAAAGTCATCTGATATAAGGAAGAGCTGGATAAGTCTTGGAGATTTTACTACTAAAGGAGAAAAGAAAGACCTAGGGCTGGTGGGAAACTGTCAAAGGTGCTCCAAGCCAAAGAAATGCCATGTGTGAAGACACTAAAGAAAGAAGCTTGCTTGAGCACATTTATGCCTGAAGACAATAATAACTAACAGCATTTGTAAATAAGCATACACAACATTCTATAGTGAAGTTTACACATTCTTTCATATATTGTGCACAATAATTCTTCCAAAGTGCCTTACTTTGAACAATCAACTTGCCTACATGGCTAATAAAATACGTGTACTAAACACATATATTGGGTTTATTGCTTCAATCAAATAAACCTCAGAGCAATTTTAATTGGATGTATTTCTAATGACATGCATAATTGTCTTTGTGCTACACACTAATAATGCAGATGTAAGTGAAATGCCATTTCCAAATAATACTAATTATACTCATGTAGGTGGAAAACCAGATTACATATTTAATTTGCTGATATCTCTAATAGACATTCTCACTAGGATTATTTGACTCTCCTCAATATCCTTGTGAAGCAAGACTGATGCAGACATTGTGGTAGGATTTTACCATCTTTGGGGATAGATTTATTTAACACATGACTGTAAGTTTCTCTGTGCTCATTTCATATTAGTGGGTGCCTCCTACACCTGTCATATCTCTAAGGGATCATTACATTGTCCTACTCTCTTAACAGGGTAAAGAGGAAATCTAGGATGGACAAAGGACAGATTTAGAAGAGGCACTGGATGGTATGAGGTCAGTCCTTATAACCTTTCCTCTCACATTCCATCTCTCCTTCATCTCTAAGCCCTCTTAGTTCCATCAGCCATCCTTAGATTGTCAGGCACAGGATAATCACTGGACCCTTTCTCAAAACTCTCTGCACTAATTGTATGGCTTGAAATGTCAAATGATATAGTAAGGCATTCCTTAATTAGAGATAAAACCCACAGTATGCAAATCTCTGAAGAAGTTAATAAATTATAAAGTCTGAACCTGACTTACTATGTAATTGACAAAATCAGATGCCTTCCTGCAAAGGGGAGCACATTGAGAAGCAGTAAATCGCTGGTGCTAGAAGGGTAGGAGATTTGGCCTTCAAGAAATAAAAGGAGCAAAGAGAGACTTAAATAAAAGTCACTTATTTTATAATGGGTTCTTAAATTATCTCTGTTTGTCCTTATGTAGACGCAGGTGCCCAGTTACATATACACAAAATCATTTTTAAATATTTTCATCCCTATAACATTTTGAGTATTGTGTTCAGGATGTTCTTTATGCATTCTAAATCTTTGAAATTCTGAATATATTAACAATAAAAAATGCTAGGCACTCAGCATTTATGTGTTTCTACCATATATCCCTTGTATGGGATCATTGATTTTGCTCATGGCTGCAATTGCTCTATTTCAGTTTTCTAGGTAATCATGACTGGTCATTTTTTAGTATTTCATATTTAAGTGAACATGTTAGGAAAACATAGTTGACTGCTGAGCCACATAGTATACTGTGTTTGCCATCCTGAGCAACTTTGTTATTATCTCTGGAATTAATAACTATCTCATTTTTCCTTCTGTCATTTCCTGTGGTCCTTTCAATCTTCCATCCCCTCAAAAAGCAGACAGAGTTATAACAGTCTAATTTGTTTGAGTAAAGTGGGTTCTCCTTCACTTCCTTTTTTTTTTTTTAAGCAGTTTTTTTTTTTTTTAATTGTGTTATTTTAGTTGCCGTAGAGTACATCATTAGTTTTTGGTGTAGTGTTCCATGATTCATTATTTGCATATAACACCCAGTGCTCCACGCAATCCCTGCCTTCCTTAATACCCATCACCAGGCTCACCCATTCCGCAACTACCCTCTCCTCTAAAATCTTCAGTTTGTTTCTCGGAGTCCACAGTCTCTCGTGGTTCATCTCACCCTCCGATTTCCCCCCTTCATTTTTCCTTTCCTTCTCCTAATGTCCTCCTTGTTATTCTTTATGTTCCACAAGTAAGTGAAACCATATGATAATTGACTTTCTCTGCTTGACTTATTTCCCTCAGCATAATCTCCTTCAGTCCTGTCCATGTCGATACAAAAGTTTGGTATTCATTTCCATTTTTTAAATTACTTTTGTCTTCATGTTTCACCCTAGGCTTTTTACACCATTGTTTTACTGGTGTTCCCTTCCAGTCATCTATGAATGCCCTTCTTAGGTGGTATGCCTTGTCTACTGAATATCAAGTCTTTCTTTTTTATTAGATAACAATCTTTTAGATAAAAATATCTTCCTTTGTCAGGATAAGAAAGTCAACATGTAAAGTAATTATTTGTTAAATTTATATTTAACCCTTCTTTCAACATATGAAAATATACCTCATCTTCTAACTGGGCTGCAGACTATACAGTGATAAGAAAAATTCCCTTATATGTCCAACTGGTCCACAAGTTTCCAAGAAACATGTCAATTTGTTTTATTGTCATATACTTTAGCACCTGTATGTTATTAAGACTAAAAGTCCCAAATAATTCATATATATTGTATGTAGTTAGGTTGTGCTATAAATGTAAGTTGATTGATCATGGTGGAAAGTTCTTTGGAATCTCACGTATATGACTCAAATCTTTATCTTGGAAGAAAAGAAACATTATAATGTAATACATTGACCAAAAACTGCATATATATGTATACACATATGTGTACTATGTAGTCCCATTGTCAATACTTAATATATAACTCTTAGAATGGAAACTTCTTTATGACTTTAACAGGTTAGATACACATTTTTAGCCAATTTGCCTGAATTGTACTTAGTTTTTAAAGAATATTTATCATAGCAGTTAGTAATTTTTTGAAAAATAAAAGTACCAACCTCAAGTAAAATTTTAAACTTGCCAGAACAGACATCTCCTAATTCTGTCAACATCTTCAGATTTCCAGATTCTTAAGGAGATTAAATACATGCTATTGTTTCTTAGGAATGCAAATGGAAAATGTCATTTGTTATTGAATCACTATTCATTAAGGTAGTAGATATATCATCTATTCAAAATTTGGTTTGCGGGGCACCTGTGTGGCTCACTGGGTTAAAGCCTCTGCCTTCAGCTCAGGTCACGATCCCAGGGTCCTGGGATCGAGCCCCACATAGGGCTCTCTGCTTGGCGGGGAATCTGCTTCCCCCTCTCTCTCTGCCTTCCTCTCTGCCTGCTTGTGATCTCTGTCTGTCAAATAAATAAATAAATAAATCTTAAAAAAAAAAATTCAGTTTGTGATATTCATCTTTTGGCAGCGTTTTCTCTTCCTGGTATAAGTCAGTAGCTTCTCCCTGGTGTTTCTATCCCATACAATTTGTTTATGGATCTATGCATATTCTATTTAACCATGTAGGAAAGATGAAATACTAGCTATTCCTGCATGGTGCACTGGTATCTATCAGAAACGTGGACCAGAATAGTTACTTAGGGTAATTTAGTTGAGTACTACGTCCTTGAGGTCCTGTGCTTCAGGAACACAAGCAACAGAGTTACCAGCTCATTGCAATTTCTCTTAATCTGTGAGATTTGTTCAACTGTTCATGCTTAGATGTATCGATTAATGGTATTTCTTCATGTTTTCCTAGATACTGCCTGCTCTTCTAACAACCAGATTTTTTTTTTTAAATTTTTGGTCACAGTTGTGAACTCATAAAATATAGTCACCTTAAATGTAAATCTTTGACTTCAGAGGGGTATAAAAGACCACCTCTAAATGAGACTAGAGTTTCCTGGAGACTAATATGTTTTATGACTAGATCGGAGGTTCACAAACAGAAATGAATTATGTACTTGGTGAGTATGAGAGGATATTGGAAGCTTTGCTTGGATATCTCTGACTGTTCTGATATTTACCAATGCTTTCATTCTTCTGCTGTGTTGAATCCTTTGCTTTTGTTAGAGCCTGTATGAGTATACAGGAATAATTGTTGCAACTAGTGTAGTTGGCAGGATTTTTGAAACAACTCCAGATTTAATTTAAATATGGCTAAAGCTTTGTTTGGGAGGAAGAAAGGGAAGAAAAGGGAGAATAAATCATGTCTAATGCCAGATTGACCCTTGAGCCATCCCTGATTTAAGGTTGCCCAAGCGTTATGATCAATTAAGGAAAAGGGAATATAGAAGTGATAAATCCCCTGTTTGGGGAAATAGTAAAATGGATGAAAACCAAGATGTAAGCCAAGGACAAAACTATCAAAAAACTTGGTTCCTTGGCTGCTTTGGGCTAATGTGAAAGTCAATATGGAGCCAGTTACCCCAAGTGCTTGAATCTGCCTAGTGGAGGATAGATTATAATTCCAGTTAGGAGTTAAAAATATTATTCTAATAGGAATTTGTAAACCTCTCAGGTCATATTAGATGTGACTCACTCCGCCCCTCATTATTCAAAATCTTACCAAGATAAGAGATCTGAATACGTAAGTCCTGAGACTAGGGATTATTCTCTCAAGGAACTGACTCATTACGAGGACAGATATAAACAGCTCCCAAAGGACTTTTGATACAATAAATTTTACATATTTTTAACCAAGGCAAATTTTACTGACTCTACTCACAATTGAAAGGTGAGGGGATTTTACTTAATACAGGATCCTCAGAAGGCAACCACATTCATACTATGTGGGTAGGATACATGATTCCCTTAATTTTCCCCTTAATTTATTAACCTATATTAAAGAAGGAGTTGGAATAAAGTATAAGAAGAAGGAAAACTGCTTTATTCTTTCTAAATATGTAAATATGCTGAGAATATAAGCCGTTTCAGATTGGTTATGTCAATGATTCTTAAACGGAGATGACTTTTTTCCCCAGGGACATATGGCAAAATCTGGAGACTGATATAAACATTTTTTGAGTTGTTAAAAAAAAAAAAATCTTTCAAGTTAAAAAAGAAGGAAATGCATCAGGAAGATTAAACCCAGCAGAAATCTTTAGAAGTTTGATTGAAAATTGAATGAAAAAGGAGGACATCAATGATGTGGCTACTGATGTGTTAATGGCCCAGTATCCAAGATTAGGTGCCCAAATGGCAAACGTCCCCTATTAATTCTGCTAGCTAAGAAATCTCAGAAAAATGTAAACAGTAAATCTGGATTCTTTGAGGCAAAACCAGTGAAGATGGTAGAGGATGATAAAGAGGGCTTCCATTCTGAACAATGAGGTGGCCAAGATTTCTCAGTACAAAACCATTCACATTAGTGTGGAAAATGGCATGGGAGCATAAAGAATCAGCATTACTGGACAGTAATGTACTATCCCAATGTACATTCCCTAAATTTGTAATGGGGTTTAAAGGATAATGTGATGAAGTTTGAAGGTTGTAGTGATTTCACTGTGAAAGACTTGTTTTTTGTTGTTTTGTTGTTCTGTTTCGTTTTGGTTTGGTTTGGTTTGGTTTGGTTTTTTTGAGGGAGGGAGAGAGCACACATGCTGGGAGTGGTGGGCGGATGTAAGTGGAGGAGGGACAGAGAGAGAGAGAGAGAATCTCAAGCAAGCTCCATGGAACCTAACTTGGGGATCAATCTCATAACCCTGAGATCATGACCTCAAGCTGAAATCAAGAATCAGAGGTATAACCCACTGAGCACCCAGGCACCCCTGACTGGAAAGTTTAAAGGGAAAGTATGGCTCAAAGTAGGAATTTGTGAAAGAAATTTATGCATGATCATTTTGATACTCCTTCCTGAACTCCTCATTGAAAGCTTTTGATATATGAACGTCGTTTCCTTTATACAAATCATCGGGAAAAGTGCCTTCCTTCATATCTGTTGTTTATATCTTTTTAGTTGGATATTTCTGGTGGGAACCTTTAGAATTAGCAAGGGCCACTCAAATAGATAATTTGAAACAATACAGATTATCTGAAGAGGAATGGGAAGATTAAGGGGTTTTCAGCTCTTACTCAGGATATGTTATAGCAGATACTTGAAGAGTTTACTCACTAGTCTAGTATAGCCTATGATGTAAAATGTGACAGATCTTGGGATGTTTCCAAAGGTGTCAACTACACTAGAAATGATATTAAATCAAGGTATGTCACAAACAAGAATACTGGTGTTCTGTTGTTATCCATTTGGCTCATGCTGGCTTTCAACTCCTACCTCAGAAGAAAGTCAAAGCAAATTTGCATTCATGTAGTATGGCCAGGAATACATTTTTTACTGTGTTCCTACAAAGCTATTTATATTCTCTTGCTTGTTGTTATAACCTGGTAAAGGAAAAGTACTAGAAACATTCTGATGCTATAATGATGATATCTCAATCTTACAATCAAGTTAAGACTGAATTAAAAATGTGGAGTAACCATATTACTCACTACCTGGGGATGGTTGCTTCACTTTGCTAACATGCAAGATGTGGTACACATATAAGGTGTGGTAAATCTTTTAGGAAGTATCTGGGCACAAGTTGCCATGGAGACATTTTTCAAAGAGAAATAACTTATTTTGGTAGGCACCAAAATATTAAAAAGTGGTACAGACACTGACTGGGTTTCTTTATTTTTGAAGAATGATATACCAAATTAAGGGTTCTACTACTCCCATTTAATTGCTTGGGGATCCTTAAAAGACATTGTATTTTACTTATAGTAGTTTGGAGGTTGCTGGACAATACTTGTTCTGGAATGCTACTGCATTGTGTCCAGGTGGTGATCACATTCTGACAAAATTTTAAAAAGAAAAGATAAATTTCCTCAAAGGGCAGAATTATTAGTGGTGTTCTTCCAGTCTCAGAGGAAATAAATTATTATAATAATAGTAACATTATAGTGTTGACTAATACTAATTATTTTTCAGTAGGAATTGTACTGGCCCTATGGTTTGGACAATGGTCCTTGAATGATGAAAGGACAAATGACCTATTTATTAAAGATGTTACGGTTTGGAAACCATTATAGAAGAAACATTTGGGGGAGGGGCCTATAAGGAGAAAATTCTCCATCATCTGAATGGAACAAGGTCTGGAAGCAACAAGGGTGTCATTATCTGCTCTTTCAAAGGAGCATTTTGGGTACATAAAATGAGCACTGAAGAGGAACCTAAGCAATGTACATTTCGTATCATGTCCCTCAAAAGCAAGAAAATTTACCAGATCATTATGTTTCTCACTAGGAAAAAAAAAAAAAAAAAGACCTAGCAGACACTAAACTCCATCATGGGCCAAGCCATAAAGACGTGAACAAGTCCAATGCGGGGGTGGACTGTATCTGTTTGTTATGCAAAGCTTTTCATGGATACCTATGGGTCTTACCTAGAATAGAGACTCATTCTGGATTTGGATTTGCATCCTCTGCAACATAAGCCAATGTCTCTAACATTACTACGTCATTGAAACAGAAACTATTTTTTTAATTTGTCGTCCCTGTTTCAGTATCATCAGGTAAAGAAACTCATTTCACTGCAGGTGCAGGAGTATAATAGTCTATGAAAGTATCCAGTACAGGCTATCGTGTACCTTACCAGGTGCAAAGTAGCGGATTATTTGAAAATGAGAGTGACTAAAACTACACTTACAAGATTGAGGGATAATATGTCTCTAAAATGATGACTTGAGGAACTGCATGCGTGTGTGTTGAAACTTAATCAGCACAGAAGTAAAGGGATATCATCACTGCATATACTGTTGATAAAAATAGAGGAGAGAGTGTGGGGGTTGTGGTGGAACTTCTTTCTGACTTCTATAATATTTCATTTTCTCTGACTGATGCTATAGTAGTTCTGGGACCTGCTTGCATTTACTAGTTCCAGAAAAGGGATTGATTTCTAATATGACACAGGGACGATAACTTTCAAAATAATTGCCCAAATTCCTAATGGAAGTTTGAAGTGGTTGTTTTTAACTCCTCAACCCTATATTGATGTAATAGGTACAGCTTCTTTCCTACCCAGTGGAGGAGATCGTGCTATCAACTTATGATCATCGAAACCTACTTCACATAACTGGGAAGGGACAAAGAGGGAAGTATTGGCAAGAATCATATTGATGACAGTTATATGGGGTAAGCCCTTTGGCTGAACCAGAGGCTTTAGGAAAAAAAATTAATGATAAATGGGAAAATGGCAAGTGATTGCAGAAAGAAGAGGGCTAAGACATGGTTGGTGCAAAAAGGAAATGCAAACTTTACATTGATATCTCCTGAAGTGTTAAGAGCTATGTCCACAGCCACTGATGGAGTGAAACTCTTTGCCTCCTGAAATGTCCTATATTTGAAGAAGAGGGTCTAGGATGGGTTCCAGTGAAATTAAGACTTGTTGAGACTGGATTGATCTGTGGGATGTACTTTATTGACGGTAATGACACCTTGTGGATGAAAGTAGCAATAATTAGGACGGTATTTACACAATCGCTTCTCCTATTAGAGATTATATTTATTACAGAAAATCCTTTTGCAGGGGTAATGGGCAGAAACAGTTGCCTGAAAAATGAAAAAAACACACACTTTATTCAACAGCAGAACCATGAACAAATGTGTACCTATTAATCTAATTCATCATTTGTAAGGAATATGTCAGGAGAACTAGGAAAAGTATAGGAAAAGTGGCTTCTGAGTTAGTATATTGACTTGAGTTATCAAATCAACAAATAATAACAAAGCACATGGACCAGTTTTTCTTGGAAATGTTCATTAGATAAATAGCAACATTACTTGAAAAATACATATCCAATCATCCCAGTAACCTGGGAAAATACGAATATTTAAGCCCATCTTAGAAGGATGATAATTGGCATGTCTATAGATTGACTAGCTTGTCAAAAATCACATGGATCACTAGTGAAGGAAACATAATCAAGAGGTCCCTGGGTGGGTCAGATGGTTAAGCATCTGCCTTCTGCTCAGGTTGTAATCTCCAGGTCCCGGGATCGAGCCCCACATTGGGTTCCTGGCTCAGTGGGGAGTCTGTTTCTCATTCTCCACCCTGCCAGTGTTCTCTCTGTCTCTGTCTGTCTGTCTCTCTCTCTCTCTCTCTCAAGTGAACAAATAAAAAATCTTAAAAAAAAAAAAAAAAAAGAAATCAAAACCTGGATTTCCCCAAACGAAATGTGTGTGTGTGTGCATGTGCGCACACACACATATATATTAGCACTGCATCATTCAAATTTTTAGATAGTTAATATAACCCTGGAAAAAATAATAATATTTTCCTTGGTTAATTGGTCATATTTAGTATTTTCATCTATTTTTTAACATTTATTTGTGGAGATTAATACAGCTTCTTGACCTCTGGGTTTGCTGACTAGCCACCTTTTACCAAAGCATTAAATTAAACATTAAAGCTGATTCTCTCATTTTCTTTTTTTCTACAATGGCCAGAGTTTTAAATCCGAATTTCTGAGTTCAGGAGCCATAGCAATATCGGCTCTGGTTTTGAGTTAACTTCAGTACTTTTGTGAAGAGCATTTAACCAAGGTATTTATAGGCAACTATTGACAACGACTTTATGGAACAAGGTAAGGAGCAAATGCAAATTCTACTCCTGAAAACAGTGGTAACTTGGCTCCGAAATCTATAACTATTCATTCAAATTAACAGAAAATATTTATTATGCACCTAACAGCAAATGGGAAACAATTTAGGTTCCTGGGGTACCAAAAAAAAAAAAAAACCCAAGAAAGACAAAATTCCTGACCATCACGAATTTTATATTCCACTGAGAATGAGAAAAATAGTAGGCAGTAAAGAGAAGTTATATTTTGTGTCAGTCTGACTGTGAGGATTGTAAGAATCCAGGGAAGAGGATTGGACCTCCTCCTTCAACCATTCCATCAATTCTTCATCAAGAATAAGTGGAATGACAGTAAAAGCCTTCAGAGAAGGAGGGTACCTTGATCTTATATTTGGAAGCAGGATGGGGCACTTGGGTGGCTCAGAGGGTTGAGTGGTTATCTAGCCCTGCGACGAACTCCGTGCTTAGAGGGGAGTCTGCTCCCTCTGCCCCTCCCCACCTCAAATAAGAAATAAATCTTCAGGGGTGCCTGGGTGGCTCAGTGGGTTAAAGCCTCTGCCTTTGGCTCAGGTCATGATCTCAGGGTCCTGGGATCGAGTCCCACATGGGGCTCTCTGCTCAGCAGGGAGCCCGCTTCCCCCTCTCTCTCTGCCTGCCTCTCTGCCTGCTTGTGATCTCTGTCTGTCAAATAAATAAAATAAAAATCTAAAAAAAAAAAAAATGTCAGTCAAAGTGTTATGAAGGATTTCAGAGAAGACATTTAAAGAGGCATAACTCTGTAGTTGATTGTGTTTTTCTTGTTGTTTTTCACATAGTTTTTTCTCCTTATCTGCAAAATAATTATAATAGCTGGAGCACCAGCAGCCACCTCAGCGCATGAGGTAACTTTGAGATTGAAAGGCCATATGGGAGCTTGTATTCTCTATGAGCCAGGCCATGAGAGAGAAATAAATTTACATTCGGTTTAAGCCTATCTTTATTTTTTTTTCTCTGTTAAGTGCATCATGTCATAATACTAATGAATTTTCTGCATCCTGTGACCTGTAAGTTTTACCATCTGAAGGGATGTTCAGGACAGTTTCCTCTTGTAAAGGTATATGCGTAATCTGAGTTCCCAATTGAGGGTAAATTCAAGTAGCTCTTTGTGAAGGAAATTAGCCATGTGACAAAAGGAAATTTCAGTGCTTTTTGAAAGAATTGTGAAAAGTGATAAGTACCGATGCTGCAGTTTTAGTGTGTATTTTTGGAAGTCTAGGACCTTGCAGAGTACTTTGTTTGAACTATACTATAAAGTTTGCACAGGATGTTAAAATTAAATAGGAACAAGCAAATTTGCCTTTTAATGCCATATGGTGTGAAGGTTTAATTTTAAGTGTAAGTATTTAAAACAATGTATTGGGGTGCTTGGGTGTCTCATTTGGTTAAGTATCTGCCTTCAGCCCAGGTCGTGATTGCAGGTTCTGAAATTGAGCCCCACATGGGGCTCCCTGCTCTCTGGGGAGTCTGCTTCTTCCCTCTTCCTCTGCCACTCCCCCTGCTTGTGTACTCATGCTATCTCTCTTTCTCTCGCGCGCTCTCTCTCTCACACACAAATGAATAAATAACATACATAAAAACAAAACAACATAAAAACAAACAAACAAAAATAAAACAATATACTGTTGACATCCTAAGGAAAAAATGAGAATAGAAAGTAGGTCAAATTATTTACAGTGGTGAGAAAAAACAGCTTCAGTTTGAAGACTTTATCTAGATTAAATGTTTTTTATCCTTTGGGAATGAAAGGATTTTTCATGTAGTTTATATGAAGTAGTTCCTATATGAAATAGTTTCTAATTTCATATAGGAAAGGAGTATTACAATCCTGGATGTTATTGTCATTTTTCTTACAGTATTAATCTATATTAGGAAAGATATATGAGCAAAAAAGGAAAACAGAAAATATAGGCTAGACTCCAAATTGGCTTTTTCTAAAAAAGGGATAATTGGACAATTTTTTGAAAAGCACTTGTTAACTTGATTTAGTGTAGATATAGGGAAGACTTTTAAAACTTAAATTTTTAATATATCGTATGTAATGTGACATATTTGATTATTCATGGTATATTCAAAGCTTCCATATTTACTGTTTTGTGCTTCAATGTTAAATGTAAAGTGAAAAGTAATTGAAGTCAGAAAACTAAACTCACAAATTGAGATTACTTCAGAGATATTTTAGAATGAAAAGTACCAAGGGAATTGCAGTAAATGATAATCGCCAACACTCATAAGGCATTTACTATGCACAAGGCATTGTTCTGAGGCTGAGAGATTGTTTCTGTAACCATGAAACCCTGACTCATTACTTCTGTTTGCCAGATGAGGTCTTTGAGGCACAGTGAGTGTAAGTAAATAAAAATGATATTATGCCATGCAAGTTTGGTCCAATATTATAGAGAAACCATGAATATTTGAGGTTAATACAAATAATAAGCATACTAAATAAATATACATGTATATTTGCTCTAATATAAGGTAAGTTCCAAACAAAAGGCGGTATCCTGCTTTCCACTGAGATCTACAAATTTCTTGGTCTCCTATAAGATAATACATTTTAGAGATGTTCCTGATGTACCAGGTATCTACTTAACTGGGTTACATGTGCATTTTTCAAGGGTCATATATATAAAATTATATATACTTGGAAAATGTATGTTTTCCTCTTTTGTATTTTATATAAAAACATATTCAGGGGCACCTGGGTGGCTCAGGTCATGATCCCGGGGTCCTGGGATCAAGCCCTGCACTAGGCTCTCTGCTCAGCGGGAAGCCTGCTTCTCCCTCTCCCACTCTCCCTGCTTGTGTTCCCTCTCTCACTGTGCCTCTCTCTGTCAAATAAATAAATAAAATCTTAAAAAATATATATTCAAACCTTCAAACGTGTCTTCAAGATCAGTTGAAGAGTACCATGGGCAGATCCACATTTTAAGTCACTAACTCAGTTGCTCAGAGTCCAACAATGCCCCTTTTGTCTCAGTTGTTTGAGATCATGAATGCTTTAAATCTACACGTGATAGTGTCGTTAGACACTTGCTTAACCCAATTTCAGGATTACTTAACCTCGTGGTAGATAGTCATGATCTCCTTACCACAAGCTTTTACCATGTTGCTGTGTGTGAGTGCGTGTATGGGTGCAGGTGTGATCTATAAAGACTGATACAGCCACCTAAAGCTCTTGCCAAACTTGAGACCATTATTTGGGAATTTGTTCTAGATCTATATCAACTGAAAGTCTTTTCCTCCTTCTTTATCTCTTCTACCATGTAACTTTCATAAGCTCCTTAAATTTTTTTTTTTTTTCATTTTTTGGTCTGTAATTAGGTGTTTGTTTGTAAATTGTAGGAATATATGCATAACATAAAATTTACCATTTTAATCACTTGTAAGTGTGCGGTTCCATGGCTTTCAGTCTTCTTACATTGTTGTCCCACCACCACCACCATCCACCTCCAGAATTTTTTTCATCTTCCCTAACTGAATCTCTGTACCCAATGAATGCTAGCCCCCATTCTCTGATGCCTGGAGTCCATGGCAACCACCATTTTCCTTTCTGCCTCTATGACTTTAACTACTCCAGGAACTTCACAGAAGAGGAATCCTATCATATTTATCTTTTTGTGACTGATTACTTTCACTGAGCATAAGGTCTTTAAGGTTCATCTGTGGTGTAGTGTGTGTCACAATATCCTTCCTTTTTGAGGCTAATAATATTCTGTTGTGTGTATATATCACATTTTGTTTATCCATTTATGTGTTAATGGACATTAGAGCTGCTTCCATCTTTTGGATTTTGTGAAGAATGTTGCTGTGAACTTGGTGTATGAATATATTCTAATCCCTCCTTTCAGCTATTACGGGTATATACCCAGGAGTGAAATTGCTGGATCATATGGTAATTTCATGTTTTGTCTTTTGAGACAATTGCCTAACCTTTTAAACTTGTTTTTGACTGAGATCTCAAGACATCATATTGAAGAATTAAGTCCCAAATCTACTTTATTATTCAAAATAATGTAGGTGAAAGGTAAAATGTGTAATTACTAATTAATAAGTCTTACAGGTGAATAATTTTGATGAAAAGAAAAATTCATTTTATATTTAATTGGACACAGTATTCAGCCTTGTTTGAAATCGGCGACATAAGGACTGGCACTTGGAATTGATTTGTGTTTGGAATTTTTTAATGTGTGTTATAACCTCCTGTGTTACATATATGCCTCCCTTTTGTTATTCCCTTTTGTTATTCATTATAATACAAAGCTTTTATTAAAGCAGGTTTAAAAAATGTTCTCAGGAACAGGCAAATAACTAGCCAGCAGTAGCATAATCATTGTTTGTGCCCTTGAATATGTGGATCTCATTAAATAAGTATGAAATATATTTTATTTCAAGAACACTAAATTGCTTTGCTTATCGAGATATATCAACACAAATTGGCTTTGCCATTTGATTGCTTTGAAAAAGTACCTATTTAGTGTCATATAGCTTTGTAATAAACAGTGCTTGAGGTAGTGTGCAGTCTTCTATTTCATTATAAAGGACAAAATTGCTCCTTTAAAGCTGACTTTGTTTAACTTTATTTTTCTATGCAAAAAAAAAAAAAAAATCATTGGAAGTTAAATTAGTTTTATTCTGGAAAGATCATATGCTGTAGTACACAAGAAGTGTGAAAGGGAAAATATAATCATTCTCTGATGACTTTCAATTTCTTCTATAATTATTGAATTCACAATTTGAATTCTTCACATTTTGAATTCTTCATCTGTAAATTTGTCAATGCTACCTTTAAACGAATTCCAATTTTACAAAGATTTTTAAATTATTAGTTTAGAAAATTTCAGGCTATTGTCTCTTAAGTGTCTACATTTGTTGGTTTATCTACTTGTTCTTCTTTTAAATACCTGTATATTTTTATCTTGCTTAACTATAAGTATTGTAGGTATGGTCAGTATATTTCCCTCAGTCTCTTTTTTTTCTAATTTATATTTCTTTATTTTGTTTAAAAGTATTTCTATTTTATATTAATTATTCCCATCTTGCTTTCCATAAAGTTGTTTTTATTACATACGATAGCATGATGTATCTTTCTTCTACTTAAATGATAAAACTCAAACACCTAGTAGTTTTTAATCACTGGTCAAAATATCCATTTTTTCCTTCCTGGTGGTGATTATATTATCCTGTCACTTATAGTAAAGCTTAGCTATGTGGTTTTCTTTGGCCAACGAAATGTGAGATGTGACATGTATCTTTCTGGGTAGAAGTTTTAAAAGGTTGATCCTGATTACCTCTGCTCTCTTTTCCCTCTCCTTTGGATACCAGAAATAAATGTACATCAGTCTAATCCCAGAGTTGAGATAAATATTATGTGGGGGAAAGTTCCGGGCAGACAATAACACACATATGGTATATGGACAAGTAAACCATTATTGTTTGACATATTAAAGTTTTGTGTAATTTGTTAGTGCAAAATAAACTAGTGCATCTCGACTGAACAGCGCCTTACATCATTAACAGGCTAAGGGGGAAAATAATCATGTTACTTAAAAAATACATCATCAATAAATTAGCAATATTCCATTTCAAACTCATGAGACCCAGTCCTATAACCCCAACCTATCACCCAGTCTAATCATGAGGAAAACAGACAAATTTCAATACAGAGACATCTTATAACACATCTGAGCTGTACTCCTCCAAACTGTCAAGGTCATCAAAAGCAAAGGAAGTTTAAGAAAATGTCACAGACCACAGGAGCTTAAGGAGACAGAACAACTAAATGCACTATGGCATTCTGGACGGGGTTCTGGGAGAGAAAAGGGTCATCAAATGAACATGAAGGAAATATGAATACATTATGAACAATAGGTAATAATATATTTTTAAGAGAACAAAAAAAAAAAATCTCTGGACTGAAATCAACAAAATGTTCAGATGCTGATCCGTAAGTGCTCTGTGCTTTTATCAACTGAGTACATATTTAAATGATTTCTTCTAAGAAGAAGCACGAGTGTGTAATTTCTGAGTATACGCACACACTGGAATGCATTTCAGTGAACTGGTTTGACATAGACTTTCTGATCCCCACCAAACCTTTCTAAGAGCTCCGAGGACATCTCCCTTATCTCCTTGTTTAGCATTGCGAAGAGAAGTTCTGAGGCAAACCTGATTGTAATGCCTTTTTTAAAAGCAATCTGATGGGGCACCTGGGTGGCTCAGTGGAGTAAAGCCTCTGCCTTCAGCTCAGGTCATGATCCCAGGGTCCTGGGATCAAGCTCCGCATGCATCGGGCTCTCTGCTCCGTGGGGAGCCTGCTTCCTCCTCTCTCTCTGCCTGCCTCTCTGCTTACTTGTGATCTTTGTCTGTCAAATAAATAAATAAAAATCTTTAAAAAATTTTAAAAATAAAAGCAATCTGATGTTTCTACTTAAATCTTGTGCAGGTTTCTTGGACTTAGAAATGTCGTATGTTATCAGCGCTTCCTCTATGTATATGACTTGTCCATGTTGTTTTTTCAAAACATGGATGAGCTTGTTTTATCTCCAGATCATTGTCACTTTTTAATTCAAGGAGTGTGCATTATACACTTCTGTTCCTTTTTTTTTTTTTTTAACCACCCCCACACCCACCCACTCCCAAACCCACGCCCATACCCTCATCCCCACCACCTCCTGGTTCTTCATTTCTATTTATCCTGGATCCCATCAGTTTGTCTCTTGATCCATTTATCGGTGTTTTGGGAGTGTTTCCTCCAAAAGATTAATCCTGTTTAATCATTGTTTAAAAAGGATAAAACTTTTAAGATCTAACTTTGGTAGAAACATGGAGGAATACTGTTGCTTGACTCATGACCTCTAGAATCGCTTTCCTTTCAAATCTTGTCCAACCCCAACTTTTTCTTAAGGTTTTTATTTTTAAGTAATCTCTCCACCCAACATGGGGCTCAAACCCACAAACTTGAGATCAAGTGTTGCATGCTCTACTGATAGAGCCAGCCAGGCACCCCTCCATTCCAAATTCTAAGACCCAGCTGCTGTTCTTGCAAGTTGCTCTTATGGATCTGGCTTTTCCTGATGTCTTGGGTCTGTGACTATCCTGGGATAAAACCTGTAAGACTGAATGCACCCATTTTCTTCCGGGTCACATCTGTCGTCCTGACAGGGTCACTGTCTGTCCTTCCACAGTAATTCCATGTCATCAGCAGGAATTGCCACTAGGTCTTTTTCTTTGATGTAAGCAATTTCCAGCGCTTTCCTTGAAGTTACTACAGGTTTCAGTGAGATAGTCCTCAGTCCTTTAAACCCATTTTCACATATCTTACTAAGATTTGTAGGTTTTTAAAAAAAAATATGGAAAAAGAGAAGAGAAACAGAAGGGGGGCAGAAGGAGTGTCATGGTACCACAGTAGGTGGAAGAAAGAACCAGGACCAATGCTGCCTGCCACTTCAGAAAATTCTGTGAAAATAAGATGAGGCTAGATAATGTTATTCTGTTTGTACTGTTATTTTAGTGGGTAAATTTCTACCACTCTGAGCTAGAAGCAAAAATTAGAGCCTTTCAAAAATCTTGCTGAGTTTTCCTTGAAAATCACTGCCATCAAAATAATGATTTAAATAATTCCAAATCACATTACTTTGTTGAATACCAAGGATACCACTATGAAAATTTCCCTCAAGCACCCGTTTATGCTTTTGATAGAATCCTAGTATCCAGGATCACTGAAAATATGTGCCTGTATATCTTTTGCACATCCCCAAGTGGAAAATTGAGGGAGTATATCTAATACTACAAGCACACTCTCATGTCTATTTGAAATTTCCCTGCACTAATTATTTACTTTTGTTTTCCCTGGCACTTGGCCCTGAACCTAACTGATTATGTCAGTCATCCTTCTTTACATCTTCTGAAGTACTATCACATCCTTTATGTATTGGGCTAGGATCTATGTGCAAAATATGACAGGCAAAGTTGAGCAAGGATGGGCATCTGTTTTGTATTTTGTGTCTGCCCTGTGCTATTACACTCAGCATAAACATATTTGTCTCTAAGAATAATATCCAAGGTATTGGATTTAAGGAGCCAGTTTACAATGACTTGTAAATTTTGTTTGTGCTGATTTCTCATTTTCAACCATGTATAATTTATTTTTGCCCGTATTATTTGTCTCTCTGTTGTTCACGGCTTTTATTACGTGGTGGATATTCTAGAGAGTTTTGCTGAATAAAAGTGACCTAAAGGTAATCAATAACATCATTTAAGATAAATCCTATACATATCAGCTGATAATAGAGTCAGATGCGTCTAGCAGAGAATTACGCAGAGGCTATTATCTTTCTCTATCAAAGTAATAGCACTATTGAGAAGAACATAAAAGTAAAAAACACAAAACATTTGCTTGCTGTAAACATACGGTGTCATTGAATGCTTATTACAACCATTTGATTTCGAGAGTATTACAATCCTATGTTTTTTTCCCAGGGAAAGATACTGAAGCATAGATTAAGCTATATAAATGGGATATGTTTTCTTTTTTTACCATTCAACCTTCCTGAATCATTCTCTTACAAAATATGATAATATTTTATAATATATATATATAATAGGGGAACTGTGGAGAGGCATAAGTGGGA
Source organism: Enhydra lutris kenyoni (assembly GCF_002288905.1). Lineage (NCBI taxonomy): Eukaryota > Metazoa > Chordata > Mammalia > Carnivora > Mustelidae > Enhydra > Enhydra lutris. The sequence goes on along the minus strand of NW_019154120.1, from coordinate 9,813,025 downwards.
GAATTAGATAAAGAAATATGTCAGGCGTGTGTAGCATCTCTGTACTGCTGTGGAGGTCATAGTAGGAAGAAAGAAGGAAATTTTTTTTTTTTTTTAAGATGTTATTTATTTATTTGAGAGAGAGAGCGGGAGGAACAAGGTCAGAGGGAGAGGGAGAACAAGGCTCCCCGCTGAGCAGAGCCCAATGTCAGGCTCCATCCCAGGAGCCCAGGATCATGACCTGAGCAGAAGGCAGATGCTTAACTGACTGAGCCAGGCAGGTACCCCAGAAATCCTTTAATTCAGAGAGGGTTTGCCCTTTTTGAGTTTGGAATTCTGAAGAGCGAATTCTGGGCTTGAGGAGCCTGTTCTAACGTTGTGGACATGGATGTAAGCTGACTTCACAGTGGCAGGGTTTAATACAGTGCCTAAATTAGTCCGTTCCGCTAACGGACGCATCTGTCCAAGAGTTCTTCCACGTGCTTGTGAGGAAACGTAGATGTGCCAACAAGGGATGCAAGGGACGGAGAGGAAACTTAACATAAAGGAGCTGCAGCCACAAGGAATTCAGCACGGCTGTTCGCCTTGTCCATGCTGATCCCACAGGGAATAGGCTCCGTTTGTGAAGTTATCATTCTGGCGAGCATATGAGAAATCCTGTGGTGATCATACAAAATCCAGATTCCACCGCATGAAGCTGAAACCCCATAGCCTTCCTCTATTAGAGCACACAAGCTCCCTGATATAGAAACATACCATCTTACAGATGATGGAGAGGATATGAGACAAGGACATTTTCGACGAATAACTGATTGTCCAAAAGAGGTCATATTGAACAGAAAGACGCTGAGATCAAATGATGGGTGATTATAACATTTGTACTGCTTCCCTTCCCCAATTCCCAGTAGGATGAAGGGGGATAGTTCATGAAGAAGCTTAGAATGATTACTTAAAAAACAAACAAAACTACAACAGTTTACATAAAATCTAATATCTTATAAGTGACAGACATCCATCCTCTGACAACACATTATATGTGTTTCGAATTATTTTTTGTGATGCATGGTAGGAAACATCGTTCTCAATATTCACTAACTGGAACTGGGCTTAATAGTGGCAGTTACTTTCTACTTTTCCCCCACTGTTTGTTTTTTGTTTGTTTGTTTGTTTGTTTGTGTTTGCTTTGTTTGGCACCTGACACATGGTAACCACTTAATAGATACAGAATGCAAAATTAAGGAATACTTTTAAGGAATAAACCAGATATAAGGAATAAACCAGACATTTTAGAAAGGAATAAATCAGACATTTTAGAAATGAATAAACCAGACGTTTTAGCAAGGCAAACTTGAGCTTCCCTGCATTCAGGCTTTTCCCTTTAAATATGACAAGACTCAACAATGAGATGAGAGTAAAAATGGAAATGATTATTGCAATGTATTTCTTCATGATCAATTCAACTTTGAACTTGTTTCAGAGTGATATTTTGATGGATAAACCAGAGTAGTTTTCCTTATACTCCTAGTCACTGCACACAATGACCACACAACTTGTCCTTGGCCCAGGTTTTTGATTTTCTATTTTTTTTTTCACTCCATGCATTTTCAAAGCAACATCTATGTTTCATATCAATCTTGACAATCCACTTATTGAAGATAATGCTTGTGAGGTTTATCTGAAATATAGTTTATAATTCTAGAGTGAGTTATTTTTAAAACATTTGTAAACAGCTGGGCTATTGAAAATGAGATGTATGTCTATGATATATTGTATTTAAAAATGAAAAAAAGAAGTACAATATCTACACTAATTGCAGCTGCCCTGAAAATTGACATTGAAAATATAGCTATAAACATGAAATAAAAATGAGATGAAAATGCAAAATAGCCTAATGTTTAATTCTTTGCCATTCTAATTTCTGTAAACAAAAAGGTCAAGAATAGAATGACCTTTATCTCATTTCTAGTCAAGAGACACAATATTGGTACCCTCTGATCTCCACATTCATTACAACTGGAGGAAGCTCTTCTTTAGGAACCCATTGTTGAATCCTGGGGGAAGTAGTTTTCATATTCATAAGTGTTTCCACTGCAAATTTTTATGCTGTATTTGAGAGTACTAAAATTCATAATTGTCACATATAGAAACTCTATTTTCTCTTTAATCTCTTCCCTAATTTTAGAAGACAGATGCTGGTCATTAAATAATATGTATTATATGAAACTACTTTCAATCAATGTTTAAACAATATTCATTATTACAAGTAACCGCCACTAAATATTTTAGATATACATTGGTCTGTAGATTTGCAGCTCAATGTAACTATGATGGGAGCTACCATTTGCGTCTCGAAATACGAGTGCCTTCTTTTCCTCCCTCCCTTCCTTCCTCCCTTCCTTCTTTTCTTCTTCCTGTTTTTCCTCTTTCTAATGTCAGAAATATGAAACAAAATCAACCTTTTATAAATCACAAAATAAAACAAGTAATGCTGTGTTAAGGAGCATCTGGCATTCAGGTGTAGCCCTGTCAAGTGCCTTTTGAATATTCACTCAGCAGGGTATCTGCAATTTAAATACCTTGTTACAGTTAATAAGAGTTGTCAAAGAAGCATATTAACATGCCTTAGGGATTAATTCTGCACTTTACAGACTTCATGTGTGTGAATAAGGCAAGCCTATAACATGAGTTGCACAACCCCAAAAGGCTTTACTTACATCTTTTATGCAATTATAGATTGAACAATCAAATATTATGTCTCAGATTGTACTTTCATAAAAATAATTATTCACATACACATTATTGAAGATGCTCTTTGAAAGTGCATTTTACACTTACATTTGTGAATTAATAGCAATGTATTTATATGTCGACAACAATTTTTTCTCTTTAAAGGTAAAAAGATATTCTAGTATTTGGTGGACAATGCGTTAGAATAAGTCAATAGTAGGGTAATTTAGATAGAAAACAAAAATTGCTTGTTTTAAGCAAGTTTTGCCTTTCATTGCTACTTTAGAGAAAACCTTTAGTTTAACTTTTACATCTTATCAAACTCTATAGTAATAGCAAAATGCTTGGAGTTCACCAGAGATGATTGGAGATCTCACTCTCCCAACATCTGCATGATGCCTGGTCAAGTTTACAAAAGACCTACATTAGTAAAGTCTGTACTGTTTTCGCTAACTGAAACTCGAGGACTTTTTACAAACAAAAGGTGAAAAGCACAGATATCTTCAGTGTCTGTTCTGCAGCCATCAAGGTTTGAAGCAGTGCTCCCAGGAGCGGAGTGCCACTCTCCAGTCCCTTTCCCAGAACTACACAGCATCTCAACATGGAGCCGCTAGGAGCTTTGAACTCTATCTGTGAGCATCTGGGCTTTATCTCAATTTATTTTATGCATCCGTTCACAGACATCAGAAAAGCCTCAGAGAGGTTATTTTGGGGGTCTGAAATGCTAAAAAAGAAATTTCCATATAAATTAATGGTAATTGCTTCTTTGCTTTAAGCCATTTGGGCTTAACACAGGGTTTCTTAAAAACATACTACTTTTGGATAGCGGGGAGGAAAACGTCTATTTCTTTTCCTGCATTTTCGCCAGTGAAGGCAAAATTTCTTCCACAGTTAGTTGATGTCTTTGTTTCAGTGAGGTCACAACCATCCCACATTGTGTGTTTAACATGATTTCTCAAAACGATATACACAAGTCCCTGACACAAATGCTATTTTCTGTCTGCACTCTTGCAGCTAGAAGTAGCTGAAAAGAATTCCAAGGTCCTGATGGTGCTACCATTTCAAATGCATAATAACTACCCCCAAGGGGATAACCACACCTCTGTTTTGAACTTGCTCTTCTGCGTTCCCTGATTTCTATTGCAAACCTTTGTCCTCAGACTTCAGGTAATTTTAGAGATTCTTATTTTCAACGGAATGGCCTTGCTCCCTAGTTTGCTGGCTTGCTAGGTTACTGGTCTACCACACTCAATGTCAAGATGCACGTATGCCCATATTCTCTGCCTTGCAGGGAAAAACAAAAGCAAAAACAAAAACAAAAACAACCAACCAATATATCTTGAAAATAAACACTGTTAATATTTTGTAAATTTCTTTAGCTCTTACGTTTATTACAGTGTTTTCTGTTTTCTGTTATATATAGCATGACTGCAATATTATTGCATATAGAATTTGCTTTTGCGAGGACAAATGATTTTTATAAATATAATTTTTCCAGAATACATCATTCTATTTACTTGAAAACTTATTAGCACTCCAATATGATTTTTTATACCTTTATATAGTTTATCATTGAGTTCCTATGATCTAAATTGTACAAATAACAAAAAATATTGTCTCATTATATAATTTATGATTTCCTTGTGGGTTCTTTATACAACATAATGGATAAGTGTAGAAGATGAGGTGTTTTAGTAGTAAGGTAGTTTTTTAACTGTGTTTAAAATAAGTCTTAAAATAAGTCTCAATTTAATTGCATTAATATTTCCCATCAAAACAGAAGCTTGCATTCTTGAAAATGACAAAGGATGTACAGAATTATATCTAACATTCTGAGCACATAGTTTATCAATAAATGTTAGTTTAGTGAACTGGTTTTCAATCTCTAATATATTTTACACATGTGCATTTTACTACATTATTTTTGAAAATGCTAATAAGAGATCATATCTGTTTAACTTTGGTACTCACCCATATCTGCCTGCTGCTCACCAACACGTTAGCTTATCAACTTTGACTTAGAGGCAGTCATGCATAGATTGCTGTTGACAGAGGTCAGGGAGCAGTCTGTGACCACTGGCCACCTCTCTCTCTGAGCAGAGACAGTAAGTAGCCTGTGTGAATTATAATTGTATTGCTCAGAAAGGGACATCATCGTTAAAATTGCTACGTAGTTCGCTGAGTATTGATGCAGAGTTTTTCAAGCACAAATGGCCACTGTAGAGTGTTCCGGTGATTTTGAAGGTAAAATGTCTTCCCTGCCTTGGGAACAAAAGTGATAAATATAGAATTCTTTTCCTCTGTTTTTAAATATGTACACACACGTGTAATTGATAGAGTAAGCAGTTAGTTGGATAGGAGCAGGGAACGAATGCTTTCCAACTGATAAAAAGGTTAGAAACCAAGTTCCAAACAAGTTGGAAAGACCCCTGAGGGTAAGCATGCATTCTTTGCTGTAACTGCTTCCCCCAACTAACCTACAGCTTCATTATAATAGTTAGCAGTTTGGTTTCCCAGCAAACCACCCCCCAACACATGCAACGTGGAACAGTGAAGCCATGACAGTTCTGACAAGGATCAGATAGGACAAACACCAGTAGGAGGAGTCACTTCGATGATTGGAAAGAACCTCACACAGAGACCACACTAGTTATGACCCATAAACAATGCCAAGATAAGAGAAGGCAAGCCTGACCCACTGGGCAGCTGCCACCTCTGGGCCTGCCCCCTCTCCCCCCTACCTGAGTGCACTTTCACTCTGACCACCATTAAATGCTTGCTTACTTGAGAGTTTGGCTCTGAATTCTTTCCTGGTGGAACTCAAGAACCCAGGCCAGTGAACAGGAATTGCCACTAACATTAATGCTTTTGAATATTATAATTCTTGCAAGATATATTTAGATAAGATTGAAGCAGTGTGTTGCTCTGCAGTCTTGGACCACTCTTATCCTAATAATAAAAATATTTTTTGTTTCTTTTGCTAATGACCCTGTCTCCTTTCTGGTCTATGTAGTTTATGCACAACCTTACTCACCCAGGTGGAGGAATAATAATAATAATATATATGTTCTTCCATCAAGTCACTTAACCCATCTGTCACCTTACATATTTATTTTGTGTGTGTGTGTGTGTGTGAGAACACTTAATTTCTTTTAATGTATTTCAAATGCACAATACAGTGCTATCCGCTAGAGTCGTCCTCACACCTTATTCATATTAAGGCCGAAAGTTTGTTCCCTGGCACCAACATCTCCCTATTGTCCCACATCTTAGCTTTGGACAGCCACTTTCCTAGCCTCCATTTCTATGAGCTTGACTTTTTGTTGTTTTTTTCTTTTTGTCTTTGTTTAGTTTCTGCATATAAGCAATAACCGTGTAGTATTTGTCTTCCTCTGTCTTACTTATTTCCCACTTAGCATAGTATCGTAAGGATGTGGGAATACAGATATCTTTTTGATATCCTGTTTTCATTTTCTCGGGATATGCTGGATCATATGGCAGGTCTTTTTGTAACGTTTTGAGGACCATAGTGTTTTCCATCGTGGCTTCACTAATTCACCAATAATATTTAAGACTAAAATATTGGGTGCCTTGGTGGTGCAGGTTAAATGATGACTTTTGCTTTAGCTCATGTTGTGATCTCAGGGTCATGAGATGGAGCCTTACCTCAGGCTCTGCACCCAGGACAGAGTCTGCTTTGGATTATCTCTGCCTCTCCTTTTGCCCCTCCCTCTCAGGCTCGCTCTCTCTCAAATAAATGAACAAATCTTAAAAAACAAAACAAAACAAAAAACCCTAAAATAACCAAGTGCTAGTCAATGCTAATCCAATTATTCCATTTTATTTCAATGCTTTATACAAGGTAACATAATCACTGCTAGGCCATTTAAAATTAGCTCCAGAAAGTTCACTGGAGTTACACAGAAAGAGACTTGCTTTTTATTCTAAGATTCTTAACTATAAAATTATTTAACACTGAAAGTTAAAACTAAAATTACTTAAAGACTAAAGCCACTGATAACCACTATGAGGGCAAAACTATCAAAGAATAATGCCAGTTGAGGAAAATCAGAGGCAGATGAGGAAAGAGAATGTCTACATCACGATAAGCCTTTAAGTCCTTGGCCTGATACCATCCAGATGCATGAACCATTTTTTTCCTTAAAATTAATTTGCATTAATTTTATACTGGTTAACACCTGAGAAATCTCTTGGTTAAAATTATTTTATATTCCTTTCAATTAATCTGCTTCAAATTTTGACATACCAAACATCACGGATTGGCTGAAGTTTAGTTTATACAAGGTATTTTAGTTTTGTCTGAAAACCACAGAGAAAACACGATATGTATTTGGAATTAACTTCCACAAAGATAAAATATTCTTTCATTTTCCTCTTCTTGCCTTATTGTTTGTTCTTTCTCAAAATCAAATAGGCTTTCTTTTTCTCCATAGTCATTTTAGACAACTTAAATAGGCACTGACAAGAAGTTGTTAATGTACAATTTTATCCCATAGTAGACAAACAAAACATTTTTAATAATTACTGTGACTTAAAATGTAAATTTTATTCACTTGAAAATAGCACATCATAAAACTAGAAATGACTACTGAAATGTAAGTATTTTGTTTTGTTAGAATTTCTCATCAGAATCAGATTCAGAGAATAAATTAAGCTATAGAGTTTTAAATAATCAAACTTAATCTCCATTGAAATGAAGGCACAAAATAACAAGAGAAAACAAAACCATTACATCCTGGAATAACATCATATACAATTCCCATAAAAAAAAAAATCAGTGATTAATTAACTTTTCATTTCTATGAGCAGGAAACAGAGGAAAACCAAAAAAAAAAGCATGATAAATATAAAAATTTTAGGAAATGAGGAGTTAGGAATTCTCAAGTGAGGACATAAATTGTCATGAAATTTACATTGTTTAGATTAATGTATTTAATTTGTAGTAGAATTAAGAAAAGCCTATTCAATAGAAATAAGATTGTACTGTTAAACCATCTAACTAGTGTTAGAATAAAACATTACATATTTTAGCTCTGCAATGCTAGCCATTCTTTCCTTAGAATATTTGACGGAGCTTTACAAAAGTAATCATATGCTTAAGATAGGAACATCTGTCAGAGTGAGAAGAAATATTTCGGAAAACTCACTCTGCCTTCCAGTATCCACTTACCACAGCAGGTGTGCGGGCGCAAAATGGCATAGCTGGATATCTGAAGTTTGGTTATTTGGCCCTTTGGATACATGTTTTGTTTGTTTTGTTTGTTTTTTTCTCATAATGTTAATTTGTATAACAAGACAAAATGGGGGCAGCCCCAGTGGCCTGGTCCACATCACAAATGTAAACTGAAGTCAGTCTGCTCTAATGGGAAGTGCCCGTCAAGGAAAGCTAACACAGACAATCCCTCCACTTTAGCTGCTACCTTGCCTAGAAAAGAGAACTTGCCAGGGATGCTTGGGTGACTCAGTTGATTGTTAGGCTCAGGTCCTGATCCCAGGGTGCTGGGACTAGAGCCCCACATGGGGCTCTCTGCTCAGCGGGGACCCTGCTTCTCTATCTGCCTGTCACTCCCCCTGCTTGTGCTCTCCTTCTATCTCTCTCTGACAAATGAATAAATAAAATCTTTAAAACAAACAAACAAACAAAAACAGAACCTGTCCACCTTCCAAGGACATCTTACACCTCCTCAGGAATCAGGTGATATTTCCATTTTCCTCTTCCAGTGCTTTATAAAACTCACACTTGCCCAAAATCCCTTGGGAAGAGTACTCCATTGCTTATGAAACACTGTACTCCCCTGAGCCATGCATTGTTTTCTGTGGATAAAAGATATCAGAGTCATTGTTAAATTGTTTGAATTTTGTCATTTGAGATTTCTTACTATCTTAAATGTCCTCTATGGTAAGTATCCTCTGTCTCTGGCTCACTGCATTGAACCAAGTAATTTAATATTTTTAAATGAATATATTCAAATAGTTTAGCGTTTTTTTTTCACTATGAAATACACCATAGATTTAAATGTTTATTCTTTGTTAAATACCTTATCATTTTCTTGCATTATTTGGGCATGGATTCTGTCCCTAGGCTCGTGTAGCTGCTGACTTTGTGAATTTGAGCTAAGTGGTTTGGGGTCTTTGGCATGTGATATATCTGCAGAAATGTCACTGGGCACATGGATGGAGCAACAGAAATGGCTCACCTTTTTTTCAGCAGAGGATTTGCACACCCTTTAATCCCATCAATTAAGCAACAATTAGTAGATATATTTCAGAAAACTTCTTCCCAATATATTTTTTTGTTTCTCCGAAAATCAGTGGTTGGGAAGAGTTTTACAAATCAGTCAATTTTGCTATTTAAAGAAGAACCAACCAGAGGCACCATCTCACCATCTCAAATCAGAAAGGAATTTCTGTTACCAGAATTAACTCTCTAAAACACACCCATGAGAAAATGGAATAGATTACACACATTTTTGCACGAGATGAACAGCTCTTCATAGCCTGGACTCAGCCTACTTTTCTGTACTCAACCCAAGTCTCAAACTGGTTGCAGGTCATGTCTAAGCTATTTCTCCTCTAACTACCAGAATCATGGCTTTTCAGCAAAGAACAGAAAGTTGTCTTGACTCTGTTTGCTCAATCTCTTCTTGCTTCCCAGAGTCTTTTGCCTCTTTCTTTTGCTTCAGCTGCAGAGTAAATGCCATTACTCTCATTTCATTACTTTCTATTAATCTTTGAGACATCATAACTGACTTCTTTAAGATGCTAAAGAGGATATGCACACATGGAGTTCTTCCCTCATTGGAGTTGCAACTTCATTGCAAAACATGGAGTTCTGATTCATTTGGAATCAGAACACCCTCTTGGATTCACACAGCTTATGGGAAGAGTTTTGCAATGAGGACATATTCAGTTTTGTATATTTTCCCAAATGTCCTTTCAGAAAACACCATTGCATGTTTCAGTCTGACATCATTTATTCAATTCACTGATACATAGCCAAAGTCAACAAATTCTGCATGGTTAATATATTTAATTGGGATTTTTTTCACTTTGTAGAGGAAGTTTCTAGGATGAAGAAAAATGTATCTAGAGTCTTTCATGTACATGTCTGTCGTTTCTTCAACCTCATGACATAGCACTTTTTTTCCATCCCCTTTCTGCTTTAAGTGAAGAATTATGCTTAAATCGAAGTATATGTGATGTGGTTTGAAGTGTTGAGGTCTGGAGCAGAGGGCCAAGAAAGAATTCTTGAAATGTCTTTGGTGCAAAAAAGGCGGTTTTATTAAAGCACAGGGATAGGTCCTTGTTGGCAGAAAGGACTGCCCTGGAGTTAAGAAGAATGGCAGATTCTATACGTTGGAGTCGGGGAGAAGCAAAGACAAAAGGAGGTTTCCAAAATAACTTTCTTGTGGGAGAGAAGACTCATGGGATCCTGGAGGCCCAGCTGTTGTCAAGCTAAGGTTGTTTTCCCTCTAGCAAAAATTAACATTAAGATAGTTGGGAATTCCTGGAGGAATGTTATACTCTGCCTGCTTCAAGTAATTGTCAATGGGCTGCAGGTTATAAGGAAATTTAATTTTACCTACATTTCTTTCTGCCTTTGTTTTCCACATCATATGTGTCATTGAGTTATTTCAACATGAATATATTGAGCACAAACTCAAGAAAATTCCAAGTCTTTCTTGCCTTTGTCCATACGCCATCCTTTTTTTTTTTTTTTTTTTTTTTTTTTTTTTCTGACAAAGAGAGCACAAGCAAGGGGAGTGGGAGAGTGAGAAGCAGGATCCCACTGAACAGGGAGCCCAAAGCAGGGTGGGATCATGACCTGAGCCTAAGGCAGATGCTTAACCCATGAGCTACCCAGGCACATCTTTTTAAATGTGACCATTTCCTTGACTTGTAGTACAGGGATTAGCTATGCCTGCTCTGAATCTTATCTATATGAGTGCTTTGGCAGGCATTTTTAATGGATAGTTTCTGTCAATCATCACTATGATTAGGAAATTTAACTATATTTTTGCATCTAGTTGTGGCTTTTGTAGTGCCTCGTTGTATGAATGTAGTATACTCTTAACATACACTTAAAGGGTCACCTGGGTGGCTCAGTTGGTTAAGTGTCTGACTTTGGTTCAGGTCATGATCTCAGGGTCCTGGGACAAACCCCTTGCCTGGGGAGGTGGGAGGGGGGGTCCCTGCTCAGCGGGAGTCTGCTTGTCCTCTTGCCCCTCCTCTTCCCTCCCCCACTCCTGCTCCTGCTTCCATACTTTCTCTCATAAATAAATAAAATCTTAAAATGAAAACAACATGCATTTCACTATAGATAAAATTTGGATTGTGATTAATTTTGAACCCTTGTGAATTAATGCCGCAATGAATATTCTTGTATAAGACTTTAGGTGAGTATATCCATTCATTTTTTGTGCATATTTACAATGGTAGGACAATTGCAGGATCACAGGGTTAAATCCCTTTTGTTTTTCTTAGAACAATTTTTATAGGTTTTTTTTTGAGATTAAAGTACAATTTATGAAGAGCTAAAATCCTCTCCCTAATTTGTCTTAATAATGTATGTGATTTTAATATTTACCTTAGTTCTATAGGAAGCTATGACAAATGTTGGGTTTGATGTGTCTGAAAATACACGTCCTTGGAGTCAGTCATGCGCAAGAGAGAGTTTTTCTGATGCCGAGGAGAAGGTATTAGTTAATCATTAAATGACAATAACCCGGAACCAGAAGGTTTGATTCAAAGAAGAGAAAAACCAAAGATTAACCTCAATGAGGGGAAAGAGTGAATGAATACAGAGACCATAGGGAAAAGTAAAGATCACAAAAGAAAACAATCAAATAGGAATAGAAAAAGATGCAGCAGTAGTCACAAGAATTTCCAAAATGTTTCACTTTTAGAACTTTTAGTGTGCTTCATAAGTTTTGACATTGTAAGTGCACGTTTAAAGAGATTGCCTCAATCAGAATAGTGAACAGAACATTCTGAGATAAAGGAACAGTTTACCTAACACCTGAAATGTGTTTAATACAATTGAGCAGATGAGTTTCTAACTATTTTTAATTTTAAATAATTAACTTTAAATAACCACCCACGGCTAATAGCTACCATTAGTTACCAAACAGGAAGAAATACCCCAAGTGATCCTGAATGACGGAAGTCCAAGGGACTTTATTTTAGAAAGACTTCATCTCATCTGTTTTTCTAATAAGCCCCATTGACTCACCTTCCATATTCCACATTCCATATTCTACTACTTCAAGGGGGAAGCAGGAAGTTCATCATTCTCTGAGCTTTGTCCCAGGCCCCAGATGCCTGATAACACCTAGGAAGAGCTAGATATCAAACACATTCTGGGATATTAGCTTCAAACCAACCTTTGCTAATGAAGGCATCCATACCCCGACCTTCTGTCATTTATGTAATAACACTCATTGTCCATCTGACACTCACCTTCGATTGGACCCTACCCTGGATTCCTGGTGGAACACTTACCCTAAACCCTTTTCTTAATAAACCCCTATACCCCAGCAACAACGAAACTCTTTTTTTTCTCTTTTCTGAGTCTTCAAGACACTCCATCTGGTAGTCTCTGTCGCTCATGCTATTCAATAAACTGTTTCATTCTCTATGGCTCACATTTGATTTCCATCCTGTGTGAAGCCAGGGACCCTCTTGGTCTGCCCTGTGGGACCCTCCCTTGGGTTTTCAGACCCAGCCTGCCTGCATCAGTATATTCATTGATTTCTTTTCTTCATTGTGTGTCATAAGAACAGGTTGTTATTTATACGTTTTAGAAATAGGCATATGTATCACTGTTTTATTGAATGTAATTTATAGTATCACTTTTGCTTCCTTATGAATGTTAGTCATGATGTATACTAAAATGTTGATTTATATTTTCTTTATAGAAATTTTCAAATTGATTACTGATGAAGCCTCTACTTATTGTCTAGTAAACATGTAGAGTTTGTCATTCATTTAAAGGTGTTACATTTACTCTCAAACTCATCTTAATTCCCTGATGTGTGGCCTGTTTATCTCTTTCAGGCCGTGTTTATTTTGTTTTGCTCTGTCATTTGCATAACTACATATAGGTCTGGTTCACCATGGCATCCTTAGTGGGAGCATGGTGCCTACATATACAAGTTACAAAGTAAATATTTATTGGTTGAAAAAATTAATTATTGAATAATTAAGCTGCTTTCAAACCTCTTTTAGAATTTAATTAAGTCAATAAATATTGAATAAGAGTCTGAGGAAATATGTGAACACTTTGTAAATGTTGGACTGCAACAATGAGTCATTTTTTACTGAGATTTCTTTTTGTCTTAATAAATCCTCCAAATGCTATGGCTTATTTTTTTGTAGATTATTTAAAATATAAGGACAATTACCTAAAGACTTAAAAAGGCAATCACATTTACGTCTTTTTGTTTGCTAATTTTCTGAAGGAATAGTTTCTGCATATGCTAATTGAATGGATACAATTTGAACCACCTGCTGTAAAACGAATCCATTTACAACATTCTCCATATAATAGGACTAATCTCATTTACAATTTCTCTTCTGCTAGAGCAATAATGAATGCATGTGGTATTCTAAACAGCTTATTTTCATATGGCTGGTGAAGGTTAGCTGGTTGCAGAGTAAGTGGGCAAGAAATATGTTAGAGTGGCGTTACTGCCTTGGCAAAGGTATTACCTTATAACTGAGCAGAGATCAGGATCATAAAGAAGTCAATTTCCAGAGGTGGCCTTTATAAGAAAATGCTCCTGGAAGAACCTGTAAGATTTTGTGGAATATATCATGGAACAACAAAACAAAACAAAACAAAACTCTGCTAGAATGGAAAAAGTGAGCTAAACTAACAGTAAACAGCAAACTAGGTTTTGTTAATGCTTCCTATGGGGTAACAATGTGAGCTTGTAATTTTACATCCTATTGCTTTAAAATATGCAGAATCTCAAAATAACATCTCAAATAATTTGGGGGGAAAAAAAAAGATCTAATTTGACTTTCAGATTGTGGAAGAGTTAGTGTTTCATGCTCCAAATACTATTCCATTTATCACAAGATAATTTACTGAATATAATGTATCTTTTTTTTAAAGATTTTATTTATTTGACAGAGAGAGATCACAAGTAGGCACAGAGAGAGAGAGTAGAGAGAGAGAGGAGGAAGCAGGCTCCCTGCTGAGCAGAGAGCCTGATGTGGGACACAATCCCAGAACTCTGAGATCATGACCTGAGCGGAAGGCAGAGGCTTAACCCACTGAGCCACCCAGGTGCCCCTAATGTATCATTTTTTAAATTTTCTAGGAATTGTTCTGTTTTTGAATCATATATATCACATATATATGTGATATATATCACATATATAATCACATATATGATTCAAAAACAGAACAAGTATATATATATATATATATATATATATATATATATATACCTTTCATTGTAGTATTAGTCATAAAAAACCTGTCTTGTAGATAAATCCAGCTCTTCTCACTGCATCTGCACTTGTAGATGAACTTGGCTGAAACCAAACCAAACAGGCAGCCATACTGACCTACCAGCATTTGGGAGAGGGGTTAATAAGGAGAGTACAGTCTTTGAGTAAGGAGTAAGGCTGGCATATGCATAATTCAAGAAAAAGTGTCCCAGTAAATTGGGTTTCCCTATCACTGGATAGGCAAATTGGAATACCCCAGTTAGAGGAAAAAAAAAATAGTTTTCAGACTCTGAATGCCATAGCATTCTGATTGTTGAATGCTTCAGACCAAACAAAAATAAACATACTGTCACTAGTACATAATCAAGATCTGTGGTGTGAAACAGTTGTTAAAAATCCATCTAGAGGTACTCACAGGTTCTCTCATTTCACTTTTCCAAACTTCCCAGGATTACTTTGTTTAAAAAGAAGACATTCGGGGCGCCTGGGTGGCTCAGAGGGTTAAGCCTCTGCCTTCAGCTCAGGTCATGATCTCAGGGTCCTGGGTTCCAGCCCCGCATCGGGCTCTCTGCTCAGCAGGGAGTCTGCTTCCCCCTCCCCATGCCTGCCTGCTTGTGATCTCTCTCTCTCTCTCTCTGTATCAAATAAATAAATAAAATCTTTAAAAAAAAAAAAAAAAAGAAGAAGACATGGAACAATAGTAAACACTGTTAGCTAAGAAAAGTTCCCCCACTGATACTTGCTCAAAATTACAACCAACTTGTCCTAAATATTGTCCCACAGAAAATTTTGGTAATCACCTAATTAAGATTATCTGGTGCTCCCAAGGAGACCATTTGACTTTACCAGGTTTTATGAACCTCTGTTCTTAAAATTGTTTAAAATAAAAACTGTAGCATTGTCTAATAATGATAAAGTATATAGATGTAATGTGTATGAAATTTTTCATAGAAGAATGAATAGATAACCCTATATGGTTATAAGGTTTCTACATTTCCCATTAACTGACACAATGTTAACTGTAAGTCGATTATGCAAAATCAAGGATGTATATTTTAATCTGTAGAGTAACCACCATGATATAAAACACAAATGTAGAACTGAAAGTCAATAGATACATTATTTAGAATTTTAAAGATTTGGAGTGCCTAGATGGCTCAGTTGTTATGCATCTGCCTTCTGCTCAGGCCATGATCCCAGGGTACTGGGATTGAGCTCCACATCAGGCTTCCTGCTTGGTGGGAAGCGTGCTTCTCCCTCTCCTACTCCCCCAGCTTGTGTTCTCTCTCTCTCTCTCTGTCAAATAAATGAATAAAATCTTCAAAAAAATTTTTTTAAATATTCACTTAATCTAAAACAAGGCACCAAAAGAGGAACAGAAAATAGATTAGCAAAAGAAACATAAATAGTTAAATGGTAGATGTAAATCTAACTATACTGATAATTACATCAAATATCAAATACTACAATTAAATATCGCCATAATGAATTTTAAAAAGCAAGATCAATTATACTCTGGATACATAAGTAAATAACAGGCAGGAAAGTGTGGTGATTACAGCAGATTTTAAAGCTATCAAAGGGGATATTATGAAAAACTTGATGCCACCAATTATTAGATTAAATGGACATCCTAGATCATACAGACAATTTTTTGAAATACATATTTTCCAATTTGACATAAGATAGAAAATATTAGTAAACTTATACACACACACACACACACAGAAATGTTTTTCAAATTCCCTCCAGAAAGAAAACTCCAGGTTCAGACATTGAAAGTAAATATGGCACCAATATTACATAAACTCTGTCAGTGAATGAAGAAGGTAGAAGAAGGGTCTTATTTGTTTCATGAGCCTATAGTAAAACTCATACCCAAACTTAGCAATGTTATTACAAAACAAAGAAAAGAAGGAGAAGGAAGAGATCTGAGGGGATACATAAGAAGAGTTCGAACAAATTCAACCTCATGTACACTTTTCTGAAATATGTTAATGTCTTTTGAAATTAACTTCTAAGGAGCCTGCTTTGATTGTTCTATTTCTTAAGGTTTCCTGGATACAAAAGCATTTTAAGGTTTAATGAGTCTTAGTGCTTTAAGATACTGAAGGTGGAAAGAAAGAGAAGTCGAATATTAACTTAAGTGTTGAACGTGTGGGACTGTAAAAAGATAATGTTTCAGTAAGTGATTGCGGGTTAATAAAATTTGGACAAGGGCCACAATTTCTGGTTAATTTCTTTACTTATTCCTTGGGTACCTTTCTCTCTAGGCCCATTGGTTTCTTTGAAAAGATGGAAAGGTTTTGGTTTTGTTTTTGTTTTTTTACCTGTAAACATAAGAGTAATTTTTTTTTTTTTTTTACCCGACAGACAGAAATTACAAGTAGGCAGAGAGGCAGGCAGAGAGAGAGGAGGAAGCAGGCTTCCCGCTGAGCAGAGAGCCCAATGCGGGGCTTGATCCCAGGGTCCTGGGATCATGACCTGAGCCGAAGGCAGAGGCTTAACCCACTGAGCCACCCAGGCGCCCCCATAAGAGTAATTTTTAAAGTACCCCAGAGATTATCACAGTAGGAATTTTTATAGGATGAAATAATTCAGATGTAATAGTCAGACCACAGTTGATCAGTAGAAGTTTTGGTGTCAAAATTCTGTCTTGTAAAATTTCCTTTGACCAAATAATTTAGAAACCCATAATGGCTACTTGTATTATTTTAAGACAACATACATGTTGTTCTGGTCTTTTTTTTTTTTTTTTTTCTCTCTTTCTGAAATCACCCTCAGTTTACCAGTTAAATTTTTGAAAGTTTTCAGCGCATCCTGGTGCAGACTGTGGGCTAAGGAATAGAATTTATTAATTATATTCAATACACATTAAAAACAAATCTGTGTGACTAGGAAACTAAGATAAATTGCTATACTGAATTACAAAGTACCCTCAAAAAGTATATGAACTATTAGGGGAGAAATCAAAAATAAGAAACAGCAGAAGGCATGCATGAAGCAGGTGAGCAACTGACTGAAATACACAGAAAGGCAGAAAGTTTGAAGTTGCCAAAATGAGTTAGGAAATTACAGAAAAGTTTAGGCAAAATGTCCTTTCAAAGGCATTTATTCATTAAGTTATTCACTAAATATTTGTCCAGTACACATGTTTCATACTGTAAACACGGTCATGAGCTAATTAAATATCCTGACTTCAGAGACTACCATCTAGGGGATTTTTGAGAGCAAGTAATTTGAACAGGTAACACTCTGCATGATCAGTAATAGGCTGGTCTCAATGTCCTAGGATACAGCACCCCAGAAAAAGAGAAATAACATCCGTGAAAATGACTCAATCATCCAGAGCTCCGTATAATACCAATTGGTCTCTCCAGTTCCAATGTCCATCTGCATCTATTCTTTTAATACCCACAACTGATGATAAATTTTTCCAAAAAAATTTACAAATCTTCAAATTTCTGATTATAAAGACAATACATATACATAGAAAAAAGAAATACCTTAGCACACAAATAAGAAAACTAAAGGCAAAAGTAATCCCACCATACTGGGTTAATGAATGTCCCCCTCTCCTAATTCAAATTCACCAGAACCCTCTGGATGCCACCTTATTAGGAGATAGGGCCTTTGAAGACAGAATTAAGACAAAGATCTCTAGATGAAGTCATCCAGTAGTAGAGTGGCCTTTAAATCTGATGACTGGTGCCCCTAGAAGAGTAAGAGAGGACACAGAGACACAAAGAGAAGGCCATGTAGAGAGGCAGGCAGAGATCAAAGTTACACTGCTATAAGCTGATGACCGCCAGGAGCCATCACAAGCTAGAAGAGGCAAAAAAGGATCCTCCCTTAAAACCATCTAGGGAGTGGGTCCCTGCTGCCATCTTTGATTTTGAACATCTGACCTCCAGAACTGTGAGAAAACACATTTCTGTTGTCTTCAGCTGCCTAGTTTGTGGTATAGGTCTTCCTTGAGTTATGATGGGGTTATGTTCTGGTAGACCTATCATAAGTGGAAAATATCTAAAGCAAAAACACTTCGATACATATAATCTACCGAACGTCAAAGCTTAGCCTAGCTTACCTTAAATATATACTCAGAACACTCACAGTAGCCTAGAGTTGGACCCAGTCATCTTGCACAAAGCCCGTTTGATGATAAAATGTTGGTTATCTCACGTAATTTATTGAACATTGTACAGAGAGCAAGAAATAATGGTTGTATGAGTGAATATGGTTGTCGGTGTATTGGTTGTTGACTCGCTGACAGAGTGGGCCCTGTGGCTCCTGCCCACCATCACAAAAAACATCATACCACACATGGGTAGAAAAGGTTTACATTCAGAATTCCAGGTGTGGTTTCCGCTGAGTGCTCGTTACCTTAGAACCATCATAAGTCAGGGCCATCTAAAATTTGTTGCATCAGGCTTATATACAAAATTGTATACCCACTGTCCCAAGATACCTACTGGCAACTGAAATATAACCTTTCACGTTTTTTTGTATGAATACAATCACACATATATGTATTTATGAACGAGTCTGTAAATGCATATCTAACTTTAAAAATAACCTAGTCTTTAATTGAATTTACAGTGTTTTAAATAACTTAATTGTGCTAACATAAAAAAAGTCATCTGTGCGGTGCCTAGGTGGCTTAGTAGGCTACGCATCTGCCTTTGGCTCAGGTCATGATCCCAGAGTCCCAGGATTGAGCCCCGCAACTGGGCTCCCTGCTCAGTGGGGAGCCTGCCTCTCCCTCTGCCCCTCACCCTGCTCATGCTCCCTCTCTCTCAAATAAAGAAATACATTATTTCATAAAAATAAAAAACAGATAAACAAACAAACAAAACAGCAAAGGTCATCTGTGAAATGAAGGTGTATCCTTGGTGCAAACAAATGCTACCATGAGGAGATACCAAAAAAGTAGAAAGAGATGAGCAGAGAAGAAATATAATAGCACAGAGGACTTCTAGCCAAAAAAAGAAAGACAATGGGTTTAAATCTTTCCCAGGTAATGAAGGGGATGGATTAAATGTTAAGGTGGAGACCTCATATCGTCTGTGTAATGTTGGCATGCTTGCCAGTTAACCCCTATTACTTCTAAAATATTGAGACATGTTAAAGCTATTCTATAAAGTTTTTCCCTTTTCCACTTCTCTTTTCATGAATTGTTTCAGTTCACCTGGTGTGCTGTTTAAAAGCATTCAGAGTGCAACTGTTATTTTGTTTGAAAATGAGAACTGCTTTTGTATAAAGATGTGGAATTGGGAGGCTGTGAATTACACCTTGCAACAAAATGTTTCCTAAAGCCTTGGAATTGGCGTCCTACAAATCACCTGGCATGGGCTCTTACTGGTTTCTCAGGTGTAAGTGGAGGGGTGGGAACCTGGGGTGCGGAGATAATTTGCATATGTTAATGTGAGGAAGAATAGGGAATAGGGAAAAAACACCTAATACAATTGAATTTCACTACAATTTTGACAGCATTTGGTCTTTGAGTTAAAGTACACTCCTGCAGAATTCCCCAAACTGTTGAAGAGTGACTATACCAGGAATAAATCTCTCTAAAATGCGTTTTGCAAAACTCCGCTGTCCATTTCTTCTGGAATGTGGCATATCTTCCTTCTCTACTTCTCTGTACTAGAGTCTCAAATATATATGGGTTGCTAAATAGCCCTAATATTAGAAGCTACCTTAAAAATGGACTCTTTGATTCCTAAAAAGCCAATAGGAATTTTTTTAATTTGATAAAAAATAATTAAAGCTTATTTCTTTAAATAAAATAATTATAATTTGAAAAACTAATGTTATTTCAGAAGCATTTTCACCCGTGTTCATGTGGACATCACTTTTGATAAAGCCTTTATTGGAAACACCAGTGATTAATATTTCATGGTAAGTAAAAATGCTTAGTTTTATTTGTGAGATTTAAAATAAAACAGGAAGCAAAAAGTAAAGAATGGAGCCTCTGAGCAATGATAAAATAACCCCAGATGAATATAACTCACCTAATATCCCACAAGCCAGTGACTGGGAAATGCATGCATTACAAGGCTGGATAAGAAAGAATTTAAAATCTGACACATGGTATTAATCAGGGGGCAGCAGCCACTGCTCAGTTTAATAACCTCTCCTACCTATGTTGATGGCAACACGAAGAAATTCACTAGCTGCACAATTTCCAGAGTCTCTCCTCTTGTCTGGTAGCAATTACACGGACTTCAGTTCTAGAGCCCTAAAAGGTTACAAAGAAGTCCAATATCTGTGAAGAAAGAGGACTCTCTTCCCGATTTATATGAGAACAAGTGGTACAAATTGACATCTACAATTTTGGAAAGCTAGGAAATCAATTGTGTTCTTTAAAGAATAAAAACAGAAGATGTCTTCATGTAGTTTTAGATTGTGTAATATATACATGCATGTAACTAAATTCTTCTCAATATTCACACATGATATTTTCATTTGGCTTATTACTAATATTTGGTTGAAAATATATTTTTTAAAGATTTTGTTTATTTGACGGAAAGAGAGCGCACATGGCAGTGGGGTGGCAGGCGGAAGGAGAGGGAGAAGCAGGCTTCCCGCTGAGTAGGGACCCTGGTGCCGGGCTCAGTCCCAGGACCCTGGGATCATGACCTGAGCTGAAGGCAGGTGCTTTACCGACTGAGCCACCCAGGTGCCCCTAGCAAAAAACTTTGAAATGTACTTTTTAAAATGTGCAGTATGGAAATGATGGTTTTACCGTAGTGTTAGATTAAGATTATTTAAAATTCTTACTAAATAATCTTAATCCCTAAATGAGATCGGATAAGCAAAACCAAAGATGGTATCTTAGTCCATTCGGCTGGTATAACAAAATAACCACAAACTGCATGATTTATAAACAGCAGGAATTTATTGCTCACAGTTCTGGAGGCTGGGAAGTTCAAGATCCAGGTGCCAGCATGGCTTGGTTCTATGAAGTCCCTTTTCGGGGTTGCAGACTGCTGACTTCAACTTCTTGATATGTCCGCGGAGTGGAAAGAACAAGGATCTCTGCCGGTGCCTTTCAAAATGGCAATAATCTCACCTTCACCACCTACGCACCTCCTAAAGGTCCCATGTCTTAATAACAATCACCTTGGGCATCAGGTGATGCCTGATGAATGTGGGGGGACACAGATCTTTAGGTCAAAGCAGACTATAGCAGTGTCTATATCATTAAAGAAAACCTTACCTTTAAAACCAACATTTCCTGCAGATTTTATTTCAGCTGAGGGGAAAGGCATTTGACTTTGCAATTAGTGATTTTGTGCTTTGTGGTGAAATTTTAACCTACAGCTTATGTAAACTTTGTTTTTTTTTTTAATGTTTTATTTATTTTTTCACAGAGAGAGAGCATAAGCAGGGGAGGCAGCAGGCTTAGGGAGAGGGAAAAGCAGGCTCCCTGCTGAGCAGAGAGCCTGATGTGAGGCTCAGTATCAGGACCCTGGGACCACGACCCAAGACAAAGGCAGATGCTTAACCCACTGAGCCACCCAGGTGCCCGTAAATTTTGTTAATTAGTCATTAAATTATTAAATACATAGGCCCATTAGATAATGGTGAACCTTACCCCGTACTTATTTGCACCCAGTGAATGTTCTTTTTCTTTCTTAAAAGTTGTTTGGCAGTTTTGGAAATAGTTCACGTTTAAAACATTCTAAGATCGTGATATATAATGTATTTTCCTGTATAAGAAAAGCTAATGTTCATTCAGCTTGTTCTCACTTTTCAATATTCCATATCATACCATAGATGTCTTAGAAAGAAGAAAGAATATTTCTGTGTATTGATTTCATTTATAAATCTTCTAAAAGTTGTTTATGCTGGTATATGAGAAGTACAAATGTTTACAAGATGCAAGTTTATAGGATATCTCAATTTTATTTATTTATTTATTTTTAAGATTTTATTTATTTTATTTATTTATTTGACAGACAGAGATCACACGTAGAGGCAGGCAGGGTGAGGTGAAAGGCAGGCTCCCTGCAGAGCAGAGAGCCCGAAGCGGGGCTCGATCCCAGGACCCAGGGATCATGCCCTGAGCCGAAGGCAAAGTCTTTAACCCACTGAGCCACCCAGGTGCCCCAGGATATCTCAATTCTAAAAGGAAATGTTTTAAAAGAGATTTTCCACTTACTAGTATTAAAAGTGATTTAAATTTTCTTTGTGGAAGGAAACATTAGTTGAACACTTAAAACAGACATATTTTATTCTGAACACAAAAAGAGAATCATGAATAATAAATAAGCAGCAAGACTATTGACTATAAAAATAAGCTTAAACTGCATAGTTTAAATGTATTATTATCAGTGAACATTGGTTCAGAAAAAACAAACCAACAAAATCTTTGAGAATTAAGTTCCATACCATGCATGTAGTATGTATAGTACTCAAAGTGTGTGTGTGCGTGTGTATAGGTGTGTATATGTATATATACAGATAGATATGTACACACACACACACTATATTTGTTCCTACCAACAAATAAAAAAAATTAGCTAAAACATGAATTATATTTGAATTAGTGGTGTGTAGACAATGTATAAATCAGTAAAATATATATGAAAAATGAATATGAACAGATTCTATCATTGTGTTTTGACATTAATATTATTGTTGGAATACTTGGTGTTGTTGCATTCAATTATTCGGTGGAAACATCATGGCAATCATTTACCAACAGTAAATGCATATTATTCTGTAAAAATTTTTGTTGCAGTAATATTCATTGAAATTTGATATGTCAATTTTTCCCAAATAATATCCTAATCTTTCTTTGTGCAGACATAACCTAAGAAACAAATTGAGGCCAGGATATTTATGATGTAAATGTGGTAGACAGAGACAATTTTCCTTCCACATTTAACTTCTATTTAACATGCTTAATTAATTTTCCTTAAGATTATGAGGTTATAATTTTTCAGCCTTACTTGTTTTTAGTAACAATAAAAATAACAATTTTTTTTTTTCACTTTAAAGAACACCATACACTAGTACTCACTCCAGAACTATTAGAAAGTAGCCCCACTTTCCCTGCTTGCTACAAATGCAATGGATGCAGGCAATGAAAGAAAGTGTAGAGGGGTGCCTGGGTGGCTCAGTTGGCAAAGTATCTGCCTTCAGCTCAAGTCATGATCCCAGGGTCCTGGGATCTGCTCAGTGGGGAGTCTGCTTCTCCCTCTTCCTCTGCCCCACCCCATGTTCTTTCTCTTGCACACTCTCTCTCAAACAAATAAATAAAAACTTTTTTTAAAAGTTAAGAAAGTATGGAGATAGAGTTAGTTTTGCATAAAGAAATGATCTTAAATGCAGAAAACATCGGAACTGTGTAAAATTTGAAAGGAAAATGGGAATGGCCAAGAAGGATGCAATGTATATTTAATGCCACTAAAAGGTACACAGGCACCATTTTGTAATTCGAATCCAATTACTTGTTTCTTCAAGTAGCTCTAGGAAATGAATATGACAGTTTTTTCCAGGGACCCAGTTCCCCTCCTTACTTATGGACTCAGAAACTAACTAATTATTTTCAGTCAATATGCTCAGATTTTAAATCCAAGTACCTCTGCTTTTCTGAAACTTGCTCCAGAAATACTTCTTTTATGTAAAGTCATTTGTTATAATTTATTTACTCTGTTTCTAATAATGTTGGCATAATTATAAGAGGGGATTTACTGTATTTACTCTTACTCAAATTTGTATTTTCTCAACAGCTGAGAATAGAAAAAGAAACAACCTTATTATGTATTCTCACCTGCACCCATATAAAAGAACAAAATATCAAAATATTGATGATTCACTGTAAATGACTTTATCTTTTTCTTTTTTCAGTGTTCCAAAATTCTAAATGACTTCACCTTGATCAAAGTAAAGCACCATCTTTATCGGGATCCCATATTTTTCCTAAATAACAAAATATTTTTAAAAATTTAGTTATGTATTCTGAAAAATTCTCTCTCCTACATTGAATATTATAAAGATAAAATGTTTTTTATTTATTTATTTTATTTATTTATTTTTAAAGATTTTATTTATTTATTTGACAGAGAGAGATCACAAGTAGATGGAGAGGCAGGCAGAGAGAGAGAGAGAGAGAGGGAAGCAGGCTCCCCGCCAAGCAGAGAGCCCAATGCGGGACTCGATCCCAGGACCCTGAGATCATGACCTGAGCCGAAGGCAGCGGCTTAACCCACTGAGCCACCCAGGTGCCCCAATAAAATGTTTTTTAAATAAACCTATAGGTAATATGATTTAAAAAGTTGAGCCAGATAACATAATAACTTTCAAAATAAAAGAACATCATAGACAAAGCTGATGTTCACTTATTTGCATAACAGTAGTTAGCAGATTTGTCCTCCTATGATTTCCTCCTACTGTCTTGGGGAGAAACCTCTCTCATTATATTCCAATTCTGTGTCCATTCTGCTTTTCTTCATCTCTACCCATACTTGGCTAGAGAAAAATAAGACCCAGAAACATCAGGTTGCTGCTACTTGCTGTACTGACATTGCCTTTATGATTCCCAGTTGTATTTGCTTTCCCATTTCCTAAATGGCTGCTTCACCAATTCTCCTCTCCCCCAGTGTTCCCACATCCCTGCTGCCTTCCTCACCCTTCCTCCTTGCTCACAGCCCTTCCCCCTTCCTCACCACCCCCCATCACCAGGTGATAACCTTGTTTCTCATTTCACTAAGACAATTCCAGTTATCACACAAAAACGTCCGCAGCGTTCCAAACCCACAGCTCCCCGTGTTCCTGCATCCATGCCCATATAATGTCTGCTCTTCCCAGAAGAAGGCAGTGCAGGGAGGGGAAGTGGGGGCAGGGAGGGTACATATACAAGGACAGAACGGGACAAACTATGGATGTTATTTAGTGTAAAAGACTTCAGGTATTGAACTAATTAAAACACACATTTATAAAGGCTCCAGGATGCTTTTTCCCTGAACAGCTAAGTACTTCTTTTCCATTCATTTATGTGTGCTGGGGATCTTCCTCTGCAAAAAATGCGTGTGTCACACGTGCACTCAGACGGTCCCACCCTGCCCTCCCAATGGTATCACTCCACTCTGGGAAGAAAGTGATTTTTCCTCTTACAAACTTATCGGCATTTTTGAACTACGATCATTGATCATTTCATTCTCCTAAAGACACTTCCTAGACAGTGCTTTCTTGGTGACCTTCTTATGTCACCATTGTTCACACTCATTCTTTGCCGCTTCCTCTGCTTCCTCCTAGTTCACTAATTTTGGGAGATTTCCCAAGCTCAGTCTTGGTCACTCCTCTTCTGTATCTACGTGTACCATCTTGAGGATGTCATCTAGGAATATGACTTGAAATATAACCCAAGTTTGTGTCAGTCCTGTTACCTCCAGTATCCTGTGTCTGCTGCTAATGTGAGATCACCCCCTGTTCATCCTATGGGCATCCTAATCTTACTATACCACAGCTAAGTTCCCAGTCTCCTTGCTCTGACTTGATGTAGTTGTATGCTTCCCATTCTTCACAAGGAAAAGCAAAATGAGGTCATTCCTAGCTTTTCTCTTTTGCATCCAAATGTATTTGATCAATAAATCCTCTTGGCTCAACCTTCAACACATTTAGAATCTGACTTCCTTGCAACCACCAAACCACCAAGCCTACAGTATCTTCTTAAACCAGAATCCAGCATCACCTTACTAAAATGAAGGATAGATGATGATGTCACTCCTTCCCTCTAACCCTTCAATACTTTCCTATCCTCTCTGGACTAAAGGCTGTCACCTTCCCCACTTTTACTTCCACCTCTCCTCCCAGTCTATTCTGTAGGACATAGCAAGTGGGCTCTCTTTTCAAGGTTTTGCACATATTAGCCTGTCTGCCCTGAAAACTATATTCCCAACTCCAAATAGTTTGCTCACACACTCACTCCAGTCTTTGTTCAAATATCACCTGCCCAGTGAGACCAACTCCTACTGCTTTCTTTAAAATGGTAACAATCCCACCGCTCCAGCAGTTCCCACTACATTCTTCGTTGCTCCAGCAGTTCCCACTACATTCTTCATCACAATGCCTTGTTTTCCTCCTGAAATCTTATCACCTTCTAAGAGAACATAAAACTACTTTACCATGTTTATTTTCTCATCCTACATTAGAAGAGAAACTCCATGAGGGGGATCTGTGACTGCTTTGTTTCCTGCAATAGTCCCAGAACCTAGAAAAATTTCTGGTACAAGATAGGTGAACAATAATTCCTTCCAGAATTACAAATAATTTAATGAATTACAGCAAGTGAAATTTAGCCTGATATGATATTTTATTCTACTGTACGAAGAAATTATATTCAATATTTTCTCAGGAAAAAAAAGTCATCACCATAAGGCTTTGAGGTCAGATATATTATTTATGAATTAAAGTTTATAACTTCATCAAAAATAGAATTATTTTTAATTTTGACAAGACATGACAAAAGTATGTATATTCACGGTGTATGTGTATATATGCTTAAAGTAGTTTAATTAGGGTTCTACAGATAATATAATTTTCCTAATTATAAATCTGAAGCTTCAATATTCATGAACTGACATTTATAACACTACTTATAGAAAATTACTACTCTTCTTTTCATTGATTTCTGAGGTGCCTTCCAATCTTTATACTGCATTATATATTTTTAGAGAAGTATTAAAAAATATTATACTGGGGGGGGGCGCCTGGGTGGCTCAGTGGGTTAAGCCTCTGCCTTCAGCTCAGGTCATGATCCCAGAGTCCTGGGATCGAGCCCCGCGTCGGGCTCTCTGCTCATCAGGGGGCCTGCTTCCTCCTCTCTCTCTCTGCCTGCCTCTCTGCCTACTTGTGATCTCTGTCTGTCAAATTAAAAAAAAAAATCTTAAGAAATATTATACTGGGAAGCCAAATGGTTATTATGGTTATTTTATTAGATCATTGTTAAAATTAAGTACATAAAGTTATTCAGAAAATGTTTATTTTTTCGTGTGCTTTTTTTTCCCAAAAGAGCATGTGGACACAGTATTTTCTATCCTGTTTGCTTGGGTAGAGAGGGCACAGGGGGAGGGAGGAGCAGGAGAAGGTGTAGGGCAGAGAGGGACATGGGCAGAAACTCAGTGGATACATTTCAAAATAGCATATCTCCCTCTCTCATTTTTCTTCTTGGTTTATAGTTTGGCCATAAGATATTCCATAATTTTAAATCTAATTTTCAGTAGTTTGAAATATTTATATTTATAGCTAAATTAATGTAATGTAGAAATATGGGCCCTGAAAGCTCCCAATGGAATAATAATTAATTTTGCTATAGAGTAATGTTTCAGATTTATCTTTCTATCTACATGGAATTTAAATCATATTGTCCCTTGTGAATACAGAATAGCTTACCTGCAATTCCAGCTCACTTTGAATCAATGATTACAACTGATAACGCTGTATTTCATGTTTCAGGGAAGATCTGCTGGTAAGTTTGTAACATTGAAGTCATTGTAACAGCCATCTTGATGAGAGATGTATGTCTTTCATAGGCTTTCCTATAATTATTGGATTTAAAATTTCAGTTTATCTTAAATTAAACTACTAGTAAAGGAAACGGAATGTAATTATGCTGGTATACTAAAAATAAGAGATCACTGGATTGCATATGAGAGAGAATATATTCTATTCTTTACATGACTTAGATATCATCTATAAAAACACAATTGAACTACAGACATTAAAACACATTTTATTCTCCAAAAAGTCAGCTTTTCTTAATAGCTGATGGCTATTCTGCAAAAGATAAAATAAAGAAATAAGAGAAAATCACTGAATGTGCATTTCAGATCATAGTTTGGATGCAAAATGATCTAAAATTCTATTGTTGATTTTTGAAGAAAATTTTCAGAAAGAAAAAATTTTCTTACTTGGAAGATAAAGTAGGGGAAAAAAGCTCTGAGAAGCTATAGGTTATATAGAAAAATAAATATGATTATCCTTTAAGTTTTAGTGTAAAATGTTTAGTGTTAAACTCTGGTTTGCATTATTTCTGAGTTTGTTTTTAAGAGAAAAATTTCCATGATTAACACTATATTGAATCTTCCCTCTCCAATGAACTGTGCTAAAATGTGCAGGACTTTGAGGATCGATAGAAAAGAGAAAAATTATGATATTTGCTTCCATATTTGCTAGACCTGGATAAAGCAGTATTAGAGCCTGTTGCCAACATGCTCTCTATATTCTTATGGAAATCACTGGCTTAAACTCTGTAAATATTTTTCTCTATGTGTGCAGATGTATTACTGTTTTCAAAAATATTCATGGTTAACGGATTCCTGATGGCTCAGTCAGTTAAATGTCTGACTCTTGATTTTGGCTCAGGTCATGATCTCAGGGTACTGGGATCAAGCCCTATATCAGGCTCATCCCTGGGCATGGAGCCTACTTAATGTTCTCCCTCTCTGTCTCTCTCTCTCTCTGCTCCTTCCCCTCCAACGTGAGCACGGTCTCTCTCTTTAAACACAATAAATCATGCTTATATATGCAAGAACACATGCAATCATTTTAGAATGGGAAGGAGTAAAATTTCAGTTTAGGCATTAGTATTGGAAAAATAATTACATTCTAATTCTCTAAGTCCTTGTGAAAAAGAGTATGAACAACCAGTTATTGCTATTATATCTTTTAAAGATATTGTTGCTATAATAAAAGCTTAATATTTAAAAATAAGGAAATAACTAATTCAATATTGATGATGTTGGATATTGCCTATGACTACAATATATTTGAAGATAGAATATATATGATTGTGTCTCTTTACTTAAGGATAATCTCTCTCTCTTGCTCTCTTTCATCCATCCATCTCTCATCTATCCCTTGGCAGGTCAAAGCACATTTTTCCCCTTGCTGGTAAATTAATGTTATTAGACAAACAAAAAGAAAAGCTCCAGACCTCTACACCATGGCAGGTATGTATTGAACTTACTGAAGAGAGAAAAACATTATTAAGGCTTTAAGCCAAGGACATGGAGGAATTTTGTCATTTTATACAAATTGGGGACATTTCTTCCACCTTTAGGAAATGAGAAAGTGTGGACACATACAGTATAGTATATATTTTACCAACTTCAAAACACAGAATAAATAAAATGAGTCCTTGAACGGTACCTTTGATGTTTTCCTTCCTTTTGCCATGTTTCAGAAAACAAGTTGTAGACAACTTTTCCCTACTGTGAGTCTTCAGGGCCATTGTCTGGAAAGTACAGCTTTCAACAAGTTGGGATTATTCTCCTTTTATCTTTGACTTTGTTTTATCTAGAAAACTGCAGTGACAACTTTTTTCCAGCAATAACGTAAATGATTTTTAAAGTGATCGCTAAGTCTGGATGAACATAGATTTTTAAAAATTATTATTTTATTTTTAACCATTAGTAAATGATAAAAGAATAAAGTTCTTTTATAATTCACTTTTAGATGATCTTCACAGAAGTGAATGCTTGTTTGTTTATTTAAAATGACATCAAACAGTTATTGAAATGAATGAAGTATTATGATATAGGGGGACTATAATGTATGATCAGTCATCTCTCCTATTTCTAATTTGTCACCTAACAAAGAGTAGATGTTCTTAAGTCATTTGAATGACTAGGTGGATGAATGAATGATTACAAATACAAAGTAAGATAGAAAGTTATTCAAATCACAACAAATTTAAACCTGGATTTCCTGAAAATATGAACTAGGTAATGAGTGATCACTTTCAAAACTAATCAGTGCACATTTCCACTAAATAGAGAATTGTTGAGTGCATCTAAAATGCTATTTAAGTTCTCAAAATTTGATTTGCATTAAATACTTCTCAGTAGCACATTTATTATAAATCGCAAGGTAGCCAAAGTTTACAAATCACTATGGCTTTCGCAATTAGAATAAAATATTAGAAATCAAGACCCTTGCTGGATTCTGGTATTTCAGACCACCTTTTCTCATAATGAGTCAGTGAGAAGTACCCCAAATCCATCACCAGCTTACATTTCTGAATGATCTCCCAAATGAATTCCTCTGTGAACAGTAGCATGATTCTGAATTTATAAGATTTCAAGTGCAGATTCTAAATCTTTCTTGAATTAAAAGAACCTGTAATAGAAGCCCATTCACTCTCTACCTTTTGAAATAATTCTAAGTATACTTACAGTTAAGAGTATAACCTGAGGGGTGCCTGGGTGGCTCAGTGGGTTAAG
Organism: Enhydra lutris kenyoni; assembly: GCF_002288905.1. Classification (NCBI taxonomy): domain Eukaryota; kingdom Metazoa; phylum Chordata; class Mammalia; order Carnivora; family Mustelidae; genus Enhydra; species Enhydra lutris. Next base: position 9,782,603 of record NW_019154120.1, on the reverse strand, counting down.
CCTCTGCCTTCGGCTCGGGTCATGGTCTCAGGGTCTTGGGATCGAGCCCCACATTGGTGTCTCTGCTCAGCAGGGAACCTGCTTCCTCCTCTCTCTCTGCCCACCACTCTGCCTACTTGTGATTTCTCTCTCTGTGTCAAATAAATAAATAAATCTTAAAAAAAAAAAAAAGAGTACAACCTGAGAGATGTCATTCTTGCCAAGAATGTCATTCTTGGCACTCTTACAAACATGCCCTCCATGCCCACTAGGCATTGTGGTGTTATTCAGATTCAACATAACTTGTAAAGATCGACTTATAATAGGTGGTTGAGACTGAAAATTAATTGCTCCAGGCTAATTCTTGGCCCTTCACAGGAAACCTTGTTCAATGACAATTAATTCCACATGGAGAATGAAAAATTTTTGTGCTGTTTTCATGAAAATATTTTCAGTTCCACATTTGTAAAATAAATGCAAAAGCAGAACATGAATTAGAAGATTTGTGGGTGATGAAGAAGTAAGGAGAAGGGAAGAGATCCAATAGTTTCTTATAAACAGAGACCAAAGCATGATACATAGTCCCCTCCCTGTGTACCACAGGCAGAAAAGGATTCATTGTGCATTTTTTGGTGTTTTTTGTGCGTCTCATTCCTAAGCTATAAATCACAATCTCTGGATACCAATTAGAGGAGGCCAGGTGAGAAGTACCCACCAGAGTCTCCTTGGTAACCCTAGCTGGGAAACATTTTTAGTGTAAATGGAGAGGACTATGAATGTGTTTTCAAATGATTCATAAAAGGAAACCTAGTGTTCTTTCTGCTTAGGCTCAGAACATCACTGTAGATACTCCTCCTGGCTGAGCAGAGAATTAGAAACTGGAAATCATTTTCAAACAAACATTCCACCTGCTGGCACATAACTGTTAAATTCATTGGGCCAATACATTTCAAATGAAACGTTTACAGTATAAAAATATAGTGAAATGGTTTTTACAGTTCTTTTCAAGCACTGGTATTACAATCTGTATTGGGAGATAAAAGGCGAATGGAAAACAGTAAACAAACTATACACTAATTTAAACTGAAATGAAAATGCACTTTCGTATATCTACCTCTTCACAGTCAAATTATTGGTAAGAGACTTAGGAAAGGAGAGAGTGTGTATTTGAAAACAAAAACACAATTTGTAAATGTTTATGTGCAGTGAATAGCAGTAGATAATGTCCTTATTTCTTGAAAATGAAATGAACAGGGTTTTGTGTGATGCTAAAGTTAGGGTTAGTATTACAGTTGAGGGAACAATTCAGAGCTCCGACATAAAACTCCTCTGGTTAAAGGGTTTGAATGTAAAGACCAGTCTTTTGCATGTGTACCTTTCCTGTCTTAAGAGTGAAGAAAACATTTTACTTCAAAGTTGTGATAAATTTATACTTAATTTTTTTGAGTGCCGCTTATGTCTGTTTGATGTTCATGCGGGAAGTAAACTGTTATTTCTTTGTCCTTCAATTTAAAGACTGAGATCATAAGCATGGAAATATTAATGAGTATAAACCAGTTCCTCTAATGCAACTAATCCTAAGTTTTGACACTGTCCCTTATTACTGTCACCTGAACTTGGCCGAAGGCTCATGCTTCAGCATCTCTACTCAGACTTTCTTTGATAATTAATCTGCAGAAACATTTTCTAAGAGAATGCAAGGACATTCTCCCTCTGGCTATGTTGTGTGTAGCTAATTTTACAGCACCATAGATTGGCTCATTTCTAAATGAACTCTGTGCCATGGTTTTCTCTACAAATTGGGATCATACTGACAGTGAATATTACAGATAGCCATACTCCCCAAGTGATCTTTCAACCTGTGCTTTAAATATTTAATCTGTGAAGTAGATTGATAATAAGCACAAGGTGGTGTCTCATTTCGCTTATTTTCACTGATAAGTATATGATGACTCAGATTACCCTTAACTTTGGAACGATAACCACAAGTTCCTTTGTTTTTATATATTGATCATGGTTTGCAGTAGCATTCTACAAGGGAAATGATGCCACATTACATGTTACTGAGTAAGAGCGAAGATGGAAATATTTATAAGGTTAATTCTTGAACTTGTTTCTGGTTTCATGGATTTTACTGATTTTATTCTCTTAACTGAAAAAGTGCATTTCAGGAGTTCCTTGCAATGTTTTGTCATAAATATGTAAGTTCTTCTTGATGTACTAAAAGGACAAGAAAATACCTGAAATATAAAACTCGTTCCCTATAACAGTGCTAATGACTTGCAAAACCTCTGGTCTAATATGCATGCATCTTTACGGTTTTTGAGACAAAATGGCCATTAATATTGAGGCTGTCAATCATATACAATTTTGATTTGGGGAATATAATAAAAATCAGAAGGGCTTCCAGAAACATTTCTAGTTTGTTTTCCCTCAGTGAAAAGATGAGCTAACCATGAAAGGTTATATGTTGGATTACTAGCTCAACTCCAGGGAAATCTCAGAATATTCAAGATCGGCCTTTTTCCTTTTCTTTTTTCTTTTTTTAGCTTTACTGATTTATAATCGATATATAAGAATGAAAACATATATCATGATGAATTTGGACATATGGAAACAACACGATATCATCACCACAATCAAAGTATTATCTATCACCTCCAAAGATTTCCTTGCTTTCCTTTTTGTTTTTCCAATTATTATTAAAGTACATTAGCATGCGGTGTTCTATTAGTTTAAGGTATATAACATAGAGACTTGACAATTCTATGCATTAGGCAATGCTCAAAATTTTAACTATCACCATGCAACATTATCATAATACTATTTACTATATTTCTTAGGCTGTACTTTTTATCTCTATGATTTATTTATTTCATAACTTGAACTTTGTACCTTTGTACCTTGAACTTTGTACATAACTTGAAGTTTGTAGCTCTTCATCTATATTTTTAGTAGGCAGACTTAGCATGAGATCTATCATCTTGCTATATCTTAAGGTGCATGATTTTTTAAAAAAGATTATTTATTTATTTATTTGACAGAAGGAGAGAGATAGCGAGAGAGGTAGCACAAGCAGGGGGAGTGAGAGAGGGAGAAGCAGGCTTCCTGTGGAGCAGGGAGCCTGATGTGGGACTTGATCCCAGGACCCTGGGATCATGACCTGAGCAGAAGGCAGACGCTTAACGAATGAGCCACCCAGGCATCCTGGTACATGATATTTTTAAGTGCACAAAATCTAAACATTTTGTGAACCACTGGTGCTATCTGGACAGCAGTTCTCTAGAATTTATTCAACTTGCTTAATAAAAATTCTATACTCTTTGAAAAATAATTTCCCATTTCCCCCTTCCCCGAGCCCCTGGCAACCACCATTCTATTCTCCGATTCCATGAACTTAACTATTTTAGGTACCTCAAAGAAGTTAAATCACTCAGAATTTGTCTTTCTGTAACTGACTTTATTCCCTTATCTATCTCTAGATTCGCCCGTCTTGTCATAAGTGGCAAGATTTCCTTCTTTTTTAGGGCCAAATAACATTCCATTGTCTCTATATGCATATTTTCTTTACCTGTTCGTTCACAGCTGTGGAATGCCAACCCCCATCTTAACTATGCAGCTGCATTCACTATCAAACCTCTCTGCTGGGCCAACTTAGAGAACATCATTGAGAGAACATGACAAGTACTCGTTTAGTGAGTTAAATCTTACTTTAAATTAAAAATATTAAAAGGGGGGACTCTGTGTCAATTTGGATAGACTAGATTATGCTGTGGTAACAAATGACAAATTACAGCCATTTTAGAAAAATAGAACTAGGGGCACCTGGGTGGCTCAGTGGGTTAAAGCCTCTGCCTTCAGCTCAGGTCATGATCCCAGAGTCCTGGGATAGAGCCCCACATCGGGCTCTTTGCTCCGCAGGGAGTCTGCTTCCTCCTCTCTGCCTGCCTCTCTGCCTACTTGTGATCTACCTATCTGTCTACCTGTGTAGACCTGTCTACCTGTGTCGACCTGTCTGTCCAACAAATAAATAAAAAAAGAAAAGAAAAAAGAAAAAGAAAAATAGAGCTAATTTCTAGTTCACAGTGTGCCCGCTTTACGCCTCAGCTGTGGTTACACTCCCATGTTTTATTCACTCCAGAAGCAGCCTGAGAAAGCTGACTCTAGCTCAGAGAAGGGGCAAAACTAAACACGGCAAAGCACATACCAATCCTTAAGGTTTCTGCTTACAAGAGACATCCATCCCTTTGCTTAAGTTGCCTGACACCACTAGGGCAAGGAATAGCACCCTCACTTCCTATAACGCCAGCACTTACTGGTCAACAATAATACGTTACAGACATCAGCACAAACCACCGCAATATTGCATGTGTAAGTCCTTTTGTAAAAGGAAATGCAGATCTACCTAAAGGTAGATCTTAATATCTGATCCTCAGAATTTCTCAGTTGGTCTCCCTTCTTGTCCAGGTTCCTGAAGGATTCTCCCACAGGTCTTTGGGGCATATACCCACAGGGTCCATGCCTCGTCACGGCAACTGTTAGTTGGCATGATGTAGGTATTAAGAACATGGGCTCTGGAACTGTATCTCTTAAACTCACCTACCAGTTTCACATTAAAGAATCCCGGGTCAATTTAGATAACGTTTCTGGCCCATTTGTCCCTTTAGCAAACTGTGGATACTAATGTCTGTCCACCTCATAGGATTCTTGTGAGGATTAAATCAATGAGCACATGAAGTGTTTAAAAGAGTACCTAGTGTTTATTGGGTGTTCTTTAGAATCATATAGTAGAAGTTTCTAGTCTAGTCTTCTGTTAACATGCATGTGAACCGTAATAACATCTGCGTTTCTATCTGACAAATAGCCATCAGTCTCTCAGAAGATATTAGATGTAGTTGAATAGACCAAATGTTGATTCATATATAATTTTTTGAAAACTACCTTCTCTACATCAATTGTTGTGGAATAAGCATTTATATTTGTTTACTTTTGGGGAAGTTGATGATTTTGATGGACACATTATAACATGTTTGGTGAAGTCTTAATTCCTTCTTTTTTCATGTTCAGTGAAGACACCTTTTTTAAAAAATATAATTTTTAAATAATCTCTCCACCCAATGTGGGGTTTGAATTTACAACTCCAAGATCAAGAGTTGCATGTTATCCTGCTGTGCCTGCCAGGTGCCTCCCACAAAGGCACTTTTCTAAAAAGCATTTTTATTATTAAGGAATTAATACTAATAATGAAAAAATAATAACAGGTGACAGTGTTAAAATGTACTAAGGTATGACTCAGTCATCATGACAAGTCTTTCATATAACATTATATAATCATAAAACAATTACATGTTTTCAGTGCTAGCAAGTATCCTCTCTATTTTACCAATGAGAGCACTGAAATTTAGAAAGCAGAACCATTTACAGGACAGACAATGTAGGGTGATTGATGTGGCCGGAGAGGATTTATCCCAGACAGTGTGACCTGCAACTCCTCTATTCATTACCTTTACATTTGTATATAATCTCCTGTTGTTTAAAGTTAAAACTTTAAAAATTCTAGAATTAAAAAGAACAAATACTTGTGAGGTTGAGTAAGGCAAAGATTTCTTTAAAAAGAAAAGAGCAACTATAGAACTAAAAATAAATGAGACTCTATCAAAATTAAAAACTTACAAAAATATTTTGAAAGATTCTATTTAGAAAATATAAGGATAGGCACCTAGGTGGCTCAGTTGGTTAAAAATCTGCTCTGACTCAGGTCGATCCCGGGGTCCTGGGACTGAGTCCCGCATCAGGCTCCCTGCTCAGCGAGGAGTCTGCTTCTCCCTCTGCCTGCAGTTGCCCCTGCTTGTGCTCCCTCGCTCATGCTCTCTCCTTCTCAAATAAATAAAATCTTAAAAAAAAAGAGAAAGAAAATATAAAGGCAAACCACACCTGGGAGAAAACATTTGCAAAATATATATGATGAATACCTTGCATTTGGAAAGCGAAGAATTCTTACAACTCAATAATAAAGAAACAAACTGATGAAAAATTTGGATAAAAGGCTTGTACAGATTCATCAAAGAAGACACATAAATTCCAATTAAGCACATGAAATGATGCTTTTCATAAAGAATTATTACAAGGATGCAAATAAAACCCTCACCAAGATACTACTATATACCCACCAGAATGGCTAAATTAAATACCCTGGCAATACCAAGTGTAGACAAGAATGTGAGGCAAATGGAAATATCATAGATTGCTCATGGGAAAGCAAAGTAGTACAGCCATGTTAGAATATATTTGGCAGTTTCTTATAAAGTTACCATATGCTTACCATACATCCCAGTAATTGTATTCCTAGGTATTTACTCAAGAGAGATGAAAGCATATGTCCCCAAAAACTTGAACTCAAATGTTCACAGTATGTGTACTCATCACTGCCAAAACTGGAAGCCATCCAGATGTCTATTATATCAGTGGATAAACAAACCATGGCATTTCCATATGATGGAATGCTACCCAGCGATAAACAGAATGAATCATAGATACATGCAACAACAAGGAAAAGAAGTCAGACACGAAAGATGACATGCTACATAATATATATATATATTCAGGAAAAGCCAATTCTAGAATGACAGAAATCTGGGCTGTGGATGGGGAAATGGTCATCTATAAAACTATAAATGGTTCTTTTTTATATTTTAATTCTATTGTCATTTGATGTGTGTGTGTGTGTGTGTGTGTGTGTATGTGAATGTTTAGAGAGAGCCACAATAACAAATTGTACACTTAAAATGGATTGAGTAATTGTATGCAAGTTGTATCTTAATTAAAAGTGATTTTAATGTAAATTTGTATCACTTTTATGCAAAGATTACACATTTAAAAACTTATGTATCACATTATTTTGAAATAAAATGTAGATATTTGTAAAAAAGCATTTTTGCCAACTTCAGTAACTGCAAAGCCTGGTAAGATTGTCATGCTGTTTGACATAAGAAATGAAGACCATAACAAATGATGCATATATATGCCGTCCATAAGAGGAGGGGAAAACTGACGTAATGAGAGTTTGGAACCATATGCAACTTATATAATAGCAAAAATTATGGAATATGTGTTTAGATATATCAATCTAGCGTTAGGTCCATAAAATAAGTGCAAAATAAGTTGGTTTGTTCTGTTTGCCTATTATGTGGCATCTCAAAATGACTAGTGGAGACCCCGGAAAAAAAAAAGGGCAGTAAATTAGCTGATGTTTCTGGCATGACCAGTCTGAAACCCAGACTTTCACCGTGAGACTCACATAGTCTTCACATAATACAATACGGATATGAATTGTCATACTGGTTTTCAATGTATTCTTCTCATTTGGAAGGTTTTTGAAGAGGGAAATTTTTGCTCCAATTTCAACTACCAGTCCAGTCCGACACATGTGACTCTAGCTGAATTGCAGTGGAAACCTGAACACCTGATGTCTTTTGTCTTTTTCTCCATCTTTCAAGGAGTTGGCCCCTAGGATGCTGGTTCACAGTTTGAGTGCAGCTTATCCGAAACAATCTCGGTAGGAGATCTTATTTCCACATTTGAACTTTACGAAATCAACAAAAGGATTAGTTGAGGATGATTTAACTCTAACTATGAAATGAAACATACAGTCTTTTCATTGAGGTAATTCTGCACGTGGCAGCCCGTTATTGGCAGTCTATGATGTTGGGATAATTTCCAGTTCTTATTTCTTAAGTTTTAATGAGAAAAAAGACCCCATGTAGCTGTGATTAAGGACATTGCCACTGTTCTGCCTTGTTCTGGTTCTAACAATTTCTCTTATTTTTCCATAATTTGTGAAATTTTGAGGAGAGCTTGTTGCTTTATTTCTTACAGATTGAATCAGTCATTATTATTCATTCCAGAACATTCTCCATTCTTTCTTAGCAGGGTAATTATTTTTTCAAGGTTCTCAGCTAGATGCTCGCTGTCTATCACTGAAAATCAGGAAATCTCTATGGCTCGGTTTGCCCAGTCTTGCGACTTTCTGACTCTACCTCCAACACGCTGTCCCCCAACCATGAGGCCCAGCTGTCCCTGCATTCGGTTTGCACTGCAGGACTGCGGAGAGCTTTCTGTGGACTCCTCTCCTGCAGGAGAGAATCTTTCCTATTGAGCCTGCCCTTCAAAAGGACATCTCTCACTCAGCAGAGTCTTGCATATCAAAACATTTTCTACATAACATTAAACATCTCCCTGCAGTGCTGTTTGTTTCCCATTTGTTATCATGTCTGAAGTTTCTCTTAAATGTCTGTTTTAATCATGTTGATATTAAGAGAAAGTGACTTTTTCTCAGTTTACTTGCCCCCAAATCAATGTGTGCTTGTATATATATTTTATTTTGCATTTAATTTTTACTCTTTTTTTTTTTTTTAAAGAGATTTATTTATTTGAGAGAGAATGAGCAAGAGAGAAAACACTAGCAGGGGGAGCAGCAGGGGCAGAGGGAGAAACAGGGTTTCCGCTGAGCAGGGAGCCCGACATGGGGCTCCATCTCAGGACCCTGGGATCATGACTGGAAGCTAAGGCAGATACTTAACCCACTGAGCCACTCAGGTGCCCCAATTTTTATTCTGTCTTCTTAAAACTTGTGCTATATTTCTCAAATATCCCCAATTTCATTAATATTTCATGCTTTGACTCTTGTTTCATAATCGTGTCATGCTCTACACATTTTGTAGCATGCATTTCACAATATTAAGATGATCGAAGCCACTCTTACCTTTTGAAATTTCTAATTTTACTCAACAATGGATAATAGATTATTTGACATGGCTTATTAATAATTTCTTACTTTTTCAACACTATTTATAATTTCAAAAATAATAGTAAAGAATTCCTTACTAGGTATATAGGTCTGTATGCTCTCAGAATTATTCCTCTAAAGCTTAACTGAAAACTTTTTACAGTGAGACAGTATCTATCAGATACAATGATGCACTCAGATACATACTTCTCTACTAAGGAGTAGAGGGGAATATCAGATACAGTATGAAGTATGACAAATTAATGATATATAATATATATAAAGAGTCTCTCAAATTAACATTATTAACATAAGTAGTGATGATTTTAGGTAAACAGGTTGTTTTTAATTATTTATAATGAAGATCTATAATCACTGTTATACCACTTATTTATTTTTTTTAAGATTTTATTTATTTATTTGACAGACAGAGATTACAAGTAAGCAGAAAGGCAGGCAGAGAGAGAGAAGAGGAAGCAGGCTCCCTGCCGAGCAAAAAGCCTGATGCGGGGCTCCATCCCAGCACCCTGGGATCATGACCTGAGCCGAAGGCAGAGGCTTTAACCCACTGAGCCACCCAGGCACCCCGTGGTTATACCACTTTAAAAGGACTTAAGCCAAAAGACTGTCCCAAACTTCAGTTATTCTTCTATTAATCTTTCTTCTTAAAGGACCCTCAGAATATTTCTAAACTTCATTTATATTTCACTAATTACAAAAGAGGATGGTTTGGCTTGCCCTTCTGTCCTAAATAAAGCAACTAAATTGTATGTAGCAGTGAGTACATAGCTGTAATACTAAATAGTAAACAAAGCTTTCCACCAAGATCCCCTCTCTTCCCTCTTTTTAAACGCTGTACTGGAAGTCCTCGCTAATGCAACAAGGCAAGAAATGGAAATGTATGCTGATTGGAGAGGAAGATACAAAGCTGTCTTTGTTTTCAGATGACATGATTAGCTACATAGGCTATGAACAAAGAAACTCTAGGAAAATAAAACATTACAATAATGTTGCAAGATAATGAGGTTACCATGCAGAAGTCAATTGCTTTCCTACATACCAACAACGAACAAGTAGAATTTATGAAAAACCAATACCATCTACCTCAGCACTCCCAACATCAAAATACTTAGATCTAAATCTAAACCTTGGCCCATGCCTGGCTTCCTCCATCTGCCAGCCTGCAACTGGGGGTGGATGCCTTCTCTAGTCATTTCCCTCTGAAACATTTACCTGCCTCCCTCTACTGCTTCTAAGAACTTACATGATTAGGGGCACCTGGGTGGCTCAGTGGGTTAAGCCTCTGCCTTCGGCTCAGGTCATGATCTCAGGGGCCTGGGATCGAGCCCCACGTCAGGCTCTCAGAGGGGAGCCTGCTTCCCCTTCTCTCTCTGCCTGCTGCTCTGCCTACTTCTGATCTCTCTCTGTCAAATAAATAAGATCTTTAAAAAAAAAAAAAAAAAAAAAAGAACTTACATGATTAGATTGGGCCCACCTAGAGAACTCAAGATAATCTTCCTGTCTCCAGGTCTGCTGCCTTAATCACAGGCTCAAAGACTTTTATTGATTTATTTGAGAGAGGGAGAGAGAGAGAGAGAGAGAGAGACCATGTGGCTGAGCACGATGAGGGGCAGCAGGAGAGGGACAGAGAGAATCCAAAACAGACTCTTGTGCTAAGCACAGAGCCAGGGCAGGCTCAAAGCAGTGCTCACCAGAGGGGTCTATCCCAGGACCCTGAGATGATGACCCTTAAAAAGACCTGAGCCGAAACCAAGAGCTGGGCCCTTAACTGACTGAGCCATTGAGGCACCCCTCACTTTTAAAGTCTCTTGACATGTAAGAGCATATAGTCACAGTTTCTGAGCTGAGCATGGGAACATTTTGGAGGGAAGGCATGATTCTCTTACCACAGCCTGTATAATTAAGATGATAATAAAAGAGAAATATGAAATAATAAAAAATATGTGATTAATTTTTTAAAAAGTTATTTTAAAGGAGAAATAACAAGAATAAGAGGATAAATGGGACAAATGGAAAAACAAACTGAAGGGAGAAGATCTAACTCAATGAAAATGAAAAATGTGTTACATGAATAGCTTAAGATATTGTGTAAATTGATTTAGTAATTTTTTGCACGCCCTTGAAAAAACTCTAAGTCAAGCTGATATCACAGATGAATTTTTCTAAAACTTAAAAAAAAAAATCCCAAACTTGAAAACAGATTTTCAGAGAATAAGTAAAGAGATAGGATTTTCCCACTTATTTTATAAGGAATATAGCATAATATTGATAGCGAGAGCTGCCAGGTAATTACAGTAAAGAAAAAGTAAGAACAAGATCTTTCCCTGAGGACACTTGTGCAGATTCAGTGAAATAATACAGGAAAAGTTAGCTGGGGAAAAAAAAGAAAAAGAAAAAGAAAAAGAAAACAGGAAAAAAAGAAAAGAGAAAACTATAGGTCTATATTTCTAAAATTTTTAAACCAAAAGTTCTTAGGAAAAAAATTCATCCTGTGTATAGATAATGAATCTATTATGATCCATTAAGTTTGTTTCAGGAACACACTCTTGCTTTTACAGAAAAAATAATTCTATATATAGGAAAAGATATCTGATCATGTCAGTAAAAGCAGAAAAAGAATTTACGGATGTTCAACACTTCATACTAAATTTTTCATCTACTACCAAATAGAAATGAACTTTATTAAACTGGCCTAAAATATCAAAATAATAGCTAAGAGTTATTACCAATGCTAAAATAATAATTATGTTCCCTTTGGTTGGGAAAATTCTGATGATCACAGTTACCTTTTCTATTTGGCATGATACTGGAGGTCATCACCCAAACAAAAAGTCAAGGAAAAGAAATGTAAAAAGAATACAATTTGTACTTACTGATATAATTGAATATTGCACCAAAAGAGAAATAAAGTACTGAAATAAACAGTCACATGGATAAATCTCATTAACATAATATTGAGCTGGAGAAGCCAGGTACAGAATAGAACATTCACTCTTATTTTATTAATAGGATGTTCGATAAACTAGCAGATAGAGTCCTTACTGTTTGCCTTTCAAGGGGTACGTTAACTGGGAAAGCACAAAAATAAGCCTTCTGTGGTGGTGGTAATGTGTTGTATATTTACCTGTTTGTCTGTTTTATGGCTGAAATTAAGTGTAAAATTTCCCTCCATTAAATTCACATTCTTTTCTGTTTTTCTGCCCAAATCAGGTTTGCCCTCTTAAAGAGCAGCATGTATTTTCAAACCTTTTTAGTTTTATAGTGAAAAATGGTATATTTTCCTACAAGGAAAGTGGGAGGTAAGAAAATGGGGTTTGGAGGGAAAATTTCAGCCATAAACAGGGGTCTCATGTCAAAGTGTGACTGAGGGGGTTGTTATTGAGAAACTATATGACAGTATTATTGTTTTATAGTGGCCAGGGTATTTTTTTTTTTTTTTAATTTTGGTTAGGTAGTAGAGTAATCACTCATGCTTTAGAATTCTGTTAGGTACCAGGTTATATACTTTACAGTCTTATCTAGAGATGTACTACATGTGTATCATTTTTGTACTAAGAAATATTTATTCTCTCCCTTATGACCGAAGACTCCTAGGATTGTATAAGGTATTTCAGTGATTGCTCTAAAGGGCAAAACGGATGGTTAACTAAGACTAAGAACTCTTTGGGAACTAATTCGTCTGCAGTTCCATTTTGATCAGAGTGTTTACTCCTTAATATTTACTTGTGAGCATTGCCAACAATGGAAAATAAGAAGACATATTTTTCTTTCAGAACAGTTCCTGTGTAGGAGAGTCAGGACGAGGGAATTGAGATCTACCATTGAGAGATTCTCACGTCTTGAATACCTAGGAGATTTCATAAACTACCATAAGTAAACCATTATCATTTGAGATGATAAATCTGAGCTGAATGAAACTTCCTACCTTTTGGGCTGCCCATTACTACCAGGAAAACCTGAGGGTTTTTAAAAACAGAGACACATACTCACATTACTACAATTTGAATAGATTTACAAAGTTGATTTGTGTCATTTCTTTCCTGTTATCATCATATATTTAGAATATCTTGATTAAATCTAATGTGCACATTCACCCGAATTAAATGTAACCAGCGAGAAATAAGACATTGGTCAGCCTGCCAGGTTCGGATAACTGCAAGCTTAGTGAGGCAGAGCCAATAAACATATGATGGAACTCTGAAGTTTCAGTGAGTTGGGCTCGCTTGGGCGCCACGGAGCCATCAGCGCTGCCCGTCTGCAGTGCACCTGCTCAGGAACTGCTCGGTCCGCCCAGGTTACCGACTTCCAGCTGTTTTTAGACAGCATTGTTCTCACGTGGTGAAGGTATATTTTGGACTGTGTGTTTCAGTCTCAAATACATGTTTTCTCGAATTTAAAGAAATACAGATGATGCCACGGGAAGAAAAGCAAGTTTGATCTTTGTCTGGAAATCTGAATTCTGAATTCTGTCACGTATTCTTGAAGGGACCACATGAAAGAAAGCAGAACTTGAACTTCAGTCTCAGTTTCTTGAGAAGTACAGAAGTTACAGAACTGTTCTTCTCTGACTAGTCTAGAAACATTTATGATTGTTAGTGATTGATTGATTGATTTTTAAAGATTTTATTTATTTGACACAGAGAGAGATCACAGGTAGGCAGAGAGGCAGGCAGAGAGAGAGGGGGAAGCAGGCTCCCCGTGGAACAGAGAGCCCAATGCGGGGCTTGATCGGAGGACCCTGAGATCATGACCTGAGCGGAAGGGAGAGGCTTAACCCACGGAGCCACCCAGGTGCCCCTGTTGGTGATTTATTTTTAATTATTATTTTTTTATTTAAATATTTTTATAAATATAAAATAAATAAATATATAAATATAAATATAAATAAATATTAAAAATTTAATAAAATAAAATAAATGAAATGAAATGAAATAAATAAAATAAATAAAAATAAATAAATAAATGTAAAAATAAATATTTTTTATTTAAATATTTTTATTTATTTAAAAATTTATTTTTAATTATTAATTAACCCTACCAATGTCCTCAGAAGGCTCAATTTACTGTGTAGGGCTTCAGTCTCCTACTGTCCTGGAGAAGAAAAGGCCTCCGGTGAAATGGATTGGGAACGGTGGTGTGCTACAATGGCAAAGGGGCCCAATCAAGCTTGAGACATGAGATCAATAAAACAAACTACAACACACAATGAAAATCTATTTGCTGTTTGTTTTATCGATCTTTGTTGAAGCCACATCGCATGTATACTGTTTAGGATTAAATGTGTGTCTATGTGTGTGGTGTGTTTCCTCATGGATGAAATTGGTTACCGTGGGAAAGCAATGTGAGAGCATAGCAGAAAAGCCAGGATATCAGATTGAGTGACCTTCTAAAACCCGTGTCACCACTTTTAAGTTACTTCCGTTACCGTTGTTAAAATTTCTTCATTTGTAAAATGAGGGACTAGAACTCCCTAACTCATCCTGTGGTTATGAGGGTCTATGAAGATAATGTCTGGCCAAGTGTTTATTTACATTGGTGCATTAAATATGGCCATGGTTTGGTCATTGTTGATTCTTTATTCACTGGCTTATCAACGTTGAATGTTTGTATACGAATTCCATATTCTTTACTGCCTTATTTGTATGGGCCCAGATGAGAGGGTGTTGGGCAAAGCACATTTAGGTAAATGTATGAGTCAGATACAGAAAACATTTTATAATTGTATTTTATAAATAGTATTGGCAGAAAAATACAAATGTTGACAATTTCCAATTCAAAAATATTCTAATATCTGATAAGATTATTTTTTTTATTTGCTCTATTGAAATACTGTTGCTTATGAAGTAAACACAAACTAGCTCATGGTTTTGTATAAGAAAAGGGCAAACCTCTCTCCAGAACTGAGTGGAAAAGAAAAGAAAATGTAAATCCAAATTCATAGATTTTTCTTTTCCCCTCTGGAGTATATCAACTAGATTCTATATGCTTTCACTTCCTTTCATCCTACAAATGTTTACTGCCTATTCTGAGCTTGAATGTTAATTAATATTAGGTGAAATATATAATATAAAAATGTGAAATGCCTACATTGAAATGACTATGATTAAAATAATTACAACCTATAATATACAATATATCAAAGTATTACAATGTATTACATGAAAGCATATTACATAATTCCCTGCTAAAAGACATTACTTAAATGTAAGTAATGTCTAGCATGAAATTACATTAACCAATTACTTCATTAACTAATAAGTATAATACCCTATTTTAAATCTGGTAACAAAAGGAAATAAAAATATCATGACCATTATATCAACTTTAATATCAAGTATACTTTTGGCTTTATATTCTCAAGGGTATATTCCTTGTCCTGAATATTAGAAAACATTTAAAATATGTTAGAGGGGACCACTAGATTTTATTTTTAATGAAAATAATACTTAATATTTCCATTAAGGAAGAAATGGGCTATTAGTTCTGTTCTTAATCTCATAGATCTAGTGTTGTAAAGAAGGAAATTTTTTATGTACACTGACACACAACACTGAATTGTGATTACCATTCTCTCCTTAGTCTCAGCACCGTAAATGCCACTGCCTTCTGCAAGAGTAGCTTCTAATCCTATGGGACAGTTGTCAGAATCTTATCTGGTAGGAGGGTTAAAAATTTCCTTGCTCTAGGGAAAGTGTGTGTGTATATGTAAGAGCATACCCATATGCACAATGACATGCAGTGAATTTGACCAAATCAATAAATCTCAAATGTTTTCTCTTCATTATAAACTTTTGAGTGGAAAGAAAAGAAAAAAAAAAAGTTTGGTAAACAGATACCTGACTTGGGTCTCTCAACTGGTATCAGAACTTGACCTTGTTAGAGATGCAGAACTAATCCAGTTTGATTTTATGATTTTATGTCTCTTTGTCACATTGTTCTAATTTTATTGAAATCTTCAGGAAAGAACAAAATTAAATTTAAATGTTCAATTGATCATGTATCAGAATCATATCTTTCAAACTTTTATTCTCTTTTCTGTGTTCTATTTATAACCGAGACTGGCAGTTATCTTCACCACTAACAATGCAATCCATGTATTAATCTCAACAACTTGACCCCATTCTGTTAGAAGTTTATCGATGTGAGTAGGAAGGGAGATATATACCTAAATCTAATCCAACAGTGCTTTTACAGCCATGGGTAAACCGGATTTCCCCTTGTTTCAAAGTGAAAAAATGCTAAATTATTCCTGATACTTTACAAGTATTTTCTATAGGCTCTTTTTTAGTAGGATTCTGATTTAGATGAGTCCAAAATTTACCATTTCTCCTCACCATGATAATATGGATCGTGGGGCGCCTGGGTGGCTCAGTGGGTTAAGCCTCTGCCTTGGGCCAGGGTCATGATCTCAGGGTCCTGAGATCGAGCCGCACATTGGACTCTGCTCAGCAGGGAGCCTGCTTCTGGCTCTCTGCCTGCTTCTCAGCCTACTTGTGGTCTCTCTCTCTCTCTGTGTCAAATGGATGGATAAAATCTTTAAAAAAAGAAAAAAAAAGTACGGATCGCATGCTCCCTGTTGGCTGATGTTTGGGTAGGAACAATTATGAGGAGATGATTGAACTTATACTTTAAAAAGAGAAGGAGGGGTGCCTGGGTGGCTCAGTCAGTTAAGTGTCCAACTCTTCGTTCAGCTCAGGTCATGGTCCCGGCGTTCTGAGACTGAGGCCCGCATCAGACTCTGCACTCAGGGCATCTGCTTGTCCCTCTCTCCCCACACTCCGCCTTCCTTGCATCCACCCTCTTGCTCTTAAATAAATAAAAATACATAAATAAATAAACAAATAAATTCTGAAAAAAATAATAAAACAAGAGACTTAAATTTGGGAGCCCATGTTTCAAGCATCACTGCTCCTTCTCTTCTAGAAATGATTAGACTGTTAAGGGCAACAGTAGTAAAAGCAGAAGCAATAGCAAGTCAAATCTCTCATTGGATAGTTCAGACTTCCAGAAGCTAATGCCTGCTAGAATTGCAGAGTGTGACCAATTTCTCTGCTCTGAATAAAACTCCCATTTTATTAAGTATTGCAGTAAAGGATAATGGAGAAGGTAATAATAATAAATCCTTGATTGCATGGTCAGTTGGAAATTTAAACAAACAGAATGTAAAAGTGAGGGCACTTCATTTATAACACAATACATACACATGCTATCTATCTATATGCATTATAATATATACATATATGAATTTATTACATTGTAAAATTTATATTAATGGTTAAGGATAGAATTTTTGAAATTGGTATTAGAAAAAGGTAGATGTTTTTACTTAAATTTTCAACACAGTTTAACAATGTAAATGTTAAAAACAAAATCACAAAAAAAATCACGGAAAAAGAATATGCAAGTGAACTATTATATAAGTGAAATGCCAAACGCAGAAACCACCCAGGATTGGAAGGCTATCCGGTCAGTTGTTGATAGTTCTTTCTCCTGTACCCCCAAGAGGCATGCACCATGGACCCAGTCTCCTACGGTAACAGGTCTTCTCTTTCTCTGCCGGGTTTCCCATATCAAATGGTTACCCTGGATACATTATGCTAGTTTATATTTAAAGGGATTCACATTTGTTCACACCCTGTATCTGGGGAAAATCTTCCTTCTCTTGACCTTTACATTTCTGAGTGAAAAAGAGCACGGATTCCTTTCTGCCCCAAGGCTGCACACATTTTCTGTTTTGGAATAAATTACAATCATTCAGGGGAAAATTATATATGATTTAACATTCTTTGAAGAATCAGTAGGAAATAGTTGATAAATGGTTGAAAATAGGGTTCTGAAAGACCAGTCTAGGACTGGTATATGAAGTGAAACCATTGACATGGTTGAATTTCCTTTAAGAAATAGTGTATAAAAGTACGCAGATAAATAACCAAAGGGAATATAGAATGAAACCCAAAGAGCACCGTTAAAGAGAGGGCAAAAAAAGAAACAGGAGCATGCGAAGAAAAACACAAAGAAATTATAACAGCAGGAAGACCAAGAGACTGTCATTATCAGAATGATAGGGAAGCAAAAATATAAGTGTATCTAACCTTGTCATTGCCCCAGGAAAGTGAAGTAACACAATCGTTGTTGCTCTGGAGAAAAATCCATTAGATTTTGTATTAGATGGGGGCACTAAAGATGAAAACAAAAACACTTTTAGTGAAGTGGCAGAAAGCAGAGGATAGATTACGGTCAGTGGAGAGGCAGAAGTTCTAGACCACTTCAAACTAAAACTCAAGTATTCTATTTTTGTTTGTTTAGAAAACTGCATTTTAAGAGGTGCTTAGAGACTCAACACCACATCCAGAGAATAATCATCATGTGGGACGATTCAAAATTCTTATATAAAAAAGAACATAGGAGAAGGAACTGAGGACATTTGGGTTAGAGAAAAAAATGCCATTATGGATGATAAATATTTGCAAGACATTTACATGTAATAAAAATTGAATGTGTTTCCAGTGTCTCCAGAGGAAACTGATAGAGCTATTATTTTGTAATTAAAAGATACATATTTGACAAAATAAAAAAAAAGTTTATATTGAAGATGAACTTGAATATTTCCATCAGCTTCTCATTTCTATGAACTTGTCTTGTGCATTCCCCCCAAAAAGCATAAGGAGAACAGTGTGACAGTAAGTACGATGGTTACTATGCTCAGGTTAGTTAATACCTCCCTCACTTCATATTATATTCATTTTGTATGTGTGTAATAATAACATTTAAGATCTATTTGTTAGCATCTTTAAGTATATAATACTGTTTTTGTTTACTATAGTCACTGTGCTGTATGCTAGATCATTTCTCAGTGTATATGAGTATTGAATCATGTTATGCACCTTAAACTTGCATGTGTTATATGTCAATTATATTTCAATAAAACTGGAAAAAATAAAATGGTAATTTGTAAACTTACACAGGAATACTCAAAAACAAAATGTACCCTTCTGTATTAGTCTTTGCTGTCTTGTATATTTCTGGGACTGAAAAAGTTCCCATCATATACTGAGGAAGGTAACATTTCTCAAGTGTAAACAGCCATGCTCTACAGATCATATATTATACCTGAAAATATTGCAGTGAAATAGATACAACTTTGGTTTAGAAAAGATGTTATGCTTCCTGACTTCCTGGAAGTGTTTGATTTAGTACTGCTGAGGGAATACTACATTGATACACCCTGGCTATGTACATATAAATGTGTACATGCATATTGATAAGACATTTTCTCTATCTTTATTATGCTTTATACACTAACTATGTTATTATATAAAACATTGGTTTATGTCTTCAGAGAGGTAGTTGGACATATAACTATAAGAATATATATGTGATGGGTGTTTTATTATCTGTATGATTACAGAGCATGTCTAAACATTAGAAGTGTGATCAATTTTTTTAGAAAGGAATGGGGAAAGGACTTGTTAGAATGAAAGAGATTGGAGTGGAAGTGGCATTTGAACTATAATTTAAGGTGATAAAGGAAATTTTTAACTATTGTAAAGGAAACATGAGCAAGAGCTACAACAATATTATAAAAAATATAGCTGGCTTAAAAAATCAAAAGTGATTTAGAATGTCAAAAGCAAAGATGTGTCAAGGAAAGTAGATATGATTAGGATGAAAAGTTAGGGGGTGTCAGCCTGAAATCATGGCGTCTTGCAGGATGGACTTTAGAGTGTAAATCTTAGAGAAATAGGAATTTTAAGAGTAAATTATATTATAATAAATAACTTAATTATAATAAAAGATACTGATATACAGATTCTCAATAACAGATATTGGAAAAGTAATGCCTATACATCTAAATACACCTAAAAATAAATAAATTCCTCATTTCCCCCCAAATGACTATAAGCTGTACACATAAAATTCAGCAAAGTAACCTGTACATTTTTTAAATTAGTTTCAGAGTTGCACTTTCATTGCCATGGTTTTATAAGGTTTATTTATTTATTTTTTTTCTTAAGAAACCATGGACAGGAAGAAAAATGTAGGACAACACTATCTGAAGCTGACATTTGTCACTAAGCTTAAACATGACTGAATCATCAAAATAATGTATAATTCATGAGTGCTACAGTAATCATATTAATGACTCATACCTGAAGTAAAAAAAATTGTAAGTATATTGCCAGGTATTAACTTGAAAATTGCCACCAGATTTATGGATTATCTAAGCGGATTGAATGCAATCTTTTTAAATGTGTTAATAATCTTTAAGTGGATAGGGAAAATAGAAAAATTAATTATGAAACATTAAGGTTTGCCAACACAGATTTCCTTCAGCATAAGGGAATAAACTCATGTTATTTTTAGTAAACAGGGATGTATTCTTCTAAAGTCAAAAGCAAAAAAGAGTTTCCTGAATGACAGTCTTTTAATATTGTTCAGTCCCTTAAATACAAAAAAGAAGGAACACAGTTTCTGTGATGTACATAATAATATAAAATAATAACAATTATCACTAGAAAAATCCATAAACATTTTCAGGTATAGAATAATGTACATATATTCTGCTCAACTATATAAATGTGTATATTACAACTGCTATTATCTAAAGCAAAACTTAAATTTAAACAAATCATCCTATTATGTGGTTGGCAAAAAAAGGAAAGACAATTACTTTCTTGTAGTTTATATAGAAAAAAATGCATGCTTTTATTTAAATTGTGATTTCCAAATATGTAACTTTTTACATTGTGAATGATTTATTTTATAAACAATCAACAAAAGATAACAGATATGGATATTGAAACAAGGAGAAAATAACAAGGGAAGAGAGTATATATAAAAAGAGAAAGCCAAATGAGCAGCATTAAATATTAACACCCAAGTACACACACACACACACACACACACACACACACACACACATGCACACTCTTCGAGAATGATTTCTGAAATAATTACTACAGAGAGATTTCTAAGTATACCTCTGACTCTTAGGAATCTGGCCTTGTTTGATCACTGCTTAAAAATACATTTCCATGCTATATTCATTTCATTTCTAAGTAACAGTCTAAATCCTATCTTCCTTTTTTCAGGGAAAATAACTAAAATATTTGGGTTAAAATATTCTAGCTTTAAATCTATATTGCTTATGTTCATGCATACAGAGCATATTCTTGTTTTTTTTTTGTTTTTTTTTTTTGTTTTTTGTTTTTTTAAAGATGTTATTTATTTATTTGACAGACAGATCACAAGTAGGCAGAGAGGCAGGCAGAGAGAGGGGTTGGGGAGAAGCAGGCTCCCTGATGAGCAGAGAGCCAATGCGGGGCTTGATCCCAAGACCCTGAGATCATGACCTGAGCAGAAGGCAAAGGTTTAACCCACGGAGCCACCCAGGCACCCCACAGAGCATATTCTTGAATTAGTGGCCTTACTCATATGAAATTAAATGATTGATCAGTAGACTGGAGGACTAAGGTTGAGATTATTTTAATTAATGAAGAATGGCTACCTGTCAAAGCTGCTTATTATTCCAAGTATACTTCTTAAAAAAGTTTTCCCTGTATTTTAAAGAACTTCTCTGAGGATTATTGTGCTTCCTTTATTTTTTTGTGTATCTCAACTCTAAGAATGCGAATGAACCTACACTTGTGAAGGATTTTTTTTTTCCACCTGGGACAAATAAAGGTGCCAATTCCTTGATGACTAATGTATGGTACTATCTATAATGTTTTTATTTAATCTTATTATTTAAATAACATTCATTTAATCACATTATTTAAATAGCATCTTAAAATATAGCTTCCATAATTTCTTCTGTCTCAAACTTCATTGATATCATCAATTTATCCCTAAAAAACTACCAACTTTTGAGAAATCTACATGGCATAGGATTAGCTATTTATATACATTTGTATATTAAATTTTGTTTTTGCCTCTAGAAATTTGTATTCTGAAAAGCATTTACCATAAAGACATAATGTTTAGGTGACAAATATGTGATAAGCAATGTAAATATAAATATCTAATGTACTTTAAAAAGTAATTTGAAGTAAAGTGATAATTTATTTTAGCAGTTGAATCTATAAATGCACAGTTTTTTTAACCAAATGTTGCAGTTTCCATATCTGGCAATGGCATGCTAACACATGCTTGGTACTCAAATTATATGTAGAATGAAGTGAATGTGTAAATAAAAAAGCAAATGCTTCTAACAAATTTGGGCATGTGTTTTTCTTGCAAAAATGCAGAGAAATCACACTTATTATTCAAGTCTGAGATGCATAAACAACATCAAATGATGACTTTAAACCATGAAGTAGTGAGGAATATTATTCCGAAGTATCTGGATTTTTAATGTTTCTTTATTTTGGACATTAACATTCCTTTTCTTTATGCTAGCATATGAAAGCCCAGGCCTCATTGTTTTAACATATGCTGTTTTCAGCTGCTGTGAAGAATGTGAGGCAACAGGTTTTAGGGGAAAATACAGTTTCTGTCCAGTTGTAATAAAGGCATTAACATGAAAGAGCACACTCAGATAAGGTATTCCGAACTTACGTATCAGGAGAAGATGAGCTCATTTTAAAAATGATTTCAACTCCTGTTGATTCAATACCTCTGTAATAGTAATTCTTATTAACTCTCTCAAAAATTCATACTTGATGATAAAGAAAAATTCGAAGCAGACTTGTATAGTGTAATAAATTTTCACTGAGTATTTTAAACAAAGCATGCAAATAACTTGAAGAAACTTATATAGCAAATGCCAAGTTTCCTTTAAAACAGTGCAGAAGAGGGGTGCCTGGGTGGCTCAGCGGGTTAAAGCCTCTGCCTTTGGCTCAGGTCATGATACCAGGGTCCTGGGATTGACCCCCCCCACTCCCGCCCCCGCATTGGGCTCTCTGCTCAGCAGGGAGCCTGCTTCCCGCTGTCTCTCTGCCTGCCTCTCTGCCTACTTGTGATCTCCGTCTAAATAAATAAAATCTTAAAAAAAAAAAAACAGTGCAGAAGAAAATCTGAGTTTCTAAAAAGAAAAGAATAGTTTTTGTTTATTTGGAGATTTTGTTTGTTTGTTTTGTACAACACAGTGAATTTTAATGCCCCCCCCCCACTTTGGGGATTTAAAAAACAACAGTTTTCTATTAAATTATTTTTTTCAGACTTTAGAAAGACAACTTCTCATTTCAATCTGGAAACAACCTTAAAATCAACCTCTGACTGACACATACTATGAGAATACCTTACTGTGACTGAAATCAACCCCCTAATGTAAAAAACTAGATAAGTCAAACAAAATATTATGAGAAAATCATTGGACTTGGCAAGCAGTGATGATATGAGGGGTCAAGATCCAGAGACGAAGGAAGGACCAGATATGGGAGAGCAATGTCTAATGCTGCTTGTGCCACTGAAAAATCTTGTTTATCCAAAAACTGTGGAGAGAAGGCTGACAAAACCACACTGAGTATTTGGCAGTCTCCTGGGTCTGTAGTCAACAGTTGACCTCAGGACCCAGTGAAGAAGAGAAAAACCTGTGAAACGTGCTAGAACTAAAGGCTGGATCCTTGAAAGACTGCGCATTTACAGTAAAAGATGAACCACAAATAGAGCGGCTCCCCCCAAATTAGCTTAAATGTATATTCTACATGTGCATGAGGCTAATGACATAAACTTAAGGTATGTTAAAACAGGATTTGACAGAATGAAAGGAACAATAGTCAAACCATACTCACCATTGGGATATTATTTATTTATTTTTTACTGTTGGGATATTTTGCATGTGTATCTCATACATTGATAGAAGCAGCCAAAATATAGGATTTACGAATACCAGAAATTTGTCACTCTCAACAAATTCCAGTGAATCAAATTTGTACACGTCATGCTATCTGTGTGGGTGAAATTTGAGTCATGCTAAGAAGGAAATCTATAGCCTCAAATACATATGGTGGATGGGAAAGGAAGTCTTCCGGTCAAAGACCAAGCAACAATCTTGAGAAGGCAGAAAAGGAAGACCAACTTAAATTCAATGCAATGAAATAGAAAGCAATAACCAACAGAGGAACAAGAAAGCCAAGTTCAGATAATTTCACAAGATTAATAAAGTTCATAGTACAACATCATAAGTGAGAAATAAATAGAGGAAAGTAGAAATCATAAGCATCATGAATTAAAAAATTGTCATTAGTAGTAATCCTGGAGATAACAAAAGGTAAAAAGAGAACAATCTGATAAGTTGATACCAAAGTTTTAAAAAGTTTGAAGTTGAAAAATTCCCTGAAGAATATAATACCCAGTTTAACTCAAGAATTGACTCAACTGACATAATTATGACACATCTTCCAGGAACTGAATCCATATTTAATAAACTTTCACGTGAAAATACAAAGCTCAAAAGATTTCTCAATTTCTTCAAACACTGGAAGAAGAAAAATTATGCATCTAAGAAACAATTCCAGAGAATTGAAAAACCAAAATGGTACAATGTCCAACTAGTTCTGTGAGGCCTGTGAGGCCTTGGTATCAGTGACACTGATCCAAAACCATGTAAGGGTATTACTAGAAAGGAAAATTGGAAGTCAATATTTGCTATAAATTTATATTTAAATCTCATTACTGATTCAGTAATTTAACTTTGGATGTACATCAGCCAGGAATATTTAATTAAATTGGGGGCAATGTAATTTTTTCCTCACACAACTAGCACACGGGGCATTAGCAGCAGGTGGTGGTGATGTACACAGTGCGTGGTATCAGGGTAGTAGATCTCTTGTTCTCTTGGCATTTTTTAATTCTCAAGGTGGCTGACATAGCATTCATTCTACACCAAGATAGGAAGAAGGAGATTAAGCATCCTTTTTACTTACGATCATTTCTTGTTCTCCTCCTTTCCTTCCCTTTCTTCTTATATAAAACTCTCATCATTATTTTAAGATTTTATTAAAAATTGTTGGGATGCCTGGGTGGTTTAGTTAGTTAAATGTCTGCCTTCGACTCAGGTCATGATCTCAGGGATTGAGCCCCACATTGGGCTCCGCACTCAGTGAGGGGTCTGCTTCTCCCTCTCCCTCTCCCTCTGCCCCTCCCCTTCCCCTCCACTCCCCGCTTATGCCCTCTCTCTCAAATAAATTAAATCTTAAGAAAAATTCTTTTGTTTTTTTATGATAATATAAACACAAGTGAAAACATATATATGATTGTTTTCATTGTTTTAGAAAAATAGATCACATTATTATAATTTAATACTCCATTGTACACCATGGAAATCCCTACAAGACAACTTTGGAGATAAAATTCACTTTCAAGTAGCTTAATATAAGTTTATAATAATTTATCCACTTTGCAGCTCATTGATATTAAATTTACTTGGGTTTTTGTTGCTACTCAATAGCATCCTTTTATACATGTTCTAATATATTAATATTTTTATTTTAAAGTGAAAAGTGAAATTTGTAAATCAAAGGGCGAGTATATATTGAAGATTAAGGTAACTTACAGATTGTGTCCTATAAAAACTCTATTTCACGTTTTCTTCAGCAATGAAAAACTAAAATTTCCCTGAAACATTAACATTATTGTACATAATTTTGTTGATCTGATGGGGCAAAAGCGAAGGCACTTATGGCCATTCATTTTGCATTCATTGTTTATTAATTATTATGATCATTTTCCACATATTTACTCATAATTTGTTTTCTATCTTGAATTTTTTTATTAACATTATTTTTTTAAAGATTTTATTTACTTATTTGACAGAGATCACAAGTAGGCAGAGAGGCAGGCAGAGAGAGGGGGAAGCAGGAACCCAGGACCCTGAGATCATGACCTGAGCTGAAGGCAGAGGCTTAACCCACTGAGCCACTCAGGCGCCCTTATTAACATTATTTACACAGTTTTGTGTTTTTCGGAGCTCTTTGTATATTAAAAATAGTAACCATCGATTATTTTCTCCCAAGTCAGCCATTTGTCTATTAACTTTTTATAGTCATTTTTGTTATATGAAGTGATTTAATGTAACTTCAGTTAAAGAGATCTTTTTAACCCCTGATTTTAGTTTCAGTTTCTTACATTTACATCTAAGATTTTGTTGTTTTTATGATATAGAATTCTCTGTCTATAATATGTTAGAATTTCAATGTATATGGTCTGAGAAAAAATCCCAGATTTACTCTTATATTTTTATTTTTTATTGTGAATTGAATGTTTGTTGTTATCATTTTTGTCATTACTATTATTATTATTATTGAGAAAACTGATTTTTTAAAATATTTATTTTGTATTCAGTTTTCTCACCAACTTATTTTATCAAATCTTACTGGGTTTGTAAAAAGTCTTCTTTTTTTTCCAATTGTGCTGTCTGTCTTAGTACAAGATCAACAAAATAGATTTGCCTACTCTTTGAAATTTTGCATTTGTTTTCCTATTACAATTGTTTTACATATTTATATTTGTTTAATTTCTTCCATCCTTATTTTGCTTATGATTTTAATTAAAATGGTATTAGAAAAAATAAAAAATAATAAAATGGTATTAAATTCTTTCACTTTGAATGACATTTACCATTTGAGTAAATAAGCTTTTTAAAATGTAATTAGTTGTTTTCTAACCCATTTTTTATTTAGATATTTCATTAAGAAATTCTTCTGAGTATCATCAAACCTCATTTCAGTATATATTAAATAAAGCTGAATAAAATAATTCAAGTAGATGAGCGGAATTTTGTATGACTGTAACCTGCTAACAATACCTGACTAGTTTCTGTGTGTTTGAAATTTTAGATCCCACATAAAAATATAATTTTGCAGTGTCTGTTCTGAGACTGGCTTATGTCACTTAGCATAATGTCCTCTAAGTTCACCCATGTTGTCACAAACCATAGGATGTCCTTCTTTCCTAAGACTGAATTATCTGTACAGCATTGTGCCTGTAGTTCACAATACTATATGGTGCACTTAAAAATATAGGAGAGTAGATCTCATGTTAAGTATTCTCACCACGCACACAAGCACACACACACAGACACACACAGGACTCAAGGAAACTTCTGGAGATAATGGGTATGTTTATGACCTTGACTGCAGTTTTGATATCACTGGTCTACGCATATGTCTGAATTTAAATCAAATGCATTAAATATGTGCAGGTTTTTTTTCTATCAAAAAATTAAAACTTAAGAAAATAAAATTTAAAAATGAGAGTTATCTCCAAGGCTCTTTATAAGAACTCTAATATTTTATGAAAAGACTATAAAGTATGAGGCTGAGTGTGACACGGAGGCAGAGTACATGTCGGATGGAAGGAGCGGATGCAGAGAAAGGGGCTTCGCAGTGTGACAGCACAGCCGCCGCAGCCCTCCCCTGTGCAAGCGGTGTGCGCTGGAGCCTCGCACCAATCTCCCTTTTCGATCCTTATTGTAAGATACATCACGTTGAAAACTGCAGTTCCTAGCAGAAAGTTGACCCTCGATTAAATATTTTTGATGCACTGAATGAAGGAGCTGTCTTCCCTGAGCGGCATGTACGTCCCCGTCCCTAGCTGTTCTGTGTGCGCCCAATAGCAGGTAGTTACTTCTGTTACGTGACGTCACAAGAGCCAATACACAGAGGACTATGAGCCTTCTGCATCTGTCTTGTTCCTTATTTTCTTCCTAATATTTCCTCTTCTATAATCTTTATAAGCCTCATAATAAGTATGTATAGACATGCTTATTTTCCCCACCAGATAACCCTGACCGACTCGAGGGCAGGAATAATTCCAAACTAAAGACTCAAGATACATGTTTAATGAATAAGCACTTTATATGCATCCAAGTCAAGGAGCAGAAAGTATACGAAATGCCACAGTGTATGGTCAGATTGAAGAATTGTTCTCTGCAATCCAAATGCAGAGAATTCTGCATGTGTCTGCTTTATGCCAACTTATCACACACTACTATGGTGTACCAGAGGCACAAGAGACACAACATGTGGTCATAACAGCACGTATATCTTGACAACTCTCCCAGCAAAAATGTCCTGTTTCCGTAGTTTAATTTTTTTATGAATCTGTTCCTTGCCACTCTATTTATATCTTGGGGCCAAAGCACTGGCCTTCTAATTTGGCAGAGGAAAAGTTCCAGAAAGCCAAGAGGAAGTTCCTCTTTTCTTCCCATCACTAAAAACATTTAGCCTGGACTGGTCTTTTCACATAAAGGAAATCAATACCAACAAACCAGAGACCTGGATCTTAGTCAGATTTGATGAGCAGTGATTAATAAAGCAGCAGAAAACAAGGAACAATAATTTGGTCTATTAGCTCTGCCAGATTCAGTCAGCTAATTGCCAAACACTGAAGCACCCTACTGAGAAAAGGAGGCCTTGTTTCTGTTTGTGATCCAACATAGCCCGGGGCTCCGTGGTGAGGAGGCACCAGCACAGTCAAACGTGTCAGGGCTGGGTCCTGGCAGGCGCGGAATGCAATGGTGGGGATCTATTTTCACTTCAGAATGTGACAAATATGTCATGGAATGTTCTTTCTTGTTGTTAAAATTAAATGGGAGAAACACTTCTCTTTTCCAAGTAGCAGGAATAACTAAATTTAATCATAGCAGAAAACTTTAGTGCCTTCTTACAGGTAGTATCTCCTGGCACTTTCTTGCTTTTTCTTAAGTACCAAAAGATTATGATGATGGTAAAATTCTTCGCTAGGTCTTCTTCGCTAGATTTAAAGGTAATTTTGTCCTTCAAAGTCTAAAACTTCAAGGGTAGAGTCTTTATCTTTGTTTCAAGGTTAACTTTAGAAATAAACACTTTCTCCTGGAAATGGTTTCATTATGGCAACACTATTTTTTTTTAATTTGCATTTTTAAATTTCTTTTTTTTATAAAAATCACCTTTTATTTATTTTTTTTAATTTTATTTTTTCAGTGTTCCAAGATTCATTTTTTATGCCCCACACCCAGTGCTCCATGCAATACATGCCCTCCTTAATACCCACCACCAGGCTCACCCAACCCCCTACCCCCACCCCTCCAAAACCCTGTTTGTTTCTCAGAGTCCACAATTTCTCATGGTTCCTCTCCCACTCAGATTTCCCCCAACTCACTTATCCTTTCCTTCGCCTAATGTCCTCCATGTTATTCTTTATGCTCCACAAATAAGTGAAACCATATGATAATTGACTCTCTGTGCTTGAATTTTTAAATTTTTGACACCTTGTTCTTCCTAACATGCCTTTTGGCCTTCAGGCTATCCAGCTTTGTGCAAATAGGAATAAGTTACAGGTTGCTGTTTTCCATCTTTTTAGTACAAAAATCCATACAAATGAACGGTATTTTCTCCCACACACTCCCATACCAGCAGTTCTTTTTTGTAATAAAAGTTAAAAAAACCAAAACTGTCTTACTGCATATAACATGGTCATCTATGCTAATATTGGTCTATGACATTCTCTATTCTCATTCTTCTATAGTGAATTGAAATAATTTATATTTTATTCACATTTCTAACCACACTCTCTTTAAAGGTGAACATGTCTGATTTTTTGGACAAACTTTGCATGACCTAATACTCAGGAGATACCAATACCTGTGTGTGTGTGTGTCCTGTTTTGAAGCCCTCACTATTGTATCTTTATGGGATCATTGGGATTTGGAGGGGAGAAGTATGCAAGATAATTGAGAAATATGCTATAAGCCTCTTTTTTATTATTTTGGACTAAAGCCTATAGATGCAAAAATGTGGTTGCCATCCTTCATTCAGTATTTGAGCCCATATCCTGCCACTGTAAAGTACAAAACAAAACAAAAATTGGAACATGGAGCACATGCTAAGAAGCGTCTTTGTTGTGCACATATACACCTTTACTATATAATATTAATGTACCTCTAATAAATTGAACCTAACTACTTACTGTATTTACCCTGTTAAATCATATAGTTGTGATATTTTCAGGGTTCTCCCTGGCCTAGTTGGCCCAGCGCAAATGTTGAACCATTTGGCAATAGCAAAGACTGCATTTATGGGAATTAATATGGAATTATGGGAATACTGCAGGCTGTTGTTTTCTTTAAAACAAGGATTTTAAGGTACTTCTCTGGGAGCAAAGGCAGGAAAAGCATTGTCTTAATAATTTCTCTTGGCCATTTTGTCCATCTAGCATTCAATATTTTGTCCACCTGCAAAAGTGCTTAATATGTACATAATTAATATTTTGACAAAAGTATTCCTATTACTAGTGTCCAAGAGTGATACATGTTCATTTTTCAGCAGACTTGTGAAGGGCCTATTACATCATTTTAAACTTCATGAGCTTATAGATGAATGAAAAATCAAAGTGAGAAAGAACTTCAAAATTGCAAGAAAATCAATCATTCTATTACACATACGGCACATAGAGAGTTTCTATACAATTTAACGTACGCATTATATCAGTTGCAAGGGGTTTCATAACAAAACACGACAGAATGGTTGGCTTAAACAACAAAATTCATTTCTCACAGTTGTGGTGGCTGGAGTTCTAAGATGCAGGTATTGGCAGGGTTGGTTTCTTCCGAGTCTTCTGTCCATGATTTGTGGATGGCCACCTATCCCCGTGTCCTCACGTGTCTTTTCCTCTATGCCCACACCTCCCTGGTGTCTCTTCCTCATCCTATAAGGACACCATTCTATTGGATCAGACCCTACTTTGATGACCTTATTTATCTCTTAATTACCTTCCTAAAGGCCCTGTCTCCAAGTCAATCCCACTGAGGGTTGGAGCTTAAACATACAAATTCCAGGAGGGGCAAATACAGTCCATACAGTTACCTATTGAAACTAATTGGGATATTCTTCAAGCTTGTAGTAGAGAGGAGGGAAACCAAAAAAACTTATTTGATTTACTTTCTTCAGCAAAAGGTTGCTTTATTTTTAGTACCCAATTAATAAAACCCACTAAGATTCAGAGCATTAGTGTTTGTGTGATATACTAACCTTAAAATGTTCTTATTCTCGACAGCAACAAGACTAGTTTAAAAATATATGCCATTGTTTTCCAAGGAAAATGGGCTATATATTTATATTTGAAGTAAAAAGTAATAATTACTTTTAGGTGGTCTCTTACAATAAAATATTAGTAGTAAAATTAAATTTTGTGCATGTAAATGAACATTTTAGATTCCTCAAATTTTTTTTCCCCCAATCCTTGATGTCATAGAATATTAATTCACAAAATCACTGGATGATTGGTCTATTGTATTCAGGGGGGAAATAAAGCAAAACAGCAGTATAGGAAGTAAAATAAACTATAGGGTCTTTTAAATATCTGATTTAATATTCTGAATTTCAGTAGAAAAGTATTTGGAGTACAATAACTGCACAGAATAGAAGCATTCCTATCAAATGTAACATCAAATGACCTATTTCTCTCTCTGATCCTGGCAGAACCAATATTTTCCTGAAATCAGAGAATTCTAGAGTTGGAGTAGACACCTGAAAATCTTTCATATGAAAAGTATCCTATTTTGGTGATGAGTTTATGAATAAATAAAACTTGAGATTAGGAATGAGTTTATGAATAAATATAACTTGAGATTAAGAATAGATATTCTCTTACATAGTATGCTCTTTTCTCTCACTAATGTAATTTTATCTTCCTTCTGCTACAAAGGGAGGACATGGATAGAAATCTAAAATGTGAAGCCCTACTGTAACCCTCTAAATAAGTCAACAGTATATTCTGGTTATTGTCGCTTCTTTTCAGGATGCGTTAAGGCTTTGCCTTTATGGAGAGCTGTAACAATAATGATGGGGAAGTATTTGCCTAGTTTTGGAACAATAACAGGGACCCAAATCTTACTACTACTATTTTCAAATAGGTCTCTAAAGCTATATTCTTTATTTAGGAAGTCCACCAACCTTATCATCCACAAACATTACAAAAAGTAAATATAGCTAATCAGATAATAAAGCTACAATTAAGTACGAAATTTTCAGAAACCCTTAAGCTTCCTGGGGCTCAACCACTGTCATTGCATTCAATTATGTTAAGATCATCCCATTAAGGATCCACCAGCTATCTTTTTTTTAAGTTAATAAGTTTTTTTAATAAGTTAGTTTTTTATAAGTTAACAAGAGGATGTTCCATGTATTTGGAAATTTTACTCCCTGAATCTTATGTTCTATCTCATTTGGGCTAATATGACTAAATACCACAAGAGGTAAATATCACAATATCACTAACAGATTTAAAATGCATTTTTTTAAAAAAACTTAACTGACAAAGGGATATTGGACTTCCAGAAATGACACCAGAGAGAAACTCTCCTTCAATGGACACCATTGAAAAGGACCTTATCAGGTAGAGTAAAATTCTGAAGAGGTGATTCAAAGATTCATATTTGTTACATCCAAAGAAAAGTATAACTTCCTCCTGACTCCTAGAGATCCATTCCATCAAGAGATTTAAAGCCGAGAATTCTTAGAAATATTTCAGAAGGCTTCAGATGTCATTAAAACACTGCCAGCGAAATTCAGCCCATCAGGAATGAGAACTGTATTAGGGCTTTTCTTGCTCCAGTAAACAGTTTGTTCTATTCAAAGGCACTCCAGTCTTCTATGCTGGAATTGTTTATCTGCATTCAAACATTTTTCTCACCTGAAGGGAATTATTTCAGTTGAAATGAATTATGCTTCCATTTCCTATGGAGTCTGTGCTCCTTTAAGTCTCTGTTTCATATGAAAACACAACTCCTTCCAAATCTCAGCTGATCAGTTGGTCTTGAACATTCATAAAAGCTTTGGATTCCTCTCAGCTACCCAAAGGGAAATTTCAGTCATAGTAATATATTTTTTTAACTATTTAAATACTATAAGCTAAGTAGAACACAGCTCATGAGGAAGCTAAACAAACAAAACAAAACCGACCAACCAACAAAAAGACCCAGCTGGGAATTTCCTTGGGAGAATTAAGTAATCTAAGCTCCTAGCTTTAGGAGTCTATTTCAAAGATGAATGGCCATTTTGTTTCTGGTAATCACTGTGTTGAAGTTGACTGATTTATCTTTTCCAAACTCATAAATGATTTTGCATAGATATTATCATGTTAGATGATTCAGTAACTCATTCTGAAAAAAAAAAATAAAGGAAAGGGAAAAGAAAGGATAAAAACAGTTGTTTTTATTCAACTGTAAGAAGGATTCTCTATATATGTAAGTGATGAACCACTAATTCTACATCTGAAACCAGTTTTACCATATACACTAACTACCGTATCTGTTAACAAACTAGAATTTAAATATGAACTTGAAATTAAAAAAGTATATAAAACCTCTAAACTCTAGATAATGTTCTTTTAATATTGCATAATATAAAATTACAAAAATAAGTAGTGTGGAACTATTTCCAAGTGAGAACCTCACAAAATAATCCCTAATACTTGACATTGATATGTAATCAGATATGTAATCAGATCATTTTTCCATAACTTTAGAATTTCTAGAAGTAGGTACAATTAAAACATTATAATAAAATTTCTTAAATACAAAAAAACCCACAAAATTAAATTTTAAAAAAAGCATGGTCAGCAAAATCTTTCAAAATGATCTAGGGGGTCTAGGTGTTCCAATCTAACTTTGTTCACTTTTGGCCCCAAAGGGTAACATAACATGTGAAAGACCTTTCATCCAGGAGCTAGTCTCACACCCAGAACAAGACCTTGATGTTCTTCTGTGGAACATAAGCAATTTCACAGACTATCAGCACAGACAAAACTACTATGTGAGCATGATGAAACAAAACAAGGACAAGATTACTTCCGTATCTGTGTTTGAATGTAGGCAATTACTAATGTGAGTGAGAGTGCGTTGTTGAAGAATCACAGCCTCCGTCCCTTTTTCTTCTTCCAACCATTAAGATGAAATTATTAAGACTTTCAATCATAAAATTAACCCCAATTCCTGAGCACAAATCCTTGCATCTGTGAACACTTCCTAGATCACCAAATCCTGTAGGCAAGTTTTTCCAACATCCTCTGACGGAGGCACCAGCTGGCTCGATCTTCCCATGTCAGTAAACTCAAATGTGTTTGGCCGCAGCACCTTGACGCCGGTTTAAACTTGAGTACCCACACCAAGATTGTTCTCCAGAAAGTTCACATTAGGTAGTCCATCGGATTTTAAAGTACTAACAGAAAAATAAATAAATAAATAAAAGTTGAGATGACAGGATCATCCCGCCAAACTGTCATCTGATACACTGTCTCACCCAAACCTTTTGTCAAAAGAGAAATATTACGTAAGATATTCTGCTTAAGTGTGATCTATGAATAATTTTTAAAAGGAAATACTAGCAACACTGTGAAATAGTCCATGTATAAAATTCAAATCGATTCAGGGCAAAAATCATAAAACTCAGAGAAGATCACACATCTAATAAGGTCACACGTCTAATAAGAAGCGGAGAGAAATTTGAATCAGATTTTCTGACGGCAAATCTATTCATTTCACAATCCATGCTGCCTGGCAGCATGGGGGATGAAGTGCATGTCCTTTTTTGACGTCATAGTTTAAGATCAAGGAACTATCTTCGTCCAAACACTGTTCACTTCTCTGCGCCGTGCTCACTCTGCAAAAAGCACGTTAGAAAATGATCACAGTGGCCAAGGGATATAAAACAGTCTAAGATGAGTGAAATTGAAGAGACCCAATGTGTTACAATTGGAAAAATACTTTTTTCAGTTACTTAAAATACTCTTACGGCAAAAGAAATAAGATTTTTTTAATGAGGTTCCAATAAGGGCATCTGTAGGAGATGTTCATACATACATTCCAATTTAACATGACCACAGTAATTGCACAACTTTTGAAGGAGCAATCGCTGTCTCAGATGATAATTTACTGATCCTGTTCAAGAGAGGCCAGGTAGCTACTTGGCAGGAAGATGGTAGAAGTAAGTTTACTGATGGAAAGTGTTTTTAGACAAAATTGATGTTTTTCCAACCTGTCTGTGCATTTATAATTTTAGGGTTTGGATAATAAGATTGAGAGCACACATTTCCAAGTTATGTGGCATTACTACCGAAAGTGGAATTTAAAGTGGTCCTAAAATTTCTGACATACATAAACACAGAAGCAAAAATGTGTAGTTTGAGATACCTGTAGTAGGTAAGTAGATTATATGGTTTTATTCTGAGTGATACCCAAAGAACTATGGATTCAAATGTTGGATAGTCTACTACCTAGCACCATAATCCTGGAGAAGTATAAATGATTTAAGTTATTTGTACAATGGGCATATGAAGTCATGCATAGTTTAGGTTAGGTTTTAGGTGCATGTAAAAGGAAATAATCATTATAGAGTACTGTGTAGTATGGCCGACATTAAGAATGCATTAGTAAATATTAACTATGATTTTTTATTAAATGCCAGGCTGGATGTCTGAGCTCATAGTACAGCACAGAAGTTTGTTTACTTTGTAAAATGCTGAAATATCTGCTATGTTTATCATTGAAAAATGTAAATATTTTTTCTACATGATTTCCTGGCACTCTCATTTAGGGACCGGGTTTTGCAAGTTCTTTAAAATACCTTTAACCAAACATTGCTGCAATGATGAGGAGACATATTCTAACGCCACAGTATGGACAGCAAGTTGTTGAGGAGTTCAAAGCTGGGATCTTCAACATGTGAAGAAGGTGAACAACACATCGTCAATAGCTCATTCTACGGTATTTTGACGGAGTGATGTCGTTGGTGTGGTTAACGCTTGACCCTTCTGTACCCAGCCTGCTGAGCGGTGTATCAAGCACTAACACTGGGTGTTCCTCTCAATGACATTTACACTCGTTCAGTCATTGTGTATGGAGGTATTTAAACCATCTGTTTCTACTTGGCTGTTAGTATTTGGAGACAAACTTTCTTGGTTTCCAGAAACCAGTATATGGTATCGTACTAACACCTTCCATTAGTTTGTAAGTCCTCTCAGGAGGTAGTTAAAATTGCTCAGAAGTAATTTGCTTCTGAAAGAAACGCTGGTGACAACTCAAAATCAAATCTTCTGTAAGCTTGTAAAGAGACTGACAGATGATTTTTAGGAAACTATCTTATCACTTAATAATGGGCAAAGGGAATGACGCGCACTTAGTGAGAGAGGTGGAAGAAGGAAAGAATTTCTTGTCAAGACAGTTTGGTTGTGGTGAGGTTAAAAGAAAATGCTTTCTGCCAAAGTGCTTCATAAAAGAAACAATTTGTGAATGTTTTTATTAGCGTTGCCAACAGCAACACCATCGTCTCGACATCACCTTTCATTAATCTGTTAAATGGGACATAATATGTTTCAGGTTTCAGCTTATAATTTTCTCTATTCTTTAAATTGCTAAAATAATGCTGATGGGTCCCTGACAGCATTTGCTAATTTGAACCCTCTACGAACCATTCACCTGAATCTATTGATCCGAATACATTAGGAATACAAACGTGAGAATAGAATTTTCTCATCTATTTCAGTCTGACCTTTCAATCTCCCAGTGCAATCACAATATATTCATAGAACTATCTTTTCCTAAACAATAATAAACCTGGCTTCCTGCGATGACTTAATGAAGAGCAAAATGTACTTCTGAATTTGTCTTCTAATTATTTTACGCTTCCCAGAAACAAACAGATGTTGATATTAGATTGAATATACAAAATATACTTTTCTCAAATACATTAGGCTTTCTTTTGATATAATGCAGATATTTTTCCTGTTTTTTTTTTTCTTTTCTTTCAACCAGGTCACCAGGTAGTATTTTATCTATTTCCTTCTGTTTTTATCTGTCTCTTATTCAAGCTTTGTTGCACAACTCCCAATCACAAACCCATTGAGCATCCTTCAGAAGGGGCTTTGTGACCACCTTTGAAATTCTTCGTTGTAAACGTAAGTTGACGCAGTGACACTAGAAATTTTACATCCACTAGAAGAGGATCCACACCCACTGAAATGTATCATAGTCGTCTAATTTACTTCCACTAATGAAAGTAGATTTTTAAAAATGTTTGCCACTTAGGCTTTCCCTTTTGATAATTAAACACCAATTGAAAATTTTCTTTTATTCGTTATTTATTTATTTAATTATTGCGAGAAGGAGAGTGCACGTGACAGCACACATGCACCTGCAAACTTGCTGGGGTAGAAAGGTGGGAGAACGAAGGAGGGAGAGGCAGTGGGGGAGGGAGAGAGGGTATCTTAAGCAGGCTCCACGCCCAGCTCAGAGCCCCTTGCCAGGCTCGATCTCATGACCCTGAGATCATGACCTAAACCAAAATCAAGAGTCAGAGAGACTTAACTGACTGAGCCACCCAGGCACTCCTGAGACATTTTCTAACATCATCTCATGCCATTACCTTTTATTTGTTGTTATGATTGCTTATCCAGTTTGTTTTGCCAAAACTTGAGAAGGGAATCAAATGGCAAATGTGTAATTGCACTTTTGTAAAGTCAAAACATAATACCTTCTCTGTAAAATCCACAAGGATAATTTTGGGCCATTTCTCCAGGCAGTGTTGATAAGAATTTCCTTGATTAATTGGAAAATAACGGCTTCTCCAGTTTATCATCGTTAACACTTTCTGTACTGCTCTGTCTGTACGGGTATAGGTATTTAATTGTAATAACAAAATGTCAGTGATTATTATGGCTGGGAATGACTCCATCACTTTTGGGGGACTTATCAAAGTAACTGATTTGTAGGGACGCCTGGGTGGCGCAGTTGATTAATCAAAGTAACTGATTTGGGTGCTGTGGAAACCCAGCCTGTAGCATGGAAACAGTAACTCTTCAGTCTCTAGATATTCAGTTCATAGATTTCATCAGACAGTATGGTAAAAAGTAAATGCCATAGACCTTGCTCTTGTCTCAGCTTGGCTAGTTACGCTGGACGGGTCATCTACCCTTCTCGAACCTCAGGTACCTTCACTACACAAAATGACAGTAATCTTATCTGCTCTATCCATGTTGTAAGAGTTACAAGCAGTGATGCTAACTGTGAGAGACTTCAAGATCAGAGAGGAGTAGAAAACTTGCAGCCCTAAGCACACAAATACGGTTTGGAAGTGATCGAAGAAAATATTTTTCTTTATAATTGAATTGTTTGAAGCATTCTTAGGTCATTAGTTTGTTTTTTTTAAAGCAATCTAAGAGATAATAAAATTGTAAGACAAAGTAGCAATGCTGAGACAATTTGGAAAATATAAACTTCTGTAGGAATGTGAACTATCACTTTCATTTATATTTAACACCTTTTTTTTTAACATTGAAAGCATATACAAACTTCAGAAGTAGAATACAAAAATTTGTCTTTTTTTCTTCTTCCAGTAAAATTTTAAGGGAATATCATTGCTATAGAAACAACTACTACTCTTCAATGCTCTAGTTATATATCCAAATGGTTGTTACTATAACTCACTGCTTGTGTGTATTTCAAAGGAACCCTATTACTGTTTAACACCATGTAGTTTTACTGTGCCTTGCTGAAAAATTCAAGAGTTGAAGTAGAGACAGAGTATAGATGAGCGTCTTGGCCAGGCAGTATAAGGCAACACACCATTTATTTGGTTCAGTACACACAGTCCATCATTGTTATGACCACTAAATCCAATCATATTTTTAAAGCACTTTATGCTCCAGTATCAAGTGGCCCTCACTGCATACCACGCACTGTTTTCATCTATGACCGATGACAATAGTGAGGAAAAGCCTTTTTCAGGAGTATAAGAAATTGCTTTACATGAAACTGATGTATTATATTGGAGACAGATCTAAGAGGCCAAGGAGACATGACAAATGGCATCCATGAACCTAGCTGATCCCATTCATTTTTAGTGAATTCCTGATTTCATGTGCATATTTTGGACTGCCTGAAACAATGACATTTCTAAAAGGAAATACAACAGAGTCATACCCAAATCTCACAATGCTCTTGGTAAAAGTAGAACTCAGCTTGCTTAGGGAAGAAGTTAGCTCAGTGATTTGTCTTTTGGACATTGAGTACAATATTGACAGTGTTCTTTCTTGTCCATTTGCTGTGACTTACTGTTGTTTCTTTTATTTCACCTTCTTTACAGAAAATGAAAATGTAGTTACAACAGTGTCTATCAATTTTTGAACTCTTAATAAGTTCTATAATTCACTATTCCATATGTGAAATTTAATGAAAATTACTTCTCCTACCATACCTTCACAGTAATGACTTCATTGTCACCAACAAAAATTCAGCAATTATTCCAAAGACAGTGACTTTCTTATGATGTTTTATTCACTATGCAATTGAAGTGAGAGATACAAATGTGAGATTGGATTTGAATTCCTAAACACTTACTACCCATAAGCCTTGAATTTGGTCAGAAATACTTTTATGTGAACTACAATCAACATCTCTCAATTTAATGTGCAATAGGCATAAAAGTCAACACTAAACTCAGAATCTAGGTTTTGAAATAAATTCCTTTGTAAGAAACCAATTGGTTGCACGCTTGCTTCTTTCTAATCACAACTTCCAGGAGCTTATCTACAGATTCAAGTACCTTCTCATTAAGCTGGGACATCAGGGGTCCTCACTGATCTTCAAAGCAGGTCTATGACTCAGGGTAATTGTGTTTGAATCATACTTTCCCAAGATTCTAAACTGTCTTGCTTTTATTATCATCGCATATCTTATAGTTGAGAATCATCTCAAACAATATGTAGATTTAAATAGATAAGACTATAAATATGCTATTTATTGCATCAAGTGAAGTTTACTCAGACATTTATTTCCTTCGCATACTTTTATAGATATTCTTTATTCTGTCATCACTCACAAGAATATAAATTCCTTAAAGGAAAATCTTGCCTTTTTTTTTTTTTTTTTTTTTTGCACAGCGGCATTACCTACCTTACCTATATTACTACAAGGTGAGTGCTGTAAAAACTTTGTTGAGTAAGAGAATAAATGAATAAACTCCATCTTCACTTATGCTTAATGTCTTGTACTCCTCTGCCATTTATTTTCCCAAAATCTGACTTCAAAAATTATAAAAACAAATGTTTGTAACTTAGCTTGAGAATGTTTCCAACTATATTAAAATTACGTCAACACTATGTTAACACTGCATTATCTCTTGCAAGGGTACTGGCTCTTTCATATTTTTCTATCGACAAAAGAATTTAAGAAATTACCACCATGTGCAGAGAATAATGTGCATTAGCTGAGAGATAGGTGCCTTTGTGTAGTTCCTGCATTTATCTATATGTTTTCATGCTTAAGGAATGCATTAAAAAATGGATGATTGCGGGCACCTGGGTGGCTCAGTGGGTTAAGCCTCTGCCTTCGGCTCAGGTCATGATCCCAGTGTCTTGGGATCAAGCTCCATGTCAGGCTCTCTGCTTGGCGGGGAGCCTGCTTCCCTTCCTCTCTCTCTGCCTGCCTCTCTGTCTACTTGTGATCTCTGTCTGTCAAATAAATAAATAAATTTAAAAAAATGGATGTTTGGAAATTAAAAATAATTAAGGGAAGAAGAAAATTAAAATTCTTCAATGATATCATATCTAAAAATATTTGCAAGTATATTCTTTGACCAATGTTACCTCTGACCAATCATTTTTAATTATAATTACTACTTCAAAATGTGATTATTTAAGAATCTATGCTTATCAAAATAGACATGAACAATTATATAAATAATTTACATAGAATATACTCAAAAATTAATGTTAAATTTCCTAGCGACAGCTACCTGTTTAACTTACATCATAAGTATTTGCTAGATATTCCATTATGGTTTAAAAAATATTGCACTTTCGAGGACACCTTGGTGGCTCAGTCAGTTAAGCAACCGACTCTTGGTTTCTACTCAGGTCATGATCTCAGGGACATGAGATCAAGCCCAATGCGGCTCCGCCATCCCTGTGGAGTCTGCTTGGGATTCTCTCTCTCCTGCTATCTCTCCCTGCCACCCCCAAATAAGTAAATAAATAAATCTTTGAAAGATAGATTGTATTTTTAATAAACATTTCCTGATCTTTGGTGCTGCATAAAGTAATTGAATGCCTTAAGAAATTTGAAGACTTTCCAATATTTATTGTATGCCTCAAAACACTTAATAAGAAAATTAGTAAACCACGAATTTTCATAAACTAAATTTTAAAACTGCTTTGAAAATAAAGAAGTTCTCTAAAAAATTTCATATTTAATTTCAATTTTGGGAGAAATCTGAGCCTTAATTACTGCTCAGATTCGTTTAATAACTTATTATCTCTGATGCTACTCCTACTTGACAACAGATCTACTAAAGATCATTTTATCTGTATTTTTATTAGAAATCAGGGCATTTAAGAATTTTAGCTTTTTTATCAAGATAGTATTGTCTAGTTTCAGTTACTTCCATTTAATAACATTTAGAGACTATGATTTATTGCCGTTGCAGGGCACCAAAACTGAATTTAAAGACAAAATTTAATAATACTGCCTGGTTCTAAACCTTTTACAGGGAGTTGAATCTAATATTAGTCCTCTGAGTAAATTTGCTTTAAAACTCACATCTTCTTGACAGATAGGTTTTCTTTCATATTGATCTTTTGGGAATATATAAAGGTCAAAACAACATTTGTATATTAAAACATATACAACAAACCACAGAAAATATAAAATGAGTCATCAATACAGAACACGAATATTTCTTTTATTATTGATGAATGTTTATCTAAGTTGGAATTCAGAAGACAAACCAATCCCTTTCAAGTAAAGAACAGACTGCTCCTGTCCCCCATCAGGGATAACCTAACACTTTCAGGTAAAGGGAACTGTCCATTTCCTGGGCTTAATC
Organism: Enhydra lutris kenyoni; assembly: GCF_002288905.1. Lineage (NCBI taxonomy): Eukaryota > Metazoa > Chordata > Mammalia > Carnivora > Mustelidae > Enhydra > Enhydra lutris. Next base: position 9,741,020 of record NW_019154120.1, on the reverse strand, counting down.
TCTCTTATTCCATGGGATTAAACTACTGAGCTCTCCTTCTCAGTTAAATCCATGACTCTCGGGAGCCATAATTTATCAGAAAAACAGGGAAATAAAAAAGCTCATTTAATATTTTTTGAAAAATAATAGAAAGAAGTACTTAGAAAAACCTTGATTGTAAGTCATTCTTGGTTACTTCATACGTTGCCTAGACAGTTAACCAGTTAGAGGTGGAAATTTGTCGTTTTTGCCCTTTTTATTCTCTGTGAAAACATTAGATTTTCAGATAACAGCATTAACGTTTTTTTTCCTTTTCAACTTTGTCCCAGGGTCTTACTCTGTGTCATGTTTATTGCTGCAAATACATTTACTCTAATGCCTTCTGACAGCCTGGTTTACCACACTGCTGGGTCTGTGACCTGTGTAGCCAGAACAGGAATTGATTGGCAGGCTGACCTGGTGTCTCATTCAGGACGAGTGTCTTCCTCTGGGTTCCCCCAACAAAGCTGGCCTTGGCCTTACACGCAGAGGATCTTCTCTGAATCTGTTCTGTGCTGACACCCAGAGAAAAGGGAAAATAACGAATGAGAAGACAAACAAGATCAAGGACAAAAAGAAAAAGGTAAACCTTGTATCCGAATGGACAGTGAGTTTAAGAAAGACAAAGCGTAGATTTTAAAAAAGGTGAGTAGATTTGTCCTTGATCCCACCCCGCAAAATACGAGGAAGCGAAGACCAAGCCTCTGATTTTGGTCTGTCACTCTGTTCCCTTAGTAATATTGAAAAGAATGGTAGTTACTTATTTGTGATCAAGAGTTTCAAAGAACAGTCAGTTTAACTGACTGTTTCTGGTTTCCAGAAAAGCCCCAGATACCTAATGAGCACCCATTCTGGGGTTGAAACGTCATGATTCCATTTTTCATTCTTCAGCTGACTTTGAGAACTTATTTCTTTAAAAGAAATTTTTCAAAATCCTGAATTTACAAAAATGTTTCATTGCCATCTTAATAATATCAGAGTATGCTTCATACGGAATAAAATTGTTTGCATTATTTTACTGATAATGCTAAACCTGACTTGTTTCTGAAATACACAAAAGGCCTTGACATTTGGCAACTTTAAGAGGGATCATTAGCACGGTAAAATGGCTAACAAAACAACAACAAGGAGAAGAAAATGAAGTAATTAGAAATGTACTGACAAAGCATGGATGGCGGAGAGCCACTGACTGGATATTTATTAATGTAAATATCTATTAAAGCAACTTCCTTTATTGGGGTTCTCATGAGATGTTATAATACAAATAACGAAGATTGGCCAACTGTTCTCCTGTGGGTGTATTCAATACAGTCAGCCAAGCATTGTTTGAAATGCTATTATCCCTGTTTGAAGTCTAATTTACATGTCTATGAATACATTTATATTGAAAGAGAAATCTTTTTACCTCAATTTTTAGTATGCCACCTTTTCAAATTTAATGTGCAATAGAGCTACTTATACCAAATAACATCAAAACTGAGGATATTTCATTTAACCTTATTAGCAACAAGATAAGGTGAACCCCAGCTCAATAATCTGTGTATTATGTAACATGTAAACTCATTTTAATCCTCCAGAGTACTTGTAATGTATTAGAGAAAATAACAGAACCATTTCATAAGAATAATACTGAGTTTCATAGAAATGAGGAAGTGCAGCAATTCAAATAATTCTAGAAAATTCTGCAAATGATAGAGCTATAAATACACTGGATTACAAGAAAAAAATGTCAGCTTGCAAAATCCATCTTATCGTATTTTATATAGCAAAGAGACTGCATTTGAGAAGTTAGGTGTGGGTGTGTCTTCAGTTGGGCACTAAATTTGGGGAGCTTTTTGTCAAGGTATAATTTACCTGCAGCACGATATTAATTTTGATTGTACAGTGTAATGATTTGTACATATCGTAAAATGATCAGCACAAGAAGTCGAGTTAACATCTGTCCCCATATATAGTTACAGATTCTGTTTCCGGTGATAAGAACTTCGAAGATTTTACTCTCAGTAACTTCCAATATGCAATTCAGTCTTATTGAACTACAGCGATCCCCATCAGCTTCCTTCCATCGCCTGGGAGCATCAACACGGGAAGCAGGGGTCCAGTGGTAGCTGTGCAAGCCGGCAGTCTGGGCCATGCACGCAGCCGCCTTATGGGAGGTGTGGTACTTAGCGGACACGTGGTGATTGCTTCCTCCGACTCTGGTGACCTCTTGCAATCCTGGCTCTTGCGGCTTTTTGGGGTCATATGTTGGCTTTGAATTAATTTCTTCCCGTTTTGCTTTTGATTGCAACTCCTCCTTAAATACAGACCTTCTAAATCACTTAATATGACATATCCCCTCTAGTGTTGTATCTCAAGGCGTTTGGAATTTGCAGATAAAATAGCAACAACAACAACAAAAAGCGCCAGTTAAATTTCCAAACCGGTGATACATTTATTCAGATATGTGTCCACAAGCCTCCAACCACTTTTCAGGCACATACATTTTAAGGTCTTCAGAGCAGTGTTTTGTCTTTCATTAGTATGGGAAATCCCTGGCCACTTTTTATATATATCCAGTGTCTGCAAGGGCATTTGCATTTCCAGGGACTGTGAGGTTCATTGGTGCAAGCATTCACGGGTACTTCCTCTTCTGAAACTGCTCCTTGGTTAGGTCACCTTTTAACTTTCTGGCCCCAAGTGGAGTATTTTCTTCATGAATAATGAACAGAAAAGTTATGTATATGCCCATGTTGTTTTTGAGATTGGTACAATTCTGAGATCTATTTAATAACTATGTCACAATCCCTGTATAACCTGAGTCATAATTATTCACATAAATAATAGCTGCGTACTTCTATTGATAAGTTCTTCCTGGATGAAATTTAAAGGTGTATATATAGACTTACTTTCTCAAATGTACAGGCATAATAATTTTATATTCATATTTATAAATGGATAAATGCAGTAAACTTTTAGCACTATGAGTTTTAAAATGTTATCACGATTTTATGGATCTGAGATTATTTTCAGTAGGACATCTGGGGGTGGGGCAGATGGAAAGAGATGGGTCACTAGAGTTTTGGGCTTGAAGTTTAATCTAACAGCAACACAAAACCTTTTAATTATTCATTTTGAGAGCCAAAAATGTGAATAAAAATTCAGCTGAGCGGCTGCAGACAGATGGGGTTGGGGAAAAAACAAAGCCGCCAAAGGAATGAAGAGATGACAGTGAAGGAATCTATCCCCTGTTTTCAGCACAACAGTCGGAGACCAGCTCTGTGATACTAGTTCTATCAAGGCTCATGGAGACCAAAAGTGACATGGAAAACGTGGAAAATGAATTGAGACCTTTTTTGTTTCTGTCTGAATCCCTGCAGAAATTTTTTTTAAAGATTTTATTTATTTATTTGACAGACAGAGATCACAAGTAGGCAGAGAGGCAGGCAGAGAGAAAGAAGGGGAAGCAGGTTCCCTGCGGAGCAGAAAGCCTGATGCAGGCTCCATCCAAGGACCCTCAGATCATGACCCGAGCCTAAGGCAGAGGTTTTAATCCACTGAGCCACCCAGGCACCCCTGAGTTGCTGCAGAAAATTTTTTTTAAAGTGCTATAAGGAAAAATAGTGAAAAACAGATCTTGACACGTTTGTGATATTTCCAAGATTACATTGGAAAGCTCAATATGTCCTGATTTGTACATAAGAAAGTGATTGAAAAAGGAATTTGGGGATGAGAGATTAGAGTTTCCAGGTGAGTTCTGAGTTGTGCACTTTGTCTCCACTCCTGTGAAATATGGTTTATTTGTGTCACTGGGTAAGTTAATGGGGAATGAAGGTAAATGGGGAGCAGTTTGCACCTACAAAGATAGAATGTCACACTCCTTTTGTTGGAGAGGGCTGTATCACTGTACAATAGCTATAAAAAAGTTAGCCTGATCAGAAAGTAATCACATAAGAGGTTGCCATGGTAACACCATGGTAATGAGTATTGGAAATGAATACATATAAGATGAATTCTTTGGAATCCTGGGAACTGAAAACACACTGAGAAGGGTAAATATATACATATGTATACACATACGCATGGATATATGTATATATCCATGCATATGTATATATTATAATATTTATATAATATATATTGTATATGTACTAGTGGAAAAGTCAAGCTAAGTCATTGGTTTTTATAAAAGGAAATTTCTATTTGTATGAAAAGGACTTAAGGAATTACTCAGCTGCTGTAATGTTGGTCTCGGGCTGTAGAAGGAGAAACTGAAGATTACATCCAGCAATCACTGAGATCTGGAATACAGAACCTTCCAGGAACGCCCCAGCAACCCAGCCCATCTTCACAACAGAGAGAATAGGGAAGTAGCTCTTGAGAACAAGACTTCTTTCTGGTTCCCCTTGGCATTGTCACAATTCATGACATGATGATTGTGACTCTAAGGACACGGGTCCACTAGTCAGGAAAAAAGTTCTTTTCATAATGTGACGCATGTTAGGGCTGACACGCCACGGGGAAGATGTGGTCAGGGGATGAAGCTAACATGGGCTGAGAAATGCAAAGTTGGGACCAGGGAAGGAGCGGGTGACACAGTCTCTCTGGGAAGTTGTATCAGATTTGTTGACGAGAGCAGATGTGTTTTTCCCTGAGACTACGAGTAGGACGACCTCCGAGTCCTATGAACAATTTCCTAGCTCTGAAAACTAGTATTAGTTCCACCTTTAGTATGATACCTAGGTGACTGGAAAGTTTCCATAGCATTAATCAATGACTGATGGTAAGAACCCATTCTTACGTTCTGGAATACAAGATGTAAACGAAGCGCACTGGGTAGTACCAGTATCAGAAGAATGTCGCTGTGGAAACCCGCCCAAAGGGGGCTAGTTCCAATTGCCTTTTTGCACTGAGACAGGGAAGAAAAAAAGAGGGAAGGGCAAAAATCCTTCCATCCGGTATTTAGGTGGGAAGATACACGGAGAGTAGCCCACTGGCATGGCAGTGCGCTGCCCCCACCAATGGCTTTAACTGCTGGTCTGTGAGGGCTGCTCTTCCAGGTGCCCATGAATAAGCTTTCGGCAGATCTTAAAATCCACACACTACTTTGCAGTTATGCGAATTTGCAAAAGAACACATTGTGCTCAATTTTGTTTCTGAATGCATTCTCCAAAGGTAAAGATTTTTTTTATCGGTATTCTACATATTAGATATGTAATAATGAGAGCACATTATGTTTGATTTTAAGAGTACCTATACTGTTTGTTTTTAGAAAAACACTCCTTTATTTCTATTATTAAAAGTCTCTTCTGAGATCATCCATTTACATAACCATAGGATATAGATCTATTCCCAGGCCAAAACAGGAAGCATACTCTCATATCAAAATCAGTAGTTCTCTAGACTCTGAGTATTTGCAGGAAAAAAAAAAAGAACAAAATCAATCAAAACAGAAGCTCACTTTTCAAAAGCTATGCATTTGGTTATTGCCAGAAATATTTATGAAAATGTGTTTAATTGTATCTAGATAAAATTTACCTTCCTGAGAAATACAAAACCTGATCTAAGTTAAGTTTCCTGGATATATTCCGACAGTCACTTGTCTCAAAATAGAGCTCTCTATAATATTTGGTTAATTCCTAGGTAGTTCATAGCCTGCAAAGTTTAAAAAGACTTTGATAATTTGAAATATTTGGGGATTTGGAAAGTAATCATATACCTTCACTTTGCTGTCATCATATCAGTCTTCTTAATCTGTATTCATGTCAAAGCCATGTCATCCTTACTTACTTTGTTTCTTTTAGGCTTCCCCTACCTTATTGCTAAGTTTTGGAGCACACAGCTGCACTTGTTTGATTCCAGTGTTACTGTCTTATTCAATACTAAGTCATGCTAAGCTGACATATATAAGATAAAGACTGAAGGAGATCATCATTTGAGAAAATTAATAATTTTCCTTTTTTATTTAGATGGTTTTCTATTGCTTAGGGGTTCTAAATTTCTAATTCAGGGGGGAAAGTTATGAAACAATTTTTAAGACTGAGAAATAATAATGGCCTGGCTTTCCTGTGACAAAGCTGTTAATATAAGTAGGAGAAATTCAATGTAATTTTTGGCCTCTGGTTTTCTGCCTTTATAAAATCTGGAATTTATGCTGAAGGTGCCCAGAAATACATTTCCCATTGTGATTTATTGCTTTATTAGTGTTGCTTTAAATGTTTAATTGTGCCTTAGATTGCTACACCTTTTACAAATTTATTAATATAATAGAAACATGCTACTTTTGAGTAATTTTGCACAGGGATTGTGGTAAATACCATTGGCATCACTGGGCAAAGCCTGGAAATCAGAAGTCCATGTGTCAGCAGGTATACAAGTCCCTGTTTTCTCAGGGTTCTGCATGGAGGTGAGCTTGGGCTCCTGCTCACATGGATACATGATATCGCTGTGTTTTACCAGGGTAACCACTCCTTCCTCTGTAAGAGTAACATTGTAGCCCAGAAAAAAACAGGCAGCACTCTGAACGTGACTTTAACTCAGTTACTATTAGATAAGTACTGAAACCTTAGAGCCCAGAACCTGGAGGACAAGAGTCTATGATGCCATGGGAACTGAGTTCAGGCATGTATATTCTTTCTCACTGGAAGGAAGGGAGTGCTGAGCACTTAAGAAGGCAAAACCCTTCACATTTGGGGAAGGTGGAAGTAGTGATCCACTCAACTGGCTAGTCATGTGGCTCTGAGAGTGCCCAAAATCCGTCACGAGGTATCCCTCTTGGCCCCCACATAGACATTCTGGTCCCACTAGAAATATGGAGGTGACTCACTCACAACGCTTCCCCGTTCTTATGATATCATTGTAGGCAGCACAAAGAACAGAATCACAAAAGAAACATCTACAACAAGTATCTTCAGTTAAACCTGAAGAGAGAGAACTATTTAAATTTGTATCTTTCCATTTGCTAAATCAACTGAGAACAACTAAGGGAAAGTCATGGGGATCGCCAAAGGTGGAGAGGACCTTGCAGTGGTAGGTGTCAGGAATCAGAAACCAACTTTAGTGCCAGAAGAGGCTCCCTTTGACTAGGAATTGTCATGAAAATGACTGACTACAGTAGGACAAACCCTCTACTGACACAGAGGAAAAAGCATACAAAGTTCCTGAAGGTTCCAGAGATACTAAATCTCAGAAGGAAGAGAAAGGAAATGGAAGGAAATACCTCTTGAAGGTGAGTCTTCATTTCCTGGTGATAAGCTGTCGTGAAGGAGTCAGGCTGGTGTTTTTTCCTTCAATACTTTAAAATATTTTTACTCTATTTTCTTCTTTTCTTGTTTGCATTGTTTATACAGAGATGTCTTATGCAATTCCTGTTCTAGTTCTGCTAAAGGCAAGGTATATTCCCCCTCCCCCCCCGTCTTCTTCAAGATGTTCAAGATGCCTTTGGTTTTCTTCAATTGAATATGTTATGTCCAGGCATACACTATTTGATATTTACCCTGCTTGGCATTCTCCAAGATTCCTAGAAATGAAGCTTTGTGTTTGTCATTAATTTTGGAAACAACCCAGCCATTATTAGAATATTCCAAATGCAAATATTTCTCCCGCTCTAGTCTCTTACTTTTCCTTCTGGTGTTCCAGTTACATGTATGGAAAACCATCTGAGGGTCTTACATGGTTTTTGGATATTATGTACTTTTTAAAAAATCATTTCCTGTTTCCCTTTCATTTTAGCAAGTTTCTATTGAAATAATTTCAAGTTTATGGGTTCTTTTTTTTACTGTGGTAAAATATTAAAAAAAAACTTGTTTTTTATCATTCTAGCCATTTGTAGGTGTATATCTCAGTAAATACATTCACAAAGTGATCTAACAGCACCACTATTTATACCTAAAAAGTTTTTTTTTTAATTATTTTTATTAACATATAATGTACTATTTGCCCCAGGGATATAGGTCAATGAATCATCAGGCTTACATATTTCAGTGCATTCACCATAGCACATACCCTCCCCAATGTCCATAACTCAACCACCCTCTCCCTACCCCCCAGCAACCCTCAGCTTGTTTTGTGAGATTAAGAATCTCACAAAAGGTTTGTCTCCCTCCCAATCCCATTTTGTTTCATTGTTTCCTTCCCTACGTGCCAAACCCGTCACCCTGCCTCTCAAATTCCTCATATCAGAGAGATCATATGATAATTGTCTTTGTTTCCTGACTTGTTAATTTTAGCCATTCTGACAGGTGTGAGATGGTATCTCATTGTGGTTCTGATCTGTATTTCCCTGATGCTGAGTGATGTTGAGCACTTTTTCATGTGTCTGTTGGTCATCTGGATGTCTATTTGCAGAAATTCCTATTCATGGCTTCTGTCCATTTCTTGATTGGATTATTTGTTCTTTGGGTGTTGAATTTGATAAGTTCTTTATAGATTTTGGATATTAGTCCTTTATCTGATATGTCATTTGTGAATATCTTCTCCCATTCTGTCAGTTGTCTTTTGGTTTTGTTGACTATTTCCTCTGTTGTGCAAAAGCTTTTGAGGATGCAGAGAAATGGGAACCCTCCTACACTGTTGGTGGGAATGCAAGCTGGTGCAGCCATTCTGGAAAACAGCATGGATGTTCTTCAAAAAGTTGAAAATAGAGTTACCCTATGACTGAGCAAATGCACTACTGGGTATTTACCCTAAAGATACAAATGTAAGGATCTGAAGGAGCACGTGCACCCAAATGTTTATAGCAGCAATGTCCACAATAGCCAAACTATGGAAAGAACCTAGATGTCTATCAACAGATGAATGGATAAAGAAGATGTGGTATATATACAATGGAATACTATGCAGTCATCAAAAAGTGAAATCTTGCCATTTGCAATGATGTGGATGGAACTAGAGGGAATTATGCTGAGCAATATACCTAAAGTTTTTCACCATCCTTAGTACAAACTCTGTACCTATTAAAAAAAACTTCCCATTCCCTCCAACCCCTGTTAATCTCCATTCTACTTTCTATCTTTATGAATTTGCCTAATCTAGGTATCTCATATAAACTGGATCATATAATATTTGTTCTTTCATGTCTGGCTTATTTCATTTAACATAATGTTTTCAAGGTCCACTCACATTGTAATATATATCAAAATTTCATTCTTTTTATGGCTGAATAATAGTCCCTTGCATATGTATCTAGCACATTTTCCTTATCTATGCATTTATTGATGAACCTGGATTGTTTCCATCTTTTGGCTATGGTGAATAATGCTACTATCAACATTGCTAGATAAGCTCACTGATTCTTTCTACAATGTTTCCAATCTCTGATGAGCTCATAAAAGTTCTTCTTCATTTTTGTTACAGTGTGTTTTATTTTAAACATTTCATTTTGATTTTTAGAGTTTTTAACTCTCTATTTACCTTACCCATCTGTTCTTTCATGGTTCTTACATTTTTCATTAGAGACCTTAACACATTAAAAATTTTATTTTTTATCAATTCTTAATCAATTATTTTAATTCATTTAAATTTTATTTCATTTTATTTTAAATTCTTTGTTTCATAATTCCAAATCTGTGTTTGGTTCTGATGCTTGTTTTGTCCCTTTGGACCATGTTTTCTATAGTCTTTTCACATGCCTTCTAATTTTTGGTTAAAATCTAGATATGAGGAGTGCCTGGGTGGCTCAGTGGGTTAAAGCCTCTGCCTTCAGCTCAGGTCATGGTCCCAGGTCTTGGGATCAAGCCCCACTTCAGGCTCTCTGTTCAGAAGGGAGCCTGCTTCCTCCCCTCTCTCTCTGCCTGCCTCTCTGCCTACTTGTGATCTCTGTCTGTCAAATAAATAAATAAAATCTTAAAAAAAAATAAAATCTAGATATGATGTATCAGGAAATATAAACCAAAGTAAAATAATTTTTTGAAAGTTTTATGGTTTTTCTGATAAGGAGTGAAGCTATATTTAAATATTTCTGTAGCTGTATATGCCAGAGTTATCACCTTCCTCCAGTGTTCTTGTTTTTATGTTCCTTCTTTTCTCTGAGTTTCCCTAACAGCTCCTTCCTAAGTAGATTCTGAGTCTTGTATTTATTTAAACTTTAATCTGCTTTTATAATTCTGGGTCTCTGCTGCTGTGGTGGTAAGAGTAAGTATTCTATAATACTATGATTAAATATAAGTTCTTAGTGGGTCTATGGCCTGGGCTATGACTTTGACAAGTGTTACTTAGTTCCCAATTCCCCTCTCAGATAAGAGAGGTGGGCTAGAGGGCATGCAATTGGGTAAACAGACTCCTTTCTGGGTGGGATAAGACTCTGGCATAGTTTTTCACCTGGGTTGTAGGTCTTGGTTTTGGAGAATGCTCAGGGCATATTTCAAAATGGTCACTTTTCCCCTACTCCTGCAAGGAGGCATGTGTTTTTAAACAATTTCACAATCATCACTTCTGATTTTACAAGAGTTTACCAAAGATATGGAATAGTAATAAAAGTTTAATATTTCTAAAATTTCTGTTGGAGATATACAAAGCATCCTTTAGTGAAACATCTTTTAGAATTAGCATTATGGAGAAGAAAGCTGGTTATATATATATACATATACATATATACATTTTTTTTTAAGATTTTTAAAAATTTATTTGACAGAGAGAGGGAGAAAGCATAAGTAGGGGGAACAGCAGGCAGAAGAAGAGAGTGGAGAAGCAGTCTCCCCCCTGACCAGGGAACCTGATGTGGGGCTTGATCCCAGGACCCTGGGATCATGACCTGAGCCAAAGGCAGACACTTAACTGGCTGAGCCATCCAGGCACCCAAGCTGGTTATATTTTTAAGAGTTGTGTTTGTTGCTTATGTCTTTGGGGTTGTGGATCTTGAAAAATTGTCATCAGTCACAGAGATTAGAGTTAAATCTTCTTTACATAGGCCTGTCTTGGAATTAGGCAGGTGAAAAAACTGGAAAAACTTCCTTTGTATTTTTTTCCATATTTCGTTACTCCATATTTTTTTTAAGATTTTATCCATCTATCTATCTATCTATCTATCTGAGAGAGAGAGAGGGAGTAGGGGCAGAGGAAGAGGGAAAGTGATAATCTCAAGCAAACTCTGCACTGAGCACAGAGCCCAACACAGGACTCCATCTCAGGACCCTGAATCATGACCTAAGGCAAAATTAAGAGTCAGACTTTCAACAGGCCCCTCTCTGTGTGTATTTCTATAGCAAGAAGAAAATAATATATTTTTTTTGGCATAGATTTTTCTTGCTATGGCTGATTTTTAATGATGCTGAAAAAGTATCTAAACAAGAACAATATTCTATCCACAAAATATTAACTTTTAGACATAAATTTGTCCATTCTTTCTTACCATGTATGTAGTTCAAAGGATTGGGCTATCTTACATTGATTACAATAGATTTTTTTTTCTGAAAATTTATTATAAAGAAGAAATAATTGTTTTTTCCTAATTCACAACTCAGTCTTATTAACAATGCTACATTTTGTTAGAGAGAAAGCTTAAGAAGAAATCAGCTGTTGTTTCATGTTAATCCCCATTGCCCAACTGGTAAGAATAATGCATTTGAAAGGAAGCAGGACTCCCTGGGGTTACACGATAAAGAAAAAGTAGGCCTATAAACAATCAATATTATAGCACCATCTATCACAGCACTGTATCTTTGTTATTTTAACATAGATTCAAGAACAGTAACTAGTGCAAAATTATAGCATACTTATGAATTCTAGCAGGACAATATCAATGAAATATTCCATTAATTTGACCCACATCTAACAAATTACATGAAGCATAAATTCTAGCATTAAATCCAAGTCCCATTTTTCCTCAGTTCTAAAGTGCATGGTTTCTATGTTGCCTGTATAAATCAAACACATGGTCATTTATTTTATAAGACTTTTGAAACTGAAAATTTAACCTAGTTTCTATGTAGAACACAAAAAATCTTGCTTACTAATGAAATTAAACAAAAGCGTCAACTTTTCCCCCTATATTAGCAGATTTTTGGAATAGTATTTCTGACCTTAAAAATTAGTTCACAACTGTTGGAAGTAATGATATATTACTGTAATTTAGAGGCATTTTGGGACAAAAAAAAACAAAAAACAAAGGTGGCAACGGAATTAGGACTACTAAAGTGTTTCTGTGGGAAAAACAAGACTTCTAGCAGAAGAAAAATCCTGAATATATTTAAGGTTATGAATTTTGATAAAAATAAATAAATTAGAGTAACTGATAATAAACATCATTAAGTATGAATACCAGAAACTCTCTCATTGTATATATTCTGTAAGCTGTGACAGTTGTTAAAGATAAACTAAGACATATTAAAAATTTTAAGAATTTATTGGAGCAAAAATCAATTCCAACTGGGCAACACCCACCAGATGTAGTTAAGAGTGCTCTCCAAAGGGGTGGTGGGGAGACTTCTATAGAGTGGGGAAGTAAGAAAGGAAATGGTTGGATTGGTTACAGCTGAAAGCCTAGTGATTATTTGTTTTTGGTTGTCCTTAGTGTTTTGATTTTCTAAGGTTGAGGTATTTATCGTGTTAAAAAAAATTAACTGAGTACATTTAAATTTCTAATTGGCTTTATTCAACAAATGATGACTCAGGTGGCAACCCATCTAACAAATAGAAAGGAGTTCTAAAAAAATGAAAATAAAGACTGATAGAGGCAGAGGAAGGCAGAACAAAGAACTTACTGATGTGAAATGTTGGGGTCTGGGAGCGAACCATCAAAAAATAATTCTTGAGACACCTTTGATGCAAAAGTTGTTTTTATTAAAGCATGAGGACAGGACCCACGGGCAGAAATAACTACACTGAGATTGTGAGGAGTGAATGATTATATACTTTCAAGTTGGAAGGGGGTTAGGGATAATGTAAGGAATTTGGAAACAAGGTGTCCAGGACCTTGGGGGTCTAGCTGTTGTTAGAAAAAGGTCATTCACCACTGTCTAGCAAAACGTGAGTCATGAGACCCTTCAGATGTGTATCAGTGGCCCATATGTTTAGAAAATGATTGCTAACATATACATTGGGGGGGGGTAGAGATCAAGGAAGTTTCCAGAGGGATATTTTATAGGATCCTGGAGGGCAGGCTCATGTCAAGCTCAGATTGTCTTTTGTCTCTAGCAAAGTATTAACATTGAGACAGCCAAGCTCCTTGAGAGAGGTTACTCTGTCTCAAGTACTTGTTAATGGGCTTTAAATTCTAAGGAAGTTTTAAAATTTTTTTCTGTATTTCATTTGTCTTTGTTCTCCACAAAAGTTACTAGTAAAGAGTGAATTGTTTTAGACAAGATCACCTTCTTTTGGAGGACTGTCAGGCGTCTATGAGGTGAATTATCTCTCTAGTGCTGACCAAGAAATTGCAGACTGATTCATTAAGATTACATTCCAGGGAAAGGCTGAGACTGCAATTATGTTAGGTATTAAGTCTCGGTTTGGTGAAATAAGCTTAGCTCAAGTGACTCCATTTTGGCCTATTCTCTTTTTTAACAAACAGGCTTATATTTTGGTAGGCCACTGTAACATTTGAGCCACCTCATCCAATGGCCTCCTTGTTTAATTAGCTTAACATAATATTAACTATTCCTGAATTCTTACTTTCAGAGAACAGTGACAGTGTAGAAACATCCCTAGTTTATTTTTTCCAAAATTCCCTAACTTTATGTCTTCTGGAAAATGGCTTACTACAAAGAAGGACCCATCTCCATTTGGCTTAGAGAAGACTCTTATCCACTCTCTTGTATGATTCCCATAAGACTTGCTTGTTTGCCTGTGAAAAGTCTTAGACAAGGAGGATGCTGTAATCAAGGGTGTGTGGGGGACCCTCAAACACAGAGGGGGGATGAGTTTATCTGGGTAGGAGTGATGGTCCGCAGCTCTTCTCAGAAGACATGACACTTCAGCTGAATCTTGAAGTGCTAGATGGGAATGACATTTAAGAACATGGATATGAGTGTCAGGTTGGAGTCTTGAACAGGTCCTTAAGTAAAGCCCTTCTCCAGGGCTCCACCTTGCTTTAAGATTGTGGTGCTCTCCATGGGCACGTGAAGATGCTCTCCCTCTTCAAAAGGGAACACGTTTTACAAGATTGATAGGTTTCCCCTGAGGTAGCCATACATTCTCAACCTGTGATCATTTGCGATTATTTGGGGTGGGGCTGGGGGACAGTGTAGCAGGAAGTCTTGGTTCAGGTGGTTTTAACAGTGAACTCAGCCAGTGAAACTGGAAGGAACTGGTCATCAGAATTCAAGAAAAAAAAAAAAAAAAAGGGCAGACACAGACTACAACTTGTCATTCTTTGTCTCCTGAGCAATTAGCTGAGATTGGAATTGCCTATTCCGCCAAAGCTAGGTAAACATAGAGAAAAAGTTTTCCTGTTCAGATAACTTTTTGAGATTCTCCCTGCTTCAGAACAACCCAAATATCAATCAACCCATCTCCAACATGTTTGTTGCCTCCTGAAAAGTGCACAGCAAAACCCCAGGGCTGAGACACCTGAATCTTTAGATCTGGGGTATTCTGCCTATTTCCAACCCCCTGAATACAGTCAATCCTTAACCTCCTTACTTGCTCCTTGTGTTTCTGTGTGTCTGTCTGTCTGTCTGTCTGACAGCCATTTACACTAATCATGTTTTCATTTCCATGAAGCTATTCTACTTTTTAGCATCATTTATGAAATGTGTGGCTGCAGAAACACGGATTGTTGGGAATATACAAGGTCATGGGTGAAGTGACCTTGCTATAAACCACACCGTGCACTTGGCTCTGAAAATAAAACTCTTGAGAAGATAATACCCTAAGAATCTTATAATGTAGTATGAGAGGTAAATTTTAATAAAGATTGTTTTAAGATTATCGTGTAAAGACAATGTTACGGTTAAAGAAAGATTCATCTCAGGTCACAGAGAAAGAATACTTAGCACAGCAGAAAACTTTGTAAATAGCTTCAGGAGGTAATCAGTGACCTGAGACTTTAAAGGGGGAGAAGGGTTAGCTCGGTCAAAGGAAAGTGTGTTGAAAGGCTGAATCACATAGAGGGAACTGCATGGGCACAGAAGTTTGCCTGTCTTTCACTTTTCTTAGCAATGAATAAGCTAACCTTTTTGACCGACCCTTAGGAATCCAGACAGCCAATTTAGATACTGTTGAATCCTTTACCTAATCCAAATATAAAATCTGACCCTTAAAACTTTATAATCACAAAAGAAATATAAGAATGCTGGCTTGGATAAAGGTCATGTTTAACATGGAACAATCTCGTTTAATAATGTAAACACATGCTTGAGAATGAACAATCTATATACAAATTGGAGAAAATAATCATTATTAAATTTTGATTACACTCAGACTCATTCCAGTAAAAATTTGAAACATTACTTTAAAGACTTTTTCCGTAGAGAGTGCCCCCCGTAGGGGGTTGATTCTGGTGTTACTGAAATCATCACAGTTCTCAAAATACCTTGCTCTACTTTCTGCCTCTCCATGTGCACTGGTTTTCTCCTACCTGGAGAGTCCTTCTCGAAATTTTCTTCAGGGAATGTGTATTCCGATGACCTCACTGTACCCTAGCTACCCATGTCCTGGCTCCTTACGTATCTATTCATTTCTGCTCTTTACCACAGTGAACAAAACTGAACTGTCCACTTATCTGTACCCCCCTCCACCCAAGGAAAACCAGATTCCTTGAGAGTAGTAACTATAACTTTTTCGTCTGTAATTTCTGGTGCCTAACCCAGAACCTGGAAGACAGCAGACCCTAAAAATAGCACTGAATGAATAATTCATCTTCAGATAGAAAAGAAAGCTATCAGAGAGGAAAAGAAGAGCAGCTCTTGAGTCTGAATAGATAAAATGATTCAATAGGTAATAAACATATGACATGAGTTGAAGCTTTTTCCCAAAGATTCTTGGATCTCACAAGTGAGTTTTATTTAAGGAGGTAAAAATGAAGCAGTGGAATAATTTGAGGAAGGTAGATAATATGGCCTGAGCAAGATATTCATATTTCTAATATTTATTTATTTATTTATTTATTTATTTGAGAGAGAGTGTGGGATTTGGGGAGGAAGAGGCAGAGGAAGAGAGAGAATCTTAAGCAGACTCTACCCCCAGGGGCTCGATGAAGGACTGGATCTCACCACCCTGAGATCATGAAATGAGCTGGAACCAAGAGTCAGACTCTGAGCTGACTGAGCTCCTCAGGCACCCCTAATATTTACCATTAATGTTACTTCCAAACAAAGTCATCATTGACATATTTTGATGTTTGCTCGAGTCTCTACACATCTGGATAAAGCACGTGATAGTCAAACGAGAGAAAAAAAAAAGCTGAATTCAGAGGAGAATACATTTTAGTATGTGATTCCACAGAGTGAACAAGACCCGGGAAGAGTAAAAGATGATTCATAGCCTCTGAGGTTTGGGGTTTAGCCGAATTATTTCAGAACTTATTGGAAAGAAGGGAGAAATGGGAAAGGAAGGTGAAAATTTGGTCCCGTTTATGATTAATAAAAGTCTAGCAGCCATGTTACGCACAGGGAAAGAGAGGGCAAGGGGTCAAGTCTAGAAATATAAATCAAAGTTGTCCTGGTACCCCTGATATTTGAAATCATATGAATAGATGACCAAGAAGAATAAGGGCACCAGGTTCCAACCCTCAGGAGCATTATTTGTTATTGGTTAACAGGTACTGCACAGGTGTAGAAAGACACACAAGTGATTTCATTTGAGAAACAATGCATTTCCAGGGTTTCAATATGACAGGGATCATAGTGACAAAACAGCACTTTGAGAAGAAGATGGATGAAGCAAGAGTTTCTTGAAAATGTAATTTACTCATACATGCTTAACGGCGAAGGAGAATATAGTGTTCGCAAGATAGTGTTTAATTATCTGAGAAAGGAAGGGAAAGTATGTGAGGAAAAGTGTCCTCAGTCAGTATAACACTTTTTAATAACTGCTATCTTATCTTGAGTAAACTACTTTAATAGAATAAATCACTCAAGGAAGATTAATCCTTTCAAAAGGCAGCATTTAGGATCATCTTTCTTCTTATGTATTTTCATACATTCTTTCATTACTTCGGCAACTTTTCAGACAGACATATTATGCTTGTAGTAATCTGTGAATAGAAAGTAGGAACAGGGTGGCTCAGTGGGTTAGGCCTCTGCCTTCGGCTCAGGTCATGACCTCAGGGTCCTGGGATTGAGCCCCACATTGGGCTCTCTGCTCACCAGGGAGCCTGCTTCCTCCTCTCTCTATCTCTGCCTGCCTCCCTGCCTACTTGTGATCTGTCTGTCAAATAAATGAATGATATCTTAAAAAAAAAAAAAAAAGTAGGAACAGATATTCTCTGTTGCAATATTTTTAGAG
Source organism: Enhydra lutris kenyoni (assembly GCF_002288905.1). Taxonomy (NCBI): domain Eukaryota; kingdom Metazoa; phylum Chordata; class Mammalia; order Carnivora; family Mustelidae; genus Enhydra; species Enhydra lutris. The sequence goes on along the minus strand of NW_019154120.1, from coordinate 9,723,644 downwards.
TGAGAAGTTAGTATATATTCTAGGAATATATTGAATATATTATTCTTTTGGTAGGTTTGATATGTAGAAATTTTCAAAAGTTTGTGACTATGAAGCATTTACTTATGGCTTGATGGTTTGCTAAAGACAGAGTGTACAATTCCTGATTCTCCATTTAACATTTATCTTTCAGATTTGAATTAGTTTCCTGTACTAAGAATCTAAGAACCAGTGAGTGACTATTGACAAGAATTCTCAGAGTTGGAGTTTGCACAAATGGATGCTTTCCTTTTAATACAAAAGTTTGAATTCGTAACTATAGTTTTGAATTTGTACTTATTTTTAATAAATTAATTCAGTATTTAAAACCAGGCCAGGCTGAATTTGAGAAATGAGTCTTCAGGGAATGGTTATTTTACAAATCTAAATACTTGTTATTACTTAACTAATTTCAAACCACAAAAGCTAATTGACCACATGATAGCTTTGTATGTTTTTAATTAAAATCCCAAATTAAAAGTCAAGTATTCCACTTCCACAAATTTTTTACATTCCAATATAATTTGTTTGATTAAGCCTTCTCTTATATTCTCTGATAGGTTTCCTTTACGTGAATAATATTCATAATAGCTAACACTTACTGAAGTTTTGCCATGTTTCAATTACTTTCTAATCCCTTTTTATTGTTTAACTGATTAATTTTAAAAATATTTCAAGAAAGGTGTCATTGTCTCATTTTCCATGTTAAAAATAGATTAAAGGGGCATCTGGGTGGCTCAGTCGGTTAAGCTCCCAACTCTTGATTTCAGCTCGGGTCATGATCTCAGGGTCGTGAGATCCAGCCCTGTTCTGGGCTCTGCACTGGGCATAGAGTCTGCTTGGGTTTCTCTCTCTCTCTCTCTACCCCTCCCCTCCTTGCACTCGGAATCTCTCCTTCTCTAAAAAAATTGAAAAAAAAAAAATATATATATATATAAATACTTTGAGCAAGGTCATAAATGTATTCTGGAGATGTGAAAGTGCATTTACACATATATTAATCTTATATTTTATAAAATATAATCATATGGTAAAAATTTCTGCAATGCTTTTTCTCCAAGTAAAAGGGTCATTGAATTTTCATAGATGGTCTATATTGGTAGAAGTTGACAGTTGAAGTACAAATCCAGAAACCTTAAAAGAGATTCCTAAAAATTATCCCACAATGATTGCTACCATTACAAGTATCTTAGCAAACAAAGATTTGCTTGCATAGGTCATATCCATATTGTCATAGGTCAGCACTCATTTAATAAAATGTTTCCTATAGATTTCCTAAATTACTGCTCCATATCGTTAAGAGATAGCTTTATAAATACCTGAGACTACTTCCAACTCTTCTGTCTATGAATATCAGCATATGATAACTATTTGAAATCATATAGAAACTGTTCTTCCTTTTCTATTTAGTAAACATTTAATAATAGCTTGCTGGGTGTCAAATATGTATGGAGATACAACAGTAATAATGCATAAGCTCAGTAAATCCACAGACCACTGAGCAAATAAAACACATAAGCCTCTGTAATAATAGATTACCAAAGGCATGAAATAATGAAAAGGCACAGCTTAATCTCAAGAGAGATCAAGATGGTATTATCTGAGGTCCAATGGCATGATCATGATGGGATACAGATGGACATGGACAGTACCTGCAAGGAGGGTATAACCTCATCAAAGTCTTCCAGAATTTTCTCCTGACAAGTGTAATATTTTTTAATAGTATCTTTTTATTTATTTCCCAGTATTATGCGAGATAAATTTTACTGGCAATACATTTCAAGAGCAATTCCAGTGCAATAACTAAAACAGATGATTTTGTTTTTTTAATCCAACAGATCTGAACAAAGAAACTCCTGCACTGTCCTTTCCTTAGCTGGGTTTTGCTGTTGGTAGCAGGTGAATTTGAACTGCTTCCTGGCTGAGTGGTCAATGCGCATGTGGTCAGATTGTCCCTCTGTAGCTTACCAGCTTAGAGACTTTGAGAAACTGGTTTAATTTTCCTGAAAATATTTGACTTTGACATTAATATTACTATCTAGCACACACAATTGATATGTTATTTAAATTAAGTATTTAAATTACCTGGGACAGTGCAAGGTGTAGTAGGTACTCAATAACTAGATACTAATTTTGGTACTATTCCTCTCAATGTCAGCTCTACAAAAATACAATTTACCTATACCAGACGTCAACATATATGTAAATTGTACTATTTTTATTTCTGCACTAGCTATTTAAAAAAATTCAATGGTGACTAACATAACACAATAAAAAAATGTATGGGAAAAGATAAAAGTCATAATTAGCTAATTTAAGAGTGAATCAAATGCTCTTATATGACTCATGTAATTGTGTTTTTTTTCCTTAATTCCCTCTCCCCAAATAATATAAGCTATGAACAGAAACCCCTTGTAACTTTGGAAATTACACCATAGCTGATCATTCTTTGTGCATTTTGCAGTAGTCATTGTGCCAAAGCAATAAAATAAGCAATATATACTATAAAATAAACAATAAAATACATATGTAAATTAATTTTGTTTTGGTCTTACCAAGTTGTTTGCCCTTTAGTCTTTAAGATGGTCTTCAACATATTTTCAACAAATGTGAGCATTATAATTCAAATTATAAGAATGTAAACATCAAATCTATGATAGTTAAAAAAAATACACTACTCACACATCCATTGGCCATCCATCTTGTAGTCATTTGGTACACAATTTACTGATTACAATACAGCACATAAATATCACTAGCACATTATGATACATCCTAATAGATAGATACTTTACATTGTGTCAGATAAGCATCTGGAAATATAGAGAGGAATACATTCAGTCCCTATCCTAGAGGGAGAATGTGTGCATATTTTGTTTGGATGAGATTTTTCAGAGTTCAGAAGACACAGAGGAGAATATGCATTAATAATTTGGGATAGTATGATACACATCATTACTAGAGAAGTAATCACATAGTGCTCTCCAGAAAAGGTGAGGGAGGAAAAATACTGCAGCAGAAACTAAACAAGAAAAAGGATGGGAGAGGAGTTAGCAAGAATTTAGCTGGAAATTTAGATACATTGACTCACATCCCCATTCATGGACACTGTCCATGTCCAAAGTCCTACCTGTGATGCCCCAAAATTCCTGGGGATTTAGACCGTTAGAGACACTTCTGCTTCTAGACCTCTAGATTCAGATTTCTTTTACCTGATTTCATACCACTCATCTTTCCCGGTACCAATCAAAACAAACAAGCATAGCAAATAGCTTACAACATATTTATAGTTGTGTTTTAGAAAGCATAATGTAACCAATTTTTTTTTTTATCTGAATCTGTCAACATGTGGCATGTTTTGATAGGGATCCGTTGTAATACATTTCCATTTAAATGTAAAGAAAGCCAATGAATCTGAATGAAATCTGCTTATATTCTTCAATAAATCTTAGTCTTTTTCTCTAATCCATAGTAGTATGACTAATACAGCTCATTGAAAGAAAGCTGGATTCTCTGTATAATTAATTGATACAGAATATTTATTACAGGCCTCAAAGAGCAGAGATGGATTTTCAGAGCCTGTGGTTAACTTGGCAGTGATGGCCATTAGAATTTTTTTTCATGATGGGTGTATTCATTCAACTTAATGTGCACGTCAGAACAAATCCTCATATAATACCCAATTTCGCAAGGCCATCATATAAGGTTTATGTTCAATAAATCTGTTTAAACAGAAAAGAGAAGATAATGGATCACTATCCACATGAAATGAGAAAAAAAGAATATCCTGGTCCATTTTTCTTACTTTCTAAATGTAAGCAAATACATAAATAAACCAAAAATTAATTTTAAAAGTTTCAGTCTGATGTACTATGCAATTGCTCCATGATTTAAACTGGAGTAATCTCCTTTTTTATGACCTTATGTCCCCAGATGCTCTTGGTGGCAATATCTCAAGTCAATTCAGTTTAAATGGGCTGACAGGGATTTTAGGCTTTGAGATCACCGGGATTTTCTAAATGCAGACATGTACGTTTATGGGTCATTTATACTGCATTAAATTTTCTTCTGTATTTTTGACATGCAATAAAGTTGAATTTAATATTTTATACATACTATTTTAATGCTTTCTGATTTTTTCTCTTGCCATACGTAGCAAGATCACCAAAGTTATTTGTAACTTAATTTAGCTTCTGAGCAATTTGCACAGTGAGTCTTTTTTTTTTTTTAGTCCCCGTATTACTTAGCACTTTGTTTGGAAAATTACTTATAATTAATTTTACCTAAAAATTTCTATAAATGAGTTAAGCCCTTGTATATTGGATATGAGTTTGGTAACTTGGTTTAATTAAAGAGATGAAAAATCAAAACAAATGCCTAATGTTGAAACTGTACCTAGGATCTTGATGGAATTATTGAATTATCTACTTCCTCATTGATTTAACAGTTTTTATGGATTTTTCTTTTATGTTGTCGTCAAATACTTGGGTTTGTAATCCCGCATAGAGCCCACAAAAGAAGATAAGCACCAAGCGTATTTTGCCTGTTAATATAAACATAGAATTTCAAAAAATACTTGGCACTTTGTATGCATTCAATATACATTGAATTAAGGATTAATTTGGTCCAAAAGATCTCACTTTAACTTGGCTTATAAAACTGTACATGAATTGGTCCGTCTCTAATCCCTGGGTTTACTAATCCTAGTCACATTAGTTCCTTCTTATCAAGCACCACCTTTCTGCTTTTCTCTGCCTGGTATACTCTTCCCAAGACTTTTAAGTGGCTTAGTGTTTCTCATTAATCAGATCTCAGTTTCCCATCTTTATTTTATTAATTATATCTGTTACCACTTTAACCTCCTGGGTGACAACATGGACCTTCTTTGTTCTGTTCACACCTCTCTTCCCAAAATCAAAAACAATATCTGGTACATTCTAGGTATTTAATAAATATTTGTAAATGTCCTACATAAGAACACATGTTTTGGTGAATAATAAATTATTCACAAAGCATACTGTAGAAACTGTCCATGCTCCTACGCATTTCAAAGCATTATTATTTAAGGATGCTACTGGGGGCATGCCTAAGGGCCATCAAACACACACTTAAGTAGAATGAAGGAATAGACCTTGAGTCTGAAACAAGGGAAGATATTCCCACACACCATGATCAGCCTGGCACAGGTTGTATGAACTCTTGATCTCTTGGCAGGAAAGTATTCAGTCCGTGGCTCATCCTCTTGTGGTCAAGCAGAGGTCAAAGACTGTGTAGGAGACTGCTTTTCCCAAGTGTGAAACATCTTCAGCTGTTGCTGCCAATAAGCTGAAATCCAAAGTAGGCAAAAATACATACTTCACTCTGATTTTTCTGTAATACTAACTGCGAATGGATAAATAAATTTTGGTAAACCATAAAAAGTAATGGCTCTCAACAAATGAAAAGAAGTAAACTATGATATATGTCACAACATAGATCATGCTCTGATTTGTTGTTAAGTAAGAGAAGACAGCTACAATAGGCCACACACTCTGATTTCATTTCTATAAACTCAAATCATATTAGAGACTACCAAGAAGTAAGGTTAGAATGGATTACAGAGTACAAAAGGGAAGCTTTAGAGGTGATGGAAATGTTCTATATTTAATTATGACTATGGACAAATGACTACATACATTTGTCAAAACTGAACTGTACATCTAAAAAGTATGAATTTTACAGAATGTAAACTAACTCAGCGAATGAAAGAAAGTAGTTGATCTTATTGGCTAATACAGCCATGAAAAGGCCTGTAATTATATTTAGATTCTTAATTACAGTTGCAAAACCGAAAAGCCAAGTTGTATATGAAGAAACCATTTGCACACAGGAACAAATTAATGGATGCATTAAGTTTTTATTCAATGCCCTAATTCATTTAACTACCATGGACATCATCAACCAACAACAGAAATAACAGCAAAAATTTCATGACTTTTAATGTGATTATTTTAAATCCATTGTTACACAAAATGTACGACTTTAGACACACTCATATTTCTCACCTCAGTTTGGTGGACAATTCGCTTGACTTTGCTGAAACATGAGAAGGATGAGCACAAAATAGATGTTGTTTTTCACACTGTAGTCTTTTGCACTATGAAGCTGTTTTTCCTGTCATTCTTCCCAATTTTTTGTTAGTTTAGCTGCATGTTTAAATATGCAAACATTTATGCTCATAGAGATAAATATTCACTATGTACCTTTGTCCCTTTACTTCTTAGGCATTATAATCTTAAAATTGCATATATCTTTGTAGAGTGTTCAGTTTTATAATTTGGGAGATGTTTTCTACATACTAAGAAATAGTAGGGTAGTAAATGGGCAAAATTCCTTGAGAAAAAGGAATTACATATGCACATATATGAAACTCATGGCAAAATTCTTTTCTTATGTATTTTCGTATCATCCATATTTATGTCTTCACAGATAAGAGATAATAATTCATATGCATAATAACAAGATAATAAATTCTATGCATTTCATTTTTCAAATGAGGTTTGTGATGTTCTCAACCTGAGATAGTCCCCATAGAGTTTTCTAGAATGACAATCTCGTTCCATATAAATGCAAGTCAACACTGTCTCAGAAAACTCTATCAGATTCCTTATAAAGATCTAAATCATACTATACAGGTACCTATTCCCCAATCTAAAAATCATTGGGAGATGTGTAGAAATCCCTTTTTCTTGTTGATAGTGGCCATTTCTTTTGAAGGGATAAAAAAGAGTTTAAATTGAAATCCTCAGGGTTAGAAGCTTAAAGTTAATTTTTGAGAAGTAAAACATTTACTTGAAAGATAGCTACCTCAATCCAGTGATCAGAGGGTGGAGAAGAAAATATTTTAGAGAAGAATATAAGTCATTTATTATAGAACGTTGAAAAAAATTAGAAATCTTCCATTTTAGTAATTGATTTTAGTGGGAAAAATCAACTGATGAAAATCCTCACTTATTTACCTGAAAAGGAAAAGTTATCATCCTGATGGAGAAAGTTGGTAGTCACTAGCCTAGCCATGTGATTAAATATAATATCATCCACTTGGTATTCTATTCCTGTGGAAAGATAAGCTGAGGATATCACAGTATTTCTGCCAAGAAAAAATTATTTTAGTCTGATTATATCTATGAAAAACAAAAATAAGACAAATCAAATTTTGCAGAACATGGGCTAGATTATCAATGATGTCAATGTCACAAAAGAGAAACAAATCAAGACAGATATCTACACTATTAAAGTGTTATTGATTTAAAATTCTGACTGTAGTAATTTCATTGTGGTTTTGTAAAACTTGTTCTTAGTAGATGTCTGCTGAAGCAATAAGGGCAAAATGTAGGTGTGGTTGCAAATAGTGTAGCAGAGAAGTGGATAGGTAGAATGGTAGACAGATGGGTAGATACATGCATAGGTATGTGTGTACATATAAATATACATAAATACATACATTGTTAGGCATAGATAAGACAAATGTAGCATTTAAAAAATAGCATGCTTAGGGTGCCTGGGTGGCTCAGTGGGTTAAGCCTCTGCCTTCGGCTCAGGTCATGATCTCAGGGTCCTGGGGTCAAGTCCTGCATCAGGCTCTCTGCTCAGCAGGGAGCTTGCTTCCCCCCCTCTCTCTGCCTGCCTCTCTGCCTACTTGTGATCTCTCTCTGTGTGTCAAATAAATAAATAAAATCTTTAAAAAATAATAAAAAATAAAAAATAGTGTGCTTAGTGTGCTTAACTTCAAAACCAATTATTAAACAAAAACTTATGAAAATCAGAGATAATATTTTTAATATCAGTGATGTTAAAGAGTACGCTTGAATTTTAGCAGAGATATATGCTCATTATATATTATTTAAGACCGGGAGAAATTTAAATGATTTAAGTTGGAAGAAATCAATAAGCACTGGTTTTTAGAATGTTAGTTGGTTTTAGCAATTTGAGTATAAAAACATGAAAATAAAAAGATTTTCCCCATTGGCTAAGAATTTCAATGCAGATAAATTATTTCTTTAAAAAAGAACATAAACAACTGAACTGTCTTTTGCATAGGAAAAAGGTGAAAATATGGAAACAGATGTACAAAAGAATATCAATTATTAGAAATTCAGCAGAAGTATAGTTACATATGGGGGGTGGGGAAACAGACTCCCCACTGAGCAGACAGCCCGATGCAGGTCTCCCTCCCAGGACCCTGAGACCATGACCTGAGATGAAGTCAGAGGCTTAGTCCACTGAGCCACCCAGGTGCCCCTATCTTTCTAGTTTTTTAATACCAAAAATAGCAAATGTCCAGAACTATGATATTGTAATAACAAAGTTATCATCTTTTCATTAAACTCAAGTATAATTTTGTAACTTAATGTGCTAAATGTCCATCTAGAAGGAAGTCACCAAAACCTGACTGCAGATATCTCAAAACATGAATAATAACTCCAAGATTATTTTAAATATCAGTCTCTCTGGGGCGCCTGGGGGGCTCAGTTGGTTAAGCAACTGCCTTTATCAGGTCATCATCTCAGGGTCCTGGCATCAAACCACATCACATCTGGCTCTCAGCTCAGTGGGGAGCTTGCTTCTCCCTCTCCCTCCAGCTGCTTGTGCTCTCACTCTCTCTCTTTGTGTCAAATAAATAAAATCTTTTTTAAAAACTCAGTCTCTTGGGGCACCTGGGTGGCTCAGTGGGTTAAAGCCTCTGCCTTTGGCTCGGGTCATGATCCCAGGGTCCTGGGATTGAGCCCCACATCAGGCTCTCTGCTAGGCGGGGAGCCTGCTTCCCTTCCTCTCTCTCTGCCTCTCTCTCTGCCTACTTGTGATCTCTCTCTCTCTCTGTGTCAAATAAATAAACACAATCTTTAAAAAAAAAAAAAAAACTGCGTCTCTTTTTTAGTTAAATGGGTTTTGGAGGGGAGGAAGGTGAGGGGTTGGGTGAGCCTGGTGGTGGATATTGAGGAGGGCACGTATTTCATGGAGCCCTGCGTGTGGTGCATAAACAATGAATCTTGGAACACTGGAAAAAAAAAAAGAATCTTAATTGGCTTTGATTTTTCTTTGACTTTTAGTATCATAAAAAATTCTTATCCAACACTACTAACTGAAATGGCTAAGGGACTATTTCTCATAAAAAATAAATAAAATAATGAATCACCAAAAAAAAAAATGGCATTATAGACTTTTGTCTTTTGTTTATGTCATTAAAGGAGCACCAAAAAATTATATAAACTTATCCTAACTACATTTTAGCTACATTTTTCTCTTCACCTGGAAAAGAAGCACATAATTAAATAAGAGTGCACTAAGGTAGTGTAAAAACAACAACAAAGACAAAATAATAGTTTAGGCAAAATATGTTTTTTCCTCTTCCCTCCTAGGACAGTCTAGCTCTCCATCCAAAGATGAACTGAGTGTGCGTGAAGCCTGTGAATGAATGAAAGTGATGGCGTCAGCACAGATGTTGCTCTTGGAAAGAATAGGACTGATGGGTGCCCTGAATATTCCGAATTCCCCAAGTTTACGCCCATGTTTTTACACCACACTTTCAGGCTGTCTTTTCTCTGTGGAAACATTTTTCTAAAAGTTGTTCAGCAAAACAAATAGAATAAGCGTGGTAAAATGCTAGGAATTTTTTAAATGGAGAAAAATGGAAGTTAGACAGTCAAAACACTTCTCCAATGAGTAAGACTTAGGCTAAAATTAAAACCTATTCTGTCTCCAGGCTATTTATACTTGACTTCTTTAAATTCTCCCAACTATGATATAGAGTGACAGTGATGGTGGCAGTAGGGGTGGTAGGATTTAATTACTAAGAGGTTTGAAAAACAAATTCCATTTTTTGCTGATTAACTAATATTGCCAAGTTAAACATTCAGCTATTTCCAAAAATGATGCTACCCTCCAAGCTTATATGACTCCAAAGTTTTCTTTTCCTTTTTCTTTTTCTTTCTTTCTTTCTTTCTTTCTTTCTTTCTTTCTTTCTTTCTTTCTTTCTTTCTTTTTTTTCAAGTAGAAAGAAATTAGTTTATTTAAGAAACAGAATCTGAGTCTACCGGTGAAAAAACACTAACACCCACGAGACGTCCTATCACTGCTAGGAAATCTGCTTTGGAATAATTCAGCAGGACTTCCCAAACCACAGAAGTGAGATTTCCAGTCGTCCCTGAGGGTCTTGGGCATTTAACCCACTCTCACACTTCTCCAAACGTTTGATTAAAGTAGCTCAAGGACCACAGCTTATGGGGAACAGATCAGCGGTCTCCAGCAAAACTACTATTTAATCCAATTTCCCTTCTGAAACACAAAGTACTAAAGCGCCTTGTGACATTTAGAAACTACTAAATTTCTACAGTTCAATTCCGTGGACTCCTTAAATCTTGCCTACTTGACTCCCTCTACTGCTTTTCTGCTAGCAGAAGATTTAGTTCCACAAATTGAGGCAGTATGCCTTGCAGGTTTGACAAATTATCTTGAAAATGTTGTCCTCATTCATTGCTCTCTGCAGAGAAAGGGATGCTCTGTTACCCAGAAAATCTGTGAAGGCAAATGGGTCTTCCCAGAAAAAGGCACATAAAGATTTCCATACAATTATTCTTAGTAAATTTGGAACAGGATTTAGTCATTTATTCAGAGGGAGAGTGGGGGAGAAAGGAAGAGAGAAAAGTTTTCTTATAGTTTCAGTTCATTTGTTTTACATAACCATCTTTGTTTTTACGTAAGAGTTAATTAGTCTTGCAGTTTTTATCAACTGCAAGTTATAAAATTTCATAACTGATTCAGCAGTTTTTGTTTTTAATTTGCTTCTTAATTCATTTAGAGTACAGAAAAATTTTTAAGGATTAATATAATTTTTATGTTCATTCTTACATTAGGAATGAACAATTTCAAGTACAAATATGAACATTTAACTAGGATCCCAAATCACCAAAATTATACAATTTGTATTTTGTAGATTGTACTTGTGTATATATTTCATTCTTGCCAGGATCCACATTTGTAACTCTGCACTAGCTGCAGAAAATATTTGGCTGGCTTTGACTTTAGGCTCTCCTTTGAGGACAATTTCAGATTTTTTAAGGATAAGAACAACTAACTCTAATTTCCAAGTTTATGAAAAATATGCAATATAGACCATAGAGATAGAGAACATTATCCTGAAGCTATAAACAAAGCACAGTATTAACTACTATATGTTTTTTGTTGTTGTTGAATTCATTTTACTATTTGGATATTGTAAAATTGGCCTCCTCTGCCAAATCTCGTTAGAAATTGTTGATTCTCTCAATACAATGATGAGTTTAAATTAGTTATTCAAGTGATGCTAAGAAAATAGAACTTAGTAAAATCTAATTCTAAACAGAATGTCATAGTTAAATAATTCAAATAAAATTATTCAAATCAAGCATGATTTTTGCCATTAATATTACTTACAGATGAAATGATTTGATCTATCTAATTCTCTCTTCTTTTACCACTTGATGAGATGGAAATAATTCCCTTACTATTACATACATTATTCATTGTATACTTATATGCATACATACCTAAATATATGAATATCTAAGTTAAATGTTCATGTGATAGTTTTATATTTATTTTTGAATATCATATAATAATTTCAGTGTATGCAATGAAATACCAGAGTAATGACTTCTACCTTGACTCTAGTGATGACTTGTTGAAATCGGAGATATCCAAGAAATCAATTAATTAAATTTAATATTTTGTGCACAAGGAAATTAGAGAACAGAATTGTTGAATGACTTAGGATCATGGAGTTGCCAGGAACTTGGGCTAGAAACCGATTATCAGTCCTCAAGATAGAAGTGCTACTTCATGCTGTTCTCTCTAGAAAATCTTTTGGAAGGAATTGAAATTCAATATAGATTTTGAGTGTCTCCACTTTTGGTGTCTTAGTTATGAGATTAGATGCCAGCTAAGAGTAAGGATCAATAGAGCTTATGGCCTAAAGGACAGGAAATAAAGAGTGGGAAACTAGTGAACATTGACTTTACTAACAATGTATTTGTTCATATTTTATGCATCTTCAGTTGTACTTACAAAGAGATGAGCAAAAAGATGAAGATGTTGATAAGAGTATCAAAATAGCACTATGATAACTCTATGCTCTGCAAATAAAATTTGAGAACTTCTCATTTCTAGATATGGTGCCCTCATTGAAGCAGCTCCTTAAATCAATGGCACAATGTGTTATTCAAGACTATCAACATTAAGTTTACCTGAAAACTCTATAAATTCACAAAGAAGAGATACATTAATGAAATTGGTTTAAAAAAATAAATAAGTAAAAACCCCAAAGTCTAGAATAACCAGAATGTTAGAATCTTGGTGTTTGCTAGGTTATTAAATTTAACTGAGTTGTTTGGAAATATTTTTGAAATATTTTGGCCATAATCAAGTACTTGTAGAAGTAAGAAGCCAGTTTATAAGAAATTTTATTAAGTAGATACTTTATATAATAAAGTAAGGACAAAAATATGTGCTGTCCATCTATACAGATAGAATATGTAAACACTTAAATGGATATATGAATAAAACTGTGATTGTTGTTATGAAGAAAAACTAGAGCAGTTGGTGAGAACACAGCAGAAGAATACAACCAGCTTAAGAGTTCAGAGAAATCTTCTCTGGGGAAATTATATTTGAGATCTAAAAAATAGGGTGTTTCCTCTGCAAGGAAGGAGAAAAGGTATTTGAGGCAGTGGGAGCAGTGGGTTGTCACAGCTTTCCGTTTCCAAGAATTGACAGAATGCAAATGTAGCTGTTGGGTGGGAAATAGAGAATGTTTGGTAACTGATGAAACTGGACAGAAAAACAATGACTATAAGTTCAGATCCAAGGGAACCATACTGAGGATTTGGATTTTGACTCTAAGAGTAGTGAAAAGCCACTGAACAGTTTAAAAAGAGAGAATGACATGTATTTACATTGAGAAGGTCCCACTCTGGCTGCCCCACAGATAAAGATTAGAGTAGGATAAAAACGTATGCAAAAAATTCAGTTAAGAGGACCAGGTAGTATGACCTTGGGATAGTTAAAGTAGAGTGGGTGAATAGACAGCCTCTGGAGATATTGAAGAATGATATCAATTGTTGATGAGGTAGTCATTACTGGGAAAAATAAAAGTGTGGCATCAAGTACGGTGGTAAGTTTGTGTCTCTCACAGACAGACTCTGCTTACATTTGGAGATGGGAAGCAGTGGGAAAGAAGATTGTGGGAGGACATCATGAATTTAATGTTTGATATATATGTGAGTTTGAAGAGATATTTTAAGAAAGTAACTGGATATGTTAAGAACATAATTTAATATATAAAGTCTGGATTTAAAGAAGAGTTTGGAGCTGGAGAAATGTTTGGAATTCAGGCTTTCTACATTGTTTTGAGGTTGTGGCTATGAATGAGATTATTTAGGGAAATAAGAAGATGTTCTCAGGACTAAGTCAAAGGTGATAGTCTGTATGATCCTATAATGATGGATCTATGTCTTTATGCATTTTTCCAAATCTGTAGAATTTACATTACCAAGAGTGAACCATAATGTCAACTATAGACTTTGGGTGGTAATGCTCTATCAATGTATGTTCATCAGTTGTGACAAATTCTATATTTTTATGCAAAAATATTTTACTGCTTTCAGGGCATCTAGGTGGCTCAGTCAGTTAAGCATCTGCCTTAGACTTGGGTCATGTTCCCTGGGTCCCGGGATGCCAGCTCTGCAGGGAGTCTGTTTGTTCCTCCACCTCTGCCTCCACTCATGCTCTCTCTCAAATAAATACATAAAATTTTAAAAGTATTTTACTGCTTTTAGTTTAGCAAAAGCAATAATTGTACTGTCGTCAAAGTTTTTCCATAATTCATATTCCATTGAGAGTAATGCTATATTAGTTCATGTTTTCTGAGTCACTGTCAATCTCAGTTTTGGGGTAAAAAAATTTTGATGTAGAAGTAAATGGTTTATATATTGTATTCAACTCTTTTTTTAAAAAGATTTTATTTATTTATTTGACAGAGAGAGAGAGAGAGAGAGATCACATGTAGGCAGAGAGGGAGGCAGAGAAAGAGGGGGAAGAAGGCTCCCCGCTGAGCAAAGAGCCCAATGCGGGGCTTGATCACAGGACCCTGAGATCATGACCTGAGCCGAAGGCAGAGGCTTATTATAAAATAATTTCATGTCATCATACAAATAAATGATATAAATTTTGATTTTCTGTCTCTTTAAGCATTAAGTTAAATGCATATATATTTCAAAATATGAATTATTCAATATAACAAAATATAGTTCAGCTACCATTTGCAAAATATTGTGTGCAAAAACATCTTAATTTGTGGAAACCTCAAGAACCATGTATTAGAAATTGAAGAAAAGCAAAAGTTGCTCAGCAACACAAGAAACAATATTTTTTATAGGATATAGTTTGATGTTTATGCTGGGAGTGAAGACTTGACAAATCAAATAATTTGTCATTTTTCTCACTTAAACACTTCTACTGCTCATAGACACTATATAACAAAGCAAAGAATATTTATGACTTTGGAACAATGGGAAACATAAATCTTTGCCACATTTCTGATGCAGTTGTCTTTCATTTAGAGAAGATAAGGCTGACAAATGTGGTGATGAGGGTGGATATTTGGAATAATAGCTTTTCTCATGTCGATGTATTTGCTTTTGAATGAAAAAATCATTTGCATGTTTTTTAAAACATTTGTTTTGTGTTTCTGGAATTATGATATGTGGGACTCTCTATGATACTCCAAAAGTGGGACTGCAATTCGAAGGCTGAATGTCTAATAGATTTACCGATACTAGGATTTAAGTTCTGTAGCAAAAATTGCTTCGGGAGACAATGGAGAGAGCTGAAACTCGGAAACACAACCGAAATATAAAGGGACATCTGGATTCAAGGGAAAATAGACTTTACATGCTTCAAATACAAAGTTTAAAGTACACTAAATTCGAATAGATATTTGCTGATGTCCACAATTATTTATTTATTTACAATATATGTCAAATCTTTTTATCAAGTGCTTATGTAAATAAAGCTTTCCGTAAAAGACAGAGAAAATATATTTAGGGACACAATTTCACAATGTTCTATTCTCTAAATTATTAATATATGAGCTTATTTGGTGTAAGTTTGTGACTTCAGTCAACCTGCCTATCTCCAACCCCAGGGAAATAGTCCACAATATGACCATTAACATAAAGTATTTAATGGCCAGTGTCAGGAGTTACTGATAGATTTGTACTATTCATAGTAAATCAGATTGCATTGTTAAGTGACTCCTGTGTTTAATTCTTTAAGTAGAAATGTGTTCAATTATTCTCTGTGCATTGACTACTCACACATCTAGTGCCAGACATACAAAAGAGCACAACACTGCACATGCAATCAAAAGGTGTTAGTTTTAGTAATTTAGAAGGATGTAAACAGGGTTTTAGACACATGTTTAGACTAAAATAGCAAAAATAAAAGAAAAAATTAAAAAAATTAAAAAGAAAAGAAAAAATAAAAGAACATATTGGAACAAAGTACGTTTACTACAAATAGGAAGAATCTTAACTCATAGGTGGCCCTCATTATAGAGCAGAATTTCAGTCTGCAATAGAGGGTTTGTCTATTTACAAATCTAACTCAGAATTCCTGAAATTCATTGGAAAATGTAAATGTTTGGAGAAATATTTTCTTCTACATATCTAATTTCCTAGTACAAGTTATTCAAATTTATATTCTGCTGATTTAACATATTTCCAAGTATTTTTAAAAGTTCAGATAAATGAAGCAAAGGTTTTATATTCAAAGAATAATAAATTATATAAGTGGAAAATGAAATAGGAGGACAGGATTGTATTTTCCTAGTAATGAAGTAAGCCAGTATTATTTTGAATAGTAAGAATATAATCACATTCCATTATTAAAAACAGCTGGATCCCATAACATCAATACCCCATATCTTGAAGACCCTATGGCAATGTAGAACTGTGTACCAAAACAATGAATAATTTGTGCCAACTATGTACAGTGATGAAGTTACATTTGCATAAAACATTTACACTTAGACAAGACATTGTTGCCATTTACAAATGAGACCTATTAAAAATGGCAAACACCATGATGTAACAGCATACAAGTTCATTTCTAAATTTTAGAACCTAACAATCAGAGTAAAAGAAAAAAACTTAGGTTCTATAGCATACCTGATGTTGTAAAAACTGCTTTTGGGGTTTTCTACAGAAAGAAGGGATGCATGTATGGGATAGTCATACGGCATCTTCCTACATATCTTATTTAATCTGGACACTGACTCTGCCAGGTAGTCCTAAATTATTGCTTTAATTTTACAAAAGAGAAACTGATTATCAGAAAGATTTGTCCAATTTCACATCTGAGTGAAATTCAAAGTAGGAACAATCTAAAGTACGAAGTCTTTGTTATCTCAATTACCGACCTTTGTCTGCAAAGCAGAATGGAAGGATTGAGATTGGAAAGAGGACATTTGTGATTTTTTTTCCCCAGACCCTCAGAAATCTGTTTCAGTTTATTTAAAGGCAACCTGACTTTCTGATTATTTTTTCCTCTCCCTAGGAATCATAAGAATTTTAAAAGAAGTTTGGAAAGTGACTCTGTTATCTAGCTTAACTAAGTCAACACTGATATTTCAAATGGTAGTCAATCAAGAGATAATTTTTTCACTCTACAATTTATCTAAAGAGATCCCACAAATTCTCTAAGCTACTTCAGCTACTAATGTTAAGTGTCAGTCTTATAAAATCTCACTTTCTTGACTAGTATATTAATTTCTCTTCCTTTAGCTCCTAGGCAATAATAGCTGACATATATATATATATGTAACAATTACAGTGGATGGCATGTAGTGAGTATTGAGTACTTTGCATAAATCATCTTATTTACTCTTCATGTTAATCTTGTTATACTGTCTTTCCCATTTTATTAATTATGAAGCAAAAATTTGGGATTACATTGGGTAATACTTTCTATACTCAATTCTAGAACCTATAAAAATTGTCTGCATTATTAAGAGTAAGAGAAAATGATTTAGAAAAATCTACATATAGTAGTACCCCATGAGATTTTGGAAAATCCAGTTGATCTATCTCAGTGCATATTTCTCATGCTCAGTATTTATATATGATATATCATAAAAGAATGGAAACTAGATTTAGACTTAAATATATAAGGTAACATAAAGGTATCAATAAATAATGTTATTGGCATGTTCAGATAATGAGTTATTCCATGTAAGCTGATTTTTTCAAATATCAACTTTTATATTCTTAAAAAATAAGCTTTAAAATTAGCATTTTAATATAATGTTTTCTAAAATCTATAGGAGTAAATAATTTTAATGAAACTGTATTTTTCAAATCAACTTAAGTCGCATTTGAACTCTTCGTTTTAACATGGTGATAGGAAACTTATTTAGGAAATGTTGGTTTTATACAAAAAGTCGCCCTAGTTCCAGCTGTCTTCCAATTGTAATTTAACATACAATAATTAACGTTATAAGCTTTTCTTCCCTTTTCCTGCCAAGTATTTAGGTTTTCAGTTTGTGTTGCCTTTAGCATTTACATCTCCAACAGCTCTCTCTTAAAGTGTTCTGTTTCTATTATACCATGTGTAGGAAACATTGTACCATGCTTGATAGACCTACATGTAAAGTTAGATTTTCTTTTTCTTTTTTCTTTTTTTGCAACTTTATTGAAATATACTTCACAAATAAAAATTGTATAGATTTAAGGAGTACAATGTGATGACTTGATATACCTATTATGTTGTGAAGTGATTACCATAATCTAATTTACATACCATTACTCACGAAGTTACAACTTGTGTGTGTGTGTGTTTGAAGTGAGAACATTAAGATCAGCTCTTAGTAAATTTCAACTATAAACACGGTGTTACTAACTACAGTTGCTACATGGTACATTAGATCTTCTGAAGTTACATAGCCTATATAACTGAAGGTCTGTACCCTTTGACCATTATCTCCTCATTTTCCCCGGTCCCAGACCCTGGTTACTACCATTTTAAATTACACAGGCTTTTAATGTGTATATCAATGTATAAGATACTGTACCTGAAGTAAAGTTACTCTGTAATTTATTTTGTCTCCCCACTTTTAAAAAAATTTCTTCTTCCTTTGATATGTTCTGAAGAGCTGAGAATACATCATGAATTATATTGCTATATCATGGTATCATTACATAGACAAGTCACAGAGATCAGGAAAGTTCCATGACTAACTTAAAGGTATGTAATGACGTGGTTTAGAGAGGAGTCAAATCTTTATGTAAGTAGCGTGCAGTTTCCTGAGAGGCCAGGGGTCCTGGGAAGACAACACTCTACCTGGAGACCAAGCTGATGGTCCACCATAAGCTTTTGACTATGCTGAAGAGCCATTATCCCTGTAAGCTTTCACAGAATCTCAAATTACAATGAAACTGGCCTTTCCCAAAGAGATACATTCATCTGGTGGACTCATAATTCTAATTAAATATTGTGTACTATTTGTCATACTGATTATATATGAGCCTACAGAGAACTTTAGGACTAATTTCATTCTCTTTTTACCTCAGATACCACCAGGTCATTTCTTCAGATTGCTGATTATCATCTGCAGTATGCATTAACATTGGAACCATTATTCCTGATATTCTCTGTCCCTATCCTTGCCACAATTCTCCATCCCCTTATCTCTCAAGCTCATGCCCTGTGCTTTCCTCAAGTTACCAAGAAATTGCTGTAAATTCTCAATCTCAAGAGTTGACCTTTGTTTTCAGATGGAAGGCTGACTGGACCCAGGAGAATACTGCCTCCCCTAGAACTTCAATTTCCACATCTCTGTAGAAGATGAATCAGCTCTCTTAACCCTTGAAGTCCTCACCACCATTTGCTCATTGCCTACATCTTACATTTTCCCAAAGGTTACACTTGGGCTTGCTATTTCTAATAACTACAATTTTTTTTTAAGATTTTATTTATTTATTTGAGAGAACACAAGAGAGAAAGAGAGAATGAGAGGGGAAGGAGCAAAGGGAGAGGGAGAAATAGACTCCCTGCTGAGCAGGGAGCCTGATGCAGGGGCTCAATCCCAGGGCGCTGAGATCATGACCCGAGCTGAAGGGAGACACTTCACTGACTGAGCCACCCAGGCATCCCATAACTATAATTTTTTAAAAATCTCAACCTCAAGGATTCCTTTCTCTAAATTCTACCTGATCTCCTCCCAGTTAATTTAGTTTGGTCTGCTTACATAGTAATTAGTCCACTTTAAGACTCCCAATTCACTGACACAAACTTGATTTCTCTAATTATCACTCCCTTCGGGTTCTCACTTCCTTTACTACCTGACCTACGTTTTGTGCTGTATCATGAAACTCATTCACTGGAAATGTTCCTAACCCTTTGAACCTACTCCTCTCTAACGTTGAGCTATGCCCCACAGCTGGTCAAATTCAAATATTTGCATATTTACATAATGCTTGCCCCACTGGACATCTCCAGTCAATTATCTAAGGAGCACGGAGATATGAAGCTTTCCTTAGGTGATCATGGGCTTCCTCAGGGGAGAGAATGAGGTTCTGAGTTCAGTGTTGAAGTGATAGGTAATGATTCATGAGAGGAAAGCAACAGATATTTCAGCAGCAGTAAAGCAATTATCTGAGAAGTGTCAAGTGTTTGTTGTCAATAGAAGTCTGTACAGCATGGGGAATCATTAAGGGTGGTGAACACCATGGAACTAAATTACCTGAAGCGTCCAGAAGTTTTTGCTACCACTGCCCTATATCTTAAACAAGGAGGAAATGTGGATACTGGGTGCAATAAAACAAGCAAAAAAAAAAAAATTTGGAATCCAGAATGTTGGACACAAATAGACTGGCATAGGCAGATTCAGGTTGTTTTTTGTTTTTTGTTTTTTTGTTTTTTTTCCTTAAGTGTGATTATGCTTCTTTTAGCTTGTAAAGCATGGGGGGGGGGGAAGAGATTTATTCATATTAACAAAAGTCCTCATGTAGTTTTAAAATGATGATATGAGGCAAAGTTTTTCAAAATACAGATGGAACTTCTGAAGTCCTTTGCCCTCAACTCGTCTCGAGTGAAGACTTAATTGGTCTATGCCCATCCTTTCATTATGTGTGGACTCTTCATCCTCTTTCCAACCAATCCTAATGACTCTAAATATGTAAGTGGACTGTAGGATCAGGTGCCAGAATGTGAGAAAACAATTTCACCAGGAATAATATAAATCTGTTTGGATAATCACAACAACCAATCCAAGGAACCCTGTTCCTAGGAAATCAAGCCAAACAAAACAAGACGAAAAATGAAGAGTTCGTGTAAAGAACCAAACTCAGTCTAGCATGAGCTCATTTCCAAGCTGAGGTCAAAGCACTCAATCAACTGACAGAGATAGGAAATGGCAGAGGTCACCACGTTAATGAGCTGAGGGCCCCCCTCTGTGGGGGGATGTCTTATTTCCATAGAAACTTCATTTTGTCACCACAGCATCCGCTGTTTTATACCTCTTCGCACAAAACACAAGAGCAGCTCTTCAAAGCCTGTTAGAAAGGATATATTTTGGATATGGATTGGGTAACAGATGCTTTTGGGCTTTGCCAGGATTGGATGTTTTCAGCAACTAGGGCAATTCTTATCTTAATAACTTTATCTAGAATGGGGGTGGAGTGAAGTGAAGTTAAAACTCTATGTGCTAAAGAAGCAATGGTCACTCATGTAGGTCACGATAAGGGCGTGTCTTGTTTATGCTGCTCATCATTGCCACAGAAGGGTCTTGTCCAACTCCAGTGTTCAGTGAACTGTCCATGTTCATTAGGAAGATATGAAGACCTAACAGCCTAACCATTAAGTGCCACGCCAACTGCTGGCAAAGCCAACACTTAAAGTGAGATACAGGTCAGCTCTCACCTTTTAGAGTTCTTTTCTCTCTTAATAATGTCTCTTCAGAATTTCTCAAGTAAAATTAAAGTTCAGAAGACTTATCCACCATCTAGTAGCCCACCTAACTTAACCAAGCTTTCGCGACAATTACAACCTTCCTTGGAATGCAAGTTACACAACTTGTCCTATACGTAAAGGACACAGTTCCTGGTGAAAAGAACTAACAGAAGTTAAAGAGTGTTTCTTCCAAGTTATGCATGTAAGCACATATATTATACCGTTATGGTTTCCAATGTATGTGATAAAAATATCATAAGTTCAAGGTGTTTATATTCACAATTAACATATTAGTACTGCTCCCAAAGCAACTTAAGGCAATGTATAATGAGATGTGTACACTAAAAAACTCTTACGATAATAATGTAAATAAAACTCTTAAAATCATACATATAGGCGCCAAGAGCTGATATTTATATATCCAAAGGTAATCTTAGGAACATAGAACATGTTTGTATGTGTTTGTGTGTGTGTGTGGAGAGAGAGCAAAGGAAAAGCAAATAGTTAAATAATTTAATAAATTTGGTTAGCATAAATACTATTAGTGACCACTGAATTTATCACTGAATACCTGACAATAAAGACAGAATAGAAAATAATTACATAATTTCATAAAAGCAATGTTCCCCCTTTTACTAATTCCAAATGTAGTTTAAGAATTACTTTTATCAAAAGGTATATAAGAATATTAAACTATTACATCAACAAACCACATATAGAAAATATACCTAACATAGTTGTAGAACTTTATGACTGAATGCTCAATAAAATTTCAAGGTAGAGAGTTAGTTTAAAACTCAAAAGAGTCATTTATTTAAGTAGGAGGAGGAAAAGAAAGAATAAATTAATAAGGGCCAAGTCTGTAACTTCTTATAGACCTAATCATATAAAAGGATTTAATTCAAAATATCTATAAAATAAATATTGATTTTTAGCTGCCTTTTTTAACGTCCTTACTTTTTTTTTCAAAAAGAAATTATTAGCAGCCCTTTCAAGGTAAAACTCTCAGGCCGAAACTTTAGAGCCTATAATTCTCTGTAATTAATGAAAGAGATACTCTTATATGAGGCAACTACATGTAAATTCGAAAGTGGGACTGTCTAAAAAACTAAGGTTTGTATATTCTTCAGGTATTGATTTTATAGCAACCAAGATTTTTAATGTTCCTAGCATCCCAACATATCACATAACATGGAAGACATGTTTTTTTTTTAAGATTCATTTTTTTAAAGATTTATTTATATTTTTAAGATTTTTAAAAAAGATTTATTTATTTATTTGTGATTGAGAGAGAGAGAGAGAGAGAGAGAAAATGAGAAGGGTAGGGAGAAGCAGGGAGCCCAATGCTGGACCTGATCCCAGGACCCTGAGATGGTGACTTGAGCTGAAGGCAGACGCTTAACTGACCACCCAGGCACCTTGACATGGTATTTTTAAACTCAAAGTTCAGAGGGAAACGTGGTCCGCGAGAACCATTATGGACCTGATTTTGCTTCCATGAGTACGTGGACCTCAGCAGCGAATGGTTCCTGACTCGTTTGTGGATAAATCATCCTGAAAATATCTCTTTACCTGGTAGGACAAAAGGTCTGCTGGATGGAGTTTGGAGTGTTGACTTTCTGACCTTCAGAGAATTTCTGCAAAAGTACTTCTCTCCAACAGCTGGAAAAACCTTCATGAGTCAGTTCTTGGTTCTTGGGAAATTGGAGCTTTAGCATAAGAAAAAATGATTCCCTGACTGACTATTCTTGTTATTTGCTACGGCAGGACAACTGTTTGTACGTCTAATTGCCACATCAAGTTTTTTCAGTTTTGTTTTTATAATGGGTATAAAAGAATAGAAGCCACATGTAAGACATAGCTTTTTTTTTTCTTTTAATCACTTCAAACTGTAGTCTGCCGTAGTACAACATGATTCCTGAGTCTCAAAGTCGTACTGCAAAAACTGATTTTGTAGAAACTTCACCACCTTGGGATCTGTTTTGAGTGTAAATGACTTCAGCTATGGATAAGTTTCTGTGATGCTAAGGCTTGTTTGCAGAACAACCAAATCGGGCAAGTAAGCACCTTGAATAAAACCATGGAAATAAGATAATCTATCATTTTATGAAAAAGACTGGAGAGCCTCAACGATCAGAAGGCAGCCTGGTTCTATCAGAAGGCAAAGTCGTTCTAGCTGTGCACCTGTCATTTAGCTAAAGTCGGGTTTATTGTTTTCATTAGCCAAGGGGGTATTAAAGGCTTTGGTATTCAGCTCGGGATCATTATTTAGAGTATAAGATGGTACGTTGACTTTCGAATTTCAGAAGTTGCTGTCAGACTGGTGAGATATCAGCTGTGACAAACCGCATGCAAGACTCAGTAGATCTGAACATAAATTTGGGTCAATAATAACATCACAACTGTTAGGGGAAGGGAAATTTTTTAGGTGCAGTAAAGGGTCAGTAACTCCAATTTTCTGTCTTCCTCATGTTTTCCAAGGGAAGGTAAGGGCTGTAATAAAACCAAATTTATACACAGCAAAGCAACAAAGGCAACAGTAACAATCTTGGCAGGCTGGTAAAATGAGTCTCTGAGCAGAAGGAGCATTCGCCAGTCTCCGTGACGTGGACACCACCAACTCACGGATCTGAGCTACCATGACATCACGAAATATTTCCTTTCAAGAATTCTAAAGGGAGATATAAAAAAGTCAAAAATCGATCATGATTACAATCTTTGTGTTTCCTTGTTAGATCATAGGAGTCTTTTTTTTTTCCTTTTCTTAGTTTCTTTCTCTCTTTCCTTTTTCTTTATTTCCTACACTGTGTGTAATACTTGTATAACATGTTTATACTGCTATAATATTAGTGTATCTAATAGGAGGGAGCTCACAATTCTTTTTCTAGGGAAGCATTAGGAAAAACAGTTATGCTTAAATATATTACTAAAAGCAATCATATAGGGAGCCCAAAGCATAAACGCCACACACAAGTTGTTAGAAGAAGCAAATGTCTAACAGATACATTATTTACTTAATAAGAATAAATAACAAGTGGGGTGCCTGGCTGACTCAGTCAGAAGGGCATGCAACTCTTGATTTCATGAGTTTGCGCACCTTGTTGGGTGTAGAGATTACTTAAATAAATAAAAACTTAAAAAAAAAATAGCAAGCATCCGTTATATTGCAGCTATGCTTTTAGTCAATGGAGTTCCTTTTCTTCTCCAGAATAGTGTTTTACAAAGCGTGGTCCCTGGATCAGCAACATCAAGAAGACCTGGGACTTGGGAGCACCTGGTTGGCTTAGTCGTTAAGCATCTGCCTTAGGCTCAGGTCATGATCCCAGGGTCCTGGGATCGAGCCCCATATCAGGCCCCCTGCTTAGTGGGAAGCCTGCTTCCCCCTCTCCTACTCTCTCTGCTTGTGTTCCCTCTTGCTGTGTCTCTCTATGTCAAATAATTAAATAAGATCTTAAAAAAAAAAAAAAAGACCTGGGAATTGATAAAAATGCAAATTCTTGGGCTCTGTTCTACAACTACTAAACTGGGTACTGGGTGGGGGGTTCCAACAATATGTTTTTAACAACTCCTCCCGGTGGTTCTTTTATCTTTTCTCCAGGTATTTCTAATGCATGTTCAAGTTTGAGAGCCTCCACTCGCAAACAAATGTTCTAAGTAAATGGAATGCCAGAAAGTGAAGGGAAAGTTTTGGTGAAATGTTCTCAAAATCACTGGGAGAAAATCAAACAAGATTGCTACCTGTCACCGTCGCCCCTTAGTGCAAACATTTAATATTTTAGATTCTAGGTATTAACAACCTAAGTGATCAGCCCACCATAGCCCTAGAATATACTTAATAGGGACATGAGAATTTAGCCTTAGTTTGTTTCATTTAAAATATACTACTGATCACCTCTTCCTGAATGATGTTATGGTAAATTAAGGGTAAATCTTCCCCCAAATATTTTAATACATTATAGTTTGATCTCTATCCCGAATGTCACATAAATATCAAAGTAGATCCATTTTGTAGTTGATTAAAAATTAGATTCTTCAGGCTCACAGAATATTTTTGTATATCTATGGATATAGGACATGCAAGTAACCAGCTTAAAAATTCACAATACTCAAATTCTTATCTCTCTCACTGTAGGTCATAGAAACTTCAGTAATTAGTATACTATATATTATGTAACTTTTGTGTCTCTTCCTCAAATCTAACATTTTACATGAAATTGCATCATTTTACATAAAATTAAAGGTAAATTAAATTGTTTCTAGCAATTTTTAAGTAAGTATTAATATAAACACCCTGTCAAAGGGTTGTATACTTGTTTGTGTCCTATTACAATTTTAGAAAGTAAGCTAGATATATTTAGGATGTCAATAAAGGAAACTTTATGTATGTATAATGCTCAAATACATAATTGCAAAACCAGCACATTCTCCGTTTATATCCTTGTACTGCAAGTTTTAAAGCTAATGTATTTTTTTAAAGGTTCAAATCACATTTTCAGACAGAAAAATTGTGAAAAGGCTAACATGTTACTTGAAGTAACGAGTCTGATTGATTCACCACAGCCTTCTGGTAACTTCTGTGTGCACCAGTCAAGTGAAAGGGCATGGACGCCATTCACAGGGAGGACGAGCATCAGAGCCAAGGAACCTAAAACCTATGGACATGTAAATGTCTCTCTGCCAAATGTAGGAAATCTATAAACAGAGGAAACTCAACCAAAAAACATAGACCTGTCTGTTAAGGGTCAGATAGCAAAGCTTTTGATTTAGTCATGAAATTCTAACAGTCTAAATATTGGCTTATGTGGTTGTGTTGGCCAAAAAGTAACAAAAATAAAAGAGTTGTTAACAAGAAATTTGTAAAATATTTCAAGCACGTAGTGACTAGCTCAGTGAAAGAAATGAACAATTCATTTGGGATAAAATTGTAATTGGACTTACCTAGATATAATAGGCATATATATTCTGAATATTAAAAAAAATTAAACTCATTCTTTATTTCTCTGTTAAGTCCTAATAAGGACGTGGCTATTTTAATGCCAATCTACAATGCAAATTATCTTTCACAGAAAAAAAGTGTATTTGTTTTTTGAACCAATCTCAAGCTCGCTTGTAACAATTATATACTTGATTTTATTATTAGGACATTTGAAAGATAAATTCTCTCACTAAAGTAAGTGAAAGAATTACGGTATGCCACTTGAGGAAGTCTTTAACTATGGGGGGTTTTTATATAATAATAACCATCATAATATTTTAGATACTCAAGTTCTTTTTTTTTTTTTAAAGATTTTATTTATTTATTTGACACAGAGAGAGAGAGAGATCACAAGTAGGCAGGAAGGCAGGCAGAGAGAAAGGGGGAAGCAGGCTCCCTGCTGAGCAGAGAGCCCGATGTGGGGTTCAATCCCAGGACCCTGAGATCATGACCTGAGTTGAAGGCAGAGGTTTAACCCACTGAGCCACCCAGGCGTCCCTAGATACTCAAGTTCTAAAAAAACTTTTGTATCTGAACAAGAACTTTTTAAATCATTCTATTTTCATAATAATTTTAAGCTCTGTAGTCCTTCTATTATATTTTTAAAACTAGCAATTGGTCTATTCAGCAGTGTTTGCTATTGATACATATAGCTAGGTCTTAAAATGGCTTATGTTATTTTGTGACAATTCAATATATCTATTAGATATTCTCCTCAGGAACTTAAGTGGTGTGACTATAAGCTCCATGGTGTGTGTATATATATATATATATATGTATATATATATATATATATACACATTTCCTAATTTCTCTGGAAAATTCATTATTTGGTACCGAAGGGAAGCAATGTCAGTGCTAAGAACTTTATTTTATTAAAGCATATAACAGTTTAAAAACAACTGTGAAGAAACAGAAAAACAACATTTTTTTTTCTTCTAAGAGTAATTAAAGATTGGAGAAATATCGAGATCATAATCTACCTGTTCCAACCACTACTTTCCATGTATCAGCTGTGTAAAAGTTTATGAAATCATGCCGCTCAGGGGAATATTTAAGAGCCATCGAGTTCATCCACCAACAGAGGATTCATCGAAACTGTTGAAGAGGCACAAGGAAATAGCCTCCTCCTAAATAATTCTGTAGGTGTGTTCATTACCTCCATTATAGCCTGTGTATTGTAGTCCTTTACGTTATGTTCCTGTGTACATTGTATTACTTTACTCAGTACTTAAGTTAGGAAACGTGCTGTTTCCTTTCATGCCTCGAGGAACATTTGATCATATACATTATGATCATACATGTTGTTCTGTGCTTGTCCAACCTGCTCTTGCGTTTTTCAACACACTTTCCCCGGCCCTTACCCAAGCAGTTAGAAGACAGAGCTACCTGGTCTCTGTGCTCATGTGCTCATGAGGGTGGCTGAAAACTCATAAGGAGGGGAAAGAAAAACCCAAGGGGCTCTTGATGAAAATAATTAAATGTATACATTCTGGGGCTATCATAAATAATTAATTGTAAATTAAGATGAAAGGAAGAAGAAAAGAAGTGAGAAAAAAACTCACACAATGAAGCCGCATGACTGCTCTAGCATTGGGAATACATGAATAATAAAATAATAATAATAATAATAATAAAAACATTTGAAAAGCCTTGAACCTCCTCTCTTTCCTTATTATTGGTGAAGATACATGGTAAGTTTTAAACTACCGCTGTCTTCATTTTCTGCAAAACAAGCATGCTGTTAAAAGTCTTTTAAAAACAACTGAGGAAAAAAGGAATGATACACACTATTGCCTCTACTGTCTCATTCAAAATGCTCTTGAGATAAATTTTAGCAGAAGCCTACATATAAATAACAGCAGATGAAATTATGAAACTGTAATAACCTATTTCAAAAATACCTTATTTTGGAAATATTTAAAAATTACATTTTCCCCAGCTGTATTGAGATATGATGGAGAAAATAAAAGTTGTATATGTGTAGGTTGGAAAGCATGAGTCTTTTTAAGGTATACGACATGATGATTTCATGTATAGCCATATTGTGAAATGATTAACACGGTCAAGTTAATCTCCTCACATAGCTACCATCGGTTCGGGGGAGGGGACACCCTACAGGAGAAGACTTAAGATTATTCCCTCAGCAAAATTTAAGTATGCAATGCAGTATTAGTAGTTGTAGGTGTCATGCTGCACATAAATCTCCAGAATGTATTCATCTCATACCTTGAATTAGTTAAACAACAATTCTCTTATTGGTAGAGGGATATGGTTACTACGTAGGAAAAATCTCAGCACCACAGAGAAGATGACGTGGGTGCCACGGTATCTCAAGATATATGGCATTTATGGTTGTTCTCAGCCAGCAACGTGAAGGAATAGGAAGTCCAGATACATTCTGTATCCCCTCTTTGCAGAGGACTGTGCAGGTTACCGTGAGCAGACGCAATTAGAGAAACCGGGCTCCTAAGGAAGTCTGACAGGTGTCCACACTCTGTGAACTCCCTTTAACCTCTGTGGCTCCATCAGAAGCACAGTCTCCGAGAGAAGAGAGAAGACGCCGCGTCAGCCCTTGGAAGAGGTGAGTCAGTGGTCTTGAATAATTATATGGAAACTTAGAGAAGTTGCTGGCAGCTGAGGGGCTGCAGGGTGACCCCGGGCTGTGTGGGGTTCGCTGCTGAGCTTTCATCACTTCAAAGGTTGAGTCTTTTTCGTCTAACAAGATTCACAGATTCATGCTGGGAAAAAGCCAGAAGTTCAGCTCTAAATAACCTCAAGGACAGAGTATTTTGTATTCATTCTTTCCTGTTCTGTACGAAAAAGAAATATAGGCCAAAAAAGAAATATTTTTAGGCAAAACGATATGAGCCTTAAAAAGGTTTCAATTTTACTAGCTGTATTAAAAGGTAAGGTAGAAAGAAAAAGTAATGTCTTAGTGATAGATGTGGCAGGACCTTCCTGAAATGCCATCTTAACTCTTCGGCCTTTAAATTAGTGATTATGACTCCATTATTCCTCGAAGTACTTTGAACAATGATATACGTATGTCTGCCCCAAAGAACTGTGTTCCAGAAAATGGTCACTGGATATCTTTGGGTAACCAGTTGTACATCGTGTTTGAATGAAGAAGAAATGTCAGGAACTGGTTTTCCATATCTGCAGAGGATGGGAACCAATGTCTTCATCATGAAAGAGCGCGGAGATCAGCCTTAGAGTTAGGAGGGTGTGATGCAAAGGACAAACACTGTGTTTTTGTTTTTGTTTTTTTAAAGCACTGGTGAAGAATTCTGGATGGGTAAATGGATTGTGTCTCCTTTTTAAAATTTTCTGTTAAATCACCCACAAGTAGAACTAAAAACAGGATGCTGAAATCCTTACCCACAGTTAAAAATGAGGAAGTAGATATTAGAAACCCTGAATTAAAAATAGGAGGCTTCTAAACAACAATTAAGATAAAACAATTATACAGGAGAACGAGCTAACATCCACGGCTGCAGATCTCAGACAAAGCTCCAAATACACCCTCGTCCCTAGTAAGTGGGATATTTTAAGGTGAAAAATGCTAGTTATTAGCTTCCCACAAAGAAAACACAGAAATGAGGCATCTAGCTGGATGGCAAAGTTGTGTCCCAGCTGGTTTCAAGGAAAAAAAAAAAAAAATCACAATTTGGTCTGAATGAAAAATCACAGAGTCTTCCACATAGACCAAGAAGACATGACATTGAATCTGGCCCAGCCTGATGGCGCTGAATTCAGCTGGTTTCACAGACGTAGATGCTGAAGGAACTGTTGTTGTAAGAAGAAATCCGGCTGCCTAAACTATGGTCCCTTCCAGATGAATCCCTTGCAAATGACTATTCCAGAAATAAATCATCTTATTCAAGTATGAGTAATTATTAAAAACACAGGAAACAAAGAATACGTATAAAGAAGCATTTTTTAAAAATGTGTGGGAGAAACAAATGGTGGTAAATAAGGGATTTTCAGAAGGAAAATTCTGCCAGTTGTAGTATACAATGTTGGGAATATAATCTACACCTATAACCTAGACAAGAACCACAAGTAATTATATTTCTAGAATAAGGGCAGAAACAGAGATTTAAAAAAAAATAAAATTCAGACAATATAAAAAAATCATGACCAAAAAAAAAAATGAGATAAAATAAGACCTGTCCCACAGCCTTGGAAATGCACTTGATTCCTGGTTAAAGAAAAGAAACAATTCTCTATTAAGAAAGGAAAACGGGTAAGGTACATCGTCTCTTTGCTGTCAGTGCCCATATAGCCAAAGCTTTATTAAATCCATGATTACTTCACTCTACCTTGACATAAACAACTGATATGCATTGAGGCCTATTCAGTAGAGAACAAAAAGAAAAAAAAATACTATACTTCCCTATTACTAGAGAAAGAACTACAGATTCTGTAATTTCTAAAACCTAACTTTACTTAGAGAATGAGCCTAACTAAGCCACTGGTAGGAATGTCTCAGGGCAGAAGGTAATTGTAGTTCCCTTACAGGTTTTGGAGGTTTCTGTTTGTGTGTGCATGTGTGCGTATGCGTGTGCGACAGTGTTCCCGTTGTTATAGTTACCGTGATTAGGCTGCTGTAGGGTAATAAGACATATTTTTTCACGTCTATAAAGAACAGATAATGAAAACATTCTGCTTCTTTGTTGCTATTCTAAAAACTGTGGATGTCTTTGTGAAGTGTTAAAAGAATATACAAGTTAAAAAGTTATTGGGAAAATGTGAAAAGTTGGCTTCTAGTATAAGTAAAGATGTTCTAAGATATATACATGGGAAAAAAATTAATACTAATTGCAGAAGTGGCTTTATGTGGAATAACATGAACATTACATTAAGAGAAAAGAGAAAGTAGACATCGAGAAGGCTACATTTAGAGAAAAACAGGTATTAAATGAAAAGTAATGATTTATTTTAAAAATGAGCAATTTTGTAATACTATTACCTAAAGTCCTTTTAAAAATACTTTGGTGCCTTGCCGAAACTTTTCAAATTGTTTTTTTTTTTCCCCAAAAAAATATAGAAAACGTATTACAAACATTGATTTTTTAATAGAAAAAATTAAAGTACTGCCAAAATTATTATTGCTTTTCTTTATAAAGTGTTTTCTTGTGAAAAAAAATTCTACTTGGATAGAAAATATTTCCTTTAGGCTTATTTTGAAGAATAATATTTTACAAATATTTTCTCTTCTTTAGTGTTCCACAAATGCCTAGAAAACAATTAAATAGAAAAAAAATACAAAAAATTTGATATTCAAAATGTAAATTTGCCTCATTCTTTTTTTTGACATTAAAAAAAATTTTTTTTTAAGATTTTATTTTCAAGTAATCTCTACATCCAACTGTGAGAGACTCTAACTTCCAACTCACTAGGACATCAAGAGTCCCATGGTTTACCAAATGACCCAGCCAGGAGTCCTTCATTCTTTGTTTTAAATCTCAGTTTCTTGACTTTGGTTTGATATTTGTCCTAACTTCTATGGACAGAAGCTAATATGTAGACACCAGAATGTTCCTGGATTGGTGCCAGCAGAGGCATCAGGACAAGGAAAAATTACATAGCAAGGAGATTGACACCTCGGGGTGGAGAGGGACTTAATACGTAGCCGTTGAAGTGGACCAAGGAAATGACTTGAACCAGGGAGCTGAAAGCATATGCAGAGAAGTTACATGAAAGGCCACACGCGACTGTTTTAGCCGCAGATGATAGATACGTCACCGAAGCAGAGAAAGCTTTATAGCTAGATGTCACTCCACTCCGGTCAGGCAGTTCCCTAAAGGCAACCACAGAGAATAGACAAAAATCTCTCCGTCTGTCTCTCTCTGTCTCTGTCATTCACACACACACACACACACAGATGATCTTCTGAAAATAAGAAAAATCAAGGTAAAGTTGGTAATTGTTCTTATGCTCAAACTTTCTAAAAATCAGGTAATATAATTGATTTGGGGCAATGAGATTAATTCTAGATAATTCTGTTTACTCACTGGATTTATTGACACAAGTTCTGCCTGCAAAAACAAGAAGACAAACAACAACGGAAGACTGCAAACGTTGATTCTATTTAAAAAAAAAAAAACCTCTAGACTTCCACCGTCAACCAAAGTGGAACAGATTTACCCTCTGCCTTAAACGATCTTTGTACAACCAGACAGAATATATGACAGCAACAATTTTTAGACTGAACAATAAGCAGTACAGGACGGTGATCCCAGAGAGAAAGTAATCACGTGACTGACCCCACAAGTGTCCTCCTTATTTCCTGGAAAAAGTTTTCAGAACATAGAGCAGAGGGGGGTAACCCAACAGACTCCAGAATCCTTCTAAGTTGAAGGGTCAGAGTTCAGAGTTCAGGTGTTAGAGTCACTGCCTGGAACGCAGGGGAGGAGGAACCCCGGGGAGAGTAGGCTTCCACAGAATCCCTAACTGAGGGTTTTAGTGACATGAGAAAAGAAATCACCCCAGCCAGAAAAGGAGCCACCAAATGGAGGCAGGAGGGACAATTTGGGGAGCTCACGCGGTGCTGAGAATGGTTTCTGTACCCTCAATCATGGAAAAGAATCTGTATGCAGGGGGAGTTAAGTCCCTCAGGGAGAAGAAAAAGGGACGTCTCTGAGTCATAGGTGAAAAATATCCCGAGATTAAAGGCTGTTCTGCATCCACTTAACAGAGCTTAAAAGCAAATCTCAAAATGATCAAACAATTTTCAAGTAACTTAATCACATCCCAGAGCAAAGCCCCCATCTAGTTAGAGGAATTAAAAACTAAAATCCAGCATCCAACAAAGTAAAAGTTGCAATGTCTGGAATGTGATACAAAATAGATACGCAAAAAGCAACAATAAAAAAAAACAAAACAAAACAGGGCAAGGCCACACATCAGGAGAAAACAAAATGACACAGATCATAGAATTCATAGGCAAGACCTTAAAATCAGTGATTTTTTTTTTTTTTTAGGATTTTATTTATTTATTTGACAGAGAGAGACACAGCCAGAGAAGGCACAAACGCAGGGGGAAGGACAGACAAGGAAGCAGACTCCCCACTGAGCAGGGAACCTGATCCCAGGACCCTGGAATCATGACCTGAGCTAAACGCAGACACTTAACAACTGAGCCACCCACGGGCCCCTGAATCAGTGACTTTAAAGCAAAGCCACTGGCAGGTTTGGGGGTGGGGAATGTTTAAAGAAAAACTGTTGTGTGACAAGAGATGGAAAGGCAGGAAGAGTGGGTGCAGGGAGGCAATCGGAAGCCACGTGCGTAAATCTGAGCAGAAGCAGGTGCTGATTCCCGCTGAAGCAATGAGGAGAGGAAACAAAATTGAGGGCGTCTTTGGAAGGTAAAATGGCAGAATTTCTGACTCACAGTGAGAGGTCAGGGAAAGAACAAAGTAAAGAGTGCTATTGATTTGCATTTTTGCAGTGGTAAGGATAGAATCTTCCTTTGCTGGTATGCAGAAGTCTGTGGCAAGAGGGTTTGCTGGCTGTGGAGAAGCAGGCCAGGGTGTGGCAAGGAACATTCTGGCTTGGGCACCGTGGGTTTGAGATGCCTGCCAAATGTCTAAACAGGTGTTGAATAGACGGTCGGATACATGGATATTGAGTAGAGACAAGAGGTCCCCATTGGAGGTATGCATTTGTTAGTAATTACCATGTAAACTGCAATCTACTATGCAAAATTCCTTATACACAATATCATTGCATTTCGAAAATGTATGCCAAAGTCTGTGATTCGTGACTATGAGAAAACGTGTGCAATTTAGAGACAATTTCAGGGAGCCATTAAAAATAATGACAGGATTGGAAATCAAACTAATGAAGTTCCAAGAATGGGCTTCTCAACCTTGGGAATGATGAAGAAAGTGTTCAAAGTGACTGAAAATGCAATAAAAAAAAAGTTTCTAAGGAATACTGTGGACTTCCGTGATGAAACTTACAAGGAGGGATATTTAGAAATTTAAAAAAGCAAACCTGTATTGAATAGAAACCTCCTTGGATATGGAAAGGACTAGTATTACATGAACTCGAACCTCATAGGCGTCAGTCTGAGGGATGTGGTTTGAAGCAACCATCCTAAAAACCAGCCTGTCAGTTCTAAAATTTCCACGGTTGAAGGATTTTTTCCTTTGGGTAAAGAGACACTTCTTGCAATACCTTTTTAAATTGTAAATAATCTTAAGAGAATGAATTATTCAAGCAGTAACATTTTATCTTCATGAGATTGACAGAGATTAAGAAAGCAATTACTTTCCAGGCCACGAGGGACATACCCCTTGAAAAACTAAGTTATGTTTGAGGAGTAGGGAAGAGTACGTTTGGAGTCATTTTCCAGGAGCAAAGTGGCCGTGGATCAAGAACTGGGGAAGATAATGGCCCTGAGATAAGAAACAGAAGAAGGGTCTTTGGATCAATTGGTTTATAAATTGCTTTTACCAGGAGAGAGATACAAAAGTCTCTATACATATGAGCCATATTAGAATATTTTTCTGAGGGTATATATATATATATATATATATACACACACATATATATATATACACACAAATTTGAGACTTTTTTATAGAAGGCTTAAAACTGTAAATGCTCAAAGCTATAAAAATTTTGGTTGCTTAATTTAGGAAAAAAAAAGAAACTGTTCCTTTCAAATGCAACATTTTTTTTTTAATGAATAGAAAATCGAATAGGAATAGAAAGTTGAAAGTGAGAAAGCTATCTTTGAGTATTCACATGGTAACATCATCATGGAAAACTTATTCTCTAATTAGAATTAGAGATCATTCAAGAGCCACTCGGATCATTTATAGCCCAAACCAGTTTCTGCAGTCCTGTTTTTTCCTCACCGCGGCAGCTAAAATGGCTCTAGTCGGCCTGGTTTGTGAGAATGGCATCAAGCATATTGGAATGTTATTTATTATCAAAACATTCCCCTCTGACTTTAATGCAGAAATAAATGTCCTCTGGATTTAGTGCATCTAGAAAATGTAACTTAAACAGAAAATGCTATTCATAGTTTCTGTTATTTTATCTTTGAATTAATTTTTGATCAGAACATGACAAATGGTAGTGTTTTGTTTAGTGTTAATGTTAGTGGCTTAAAACAACACACATTTATTATTTCAGTTTCTACATGGCATGGATGTGGGTATTGCATAACTGGGTCATCTGCTCAGTGTTGCACGAGGCTGAAATCAAAGCTGGACCCCTGTGCCATATAGAAGCTTAGGGAATAATGAGCTTCCAAGTTTGTACAGATGGTTGGCAGGGATCATGTTCTTGTGACTCTAGAATCCATGGCAGCCTGCTTCTCCAGGGCCAGCAACAGAGTCTGTGCTGCTTTCGATCCTGCCTCTTTAAGAAGAGCTGAGTCTTTCTTGTGTTTTTACCTGATTACACCAGGCCCACCTAGGGAAATCTTCCTTTGGATTAACTCAAATCAACTGATTTGAGGCCTTTATTATATCTGCTTTGCCATATAAGGAGTGACCTCATCACAGGCGTGACTGTCCATCAATCACAGGTTCTTCTCCCCTGAAGATGGAGAGGGATTGGAAGTGTGTGCCAGGAAGTGAGGGTTTTAGAGACCATCTTAGAATTCTGACTACCATCATCTTCAAGACTTTCAGCAGCCATTGTGCCAACCATACATCCCTAAAGACTGCTTGTGGAGATTTTAAGTTGCTAATGACGATCATCCCTTTGTATATTATTCAGAATAACACTAGTATTACTAAGAACACAGAGTCAAGGAAATATTCCAAAAAGAATTACACCAAATATGTTGGACATGGATGACAAAACATGCAAGTCTATCTACTCTTTTTAATTTAATGGTTCATTTTTTTTTACAAAAATATGACCAAAGAAAATTGAGTGTTTTTTTTAGTACATTCACTTTTTCTCTATGATTTCTCAGCTGTGTTTTCAGAAAGTAAATTTGACTTACTGCTTTTAACATATATTTAAAATGCAAAGTATCAGCTATAAAAATGTGATTTGTACCTTTACTTCTAATTATTTTGGAATGACTTGAGGATTTTCATTATTAGTATGCTCATATAATAATGCTATAAAAATAAGACTGAACATTATTTTAAAACTAAGATATAATTATAGCATGCAATAAAGTCATGTTTAAAGTACCAAGGACACAACACTGCAAATGTGGGAGCAAATGAAACTCTTTCTATGTTGTTGTGCCCAAGTTGTTCTATAATAAAATTATATTTTCCTGACTTATTATAATTTGCAACAATTCATTTATCTAGCAAATACTATTTATCTGAAGATAGGAGTAATATACTGACTTTTGTGACTTAGCCAAGCGTTCTTTATTGTGGTAGCAATCCAGTTCTGTTTGATGAATGACTCCTCTCTCCTCAGTTCACAAGGAATGAAGAAGAGGCAGAGCCTGCATTCTGGCCTCAGGGGTGGGCAGAAACCCAAGCCAGGCCAATAAATACACTTTTTGCCCTGGCCACTATGATTGATTCCTGGCTAAGCTTTTGACCCAGACAGGTTAGGTAACAAATGACATGCATCCCCTGCATGTCTGCAGAGCCACTGAGATAAAAAAGCATTTCTGTCTAACTATGTAATAGGTTGAATAGTGTCCTACAGAAAGATGCTTAAATTCTAAGTCCTGGTACCTGTTCACGTGCTTTTACTTGAAGACAGAGTCTTTGCAGACATGACTAAAGACCTTGATATGACTGGTCCTGAATTTAGAGTGGGCCCTAAATCCAGTGGCTGGTATCCTTAGAAGAGAAAAGAAGGGGAAACTTGAGACACACACCCAGAAGAGGACATATGGAAACTGGGGTAGAGATGGATGTGATGTAGTTACAAGTCAAGAGTCCCAAGGATTTCTACTAGTCACCAGACAAGGACAGAGGTTCAGAACAGATTCTCCTGCAGAGCCTTAAAAGGAACCAACCCAGCTTCCCCTTGTTTTCAGACTTCCATCCTGCAGAACCGTAAAAGAATAAATTTCTATAGTTTTAAGATTTTGAATGTGTATAATTTGTTGTGACATTTCTAGGAAACTAATACATACTGGCTTGTCAGGTGGTAGAATGAGATGAGCGGTGGTCCTCTGTGGTCATTTTGCTCTCAGGTGAAACATACCTGAAAACACAACTAAGATGGAGGCCAGTGGGGCTCTAAGATGCAGACAGATTGTTAATATCACAGAGAAACCATGGATTATAACGCTGAAGTCAATCTACCTGGGCTACTTTGATTAAAGTATGAAAAAGCCTGCTTTTGAACATATGTCAACATAGTAAAGGCCTTTTATGAAAAACCCACAGCAAACATCAACTTTTAGTTTTTCCCCTAAGAGCAGGAACAAGACAAGGATATCTGCTCTCCCTGACTTTTATTCAACATAGTACCAGAAGCTCTAGCCACTGCAATCAGACAACAAAAAGAAATAAGGGCATCCAAATTGGCAAGAAAGAAGTTGGACTTTCACTCTTTGCAGAAGACATGATGCTATACAGAGAAAACCCTAAAGACTCTGCCAAAAAAAAAAAAAAAAAAAAAAAAATTAGAATTGGTAAGTAATTTGGACATCACAGGATGTAAAATCAAGGTACAGAAATCTGTTGCATTTCTATACACTAATAATGAATAGCAGAAAGAGAAATTAAGGAAACAATCTCATTTACAATTGCACCAAAAATAATAAAATACCTAGCAATAAACTTGGCCAAAGAGGTGAAAGACCTGTACTCTGAAAACTATAAAACATTGAAGAAAGTAATTGAAGATGACACAAAGAAATGGAAAGATATTCCATGCTCATGGGTTGGAAGAATAAATATTGTTAACACATCTATACTACTCAAAGCAATCTACAGATTTAATGCGATACCTATCAAAATACCAATAGTGTTTTTCACCACTCCTAAAAGCTGTATGGAATCACAAAAGACATTGATAGCCAGAGAAATCTTGAGGAAAAAAAAAAAAAAAGCAAAACTGGAGGTATCACAGTTCTAGACTTCTAGTTATATTACAAAGCTGTAGTAATCAAGACAGTATGGTACTAGCACAAAAATAGACACATGGATCAATAGAACAGAATAGAAAACCAAGAAATAAACCTATAACTATATGGTTGATTAATCTTCAACAGAGGAAAAAAGAATATACAATAAGAAAAATCTCTTCAACAAATGGTGTTAGAAAAACTGGACAGCTTCATGCCAAAGAATGAACAGAGACCACTTTCTTACACCATACCCAAAAATAAACTCAAAATGGATTAAAGACCTATATGTGAGACCTAAAACCATAAAAAGCCTAGAAAAGAGCATAGGCAGTAATTTTTCTGACATCTGCCACAGGAACATTTTTCTAGATATGTCTCCTGAGACAAGGGAAATGAAAGCAAAAATAAACTATTGGGACTACATTGAATAATAAAAATAAGTCCTTTTGCACAGCAAAGGAATCAATCAATAAAACTAAAAGTCAACCTACAGAATGGGAGAAGATATTTGTAAATGACATATCCAATAAAGGATTAGTATCCAAAATATATTTAAAAAGTGATACAATTCAGCACCCCAAAAATCCAATTAAAAAATGGGAAAAGACATGGACATTCTCCAAAGACATACAGATGGCCAAAAGACACATGATAAAATGCTCAACATCACTCATCATCAGGGAAATGCAAGTCAAAACCCTGATGAGATACCATGTAACGCCTGTCAGAATGGCTAAAATCAAAAACACAAGAAACACCAAGTGTTGGAGAGATGTGGAGAAAAAGGAACACTCGGGCCTGTTGGTGGGAATGCAAACTGGTGCAGTCACTGTGGAAAACAGTATGGAGTTACCTCAGAAAGTTAAAAATAGGACTATTCTATGATCCAGTAATCCTGCTACTGGGTATTTAACCCTCCAATACAAAAACATTAATTCAGTGTGTCACGTGCACCTGTATGTTTATTACAGCATGATTTACAATGGCCAAATTGTGGAAGCAGCCCAAGTGTCTATTGACTGATGAATGGATGAAGAAGAGATGATGTGTGTGTGTGTGTGTGTCTGTGTCTGTGTCTGTGTATATGTGTGTGTGTATATATATATATTTATACATATACACAATGGAACATTTTTCAACCATAAGGAGAAATAAAATCTTGCCATTTGCATAATCATGGGTGGAACCAGAGAGGATAATACTAAGTGAGATAAGCCAGTCAGAAAAAGACGAATACCATATGATTTAATTCATGGAATTTAAGAAACAAAACAGGAGTAAAGGAAGAAAAAAAAGGAAGGGAGAGAGAGAGAGAGAAAGAGAGAGAGAGACACAAAATGAGAAACAGACTCATAACTATAGAGAATAAACTGGTGGTCACCAGAGGAGAGGTGGCTGGGGAGACGGGTGAAGCAGGTGAAGGAGATTAAAGAGTGCTCTTAGTATGATGAACGCTGACTAATATATAAAATTGTTGGATGGCTATATTGTACACCCAAAACTAATATAACACTGTAAGTCAACTATACTGGAATTAAAATAAAAAACTTAAAATGAAAGCATTCTCAACTCAGCATCCAGCTCAATGCCATATACATAATAGACGAATAAATCATTTAATAAATGAATGGCTATTGGATTTGCTTTGAATTTAGATTAACTTTGCGTGCTAATTCTCCTAGACAACAATCTTTTGTTATCTTTAGTAAGCAAATAAATAATCAAGCACCAAATAGTGGGTTTTTTTGTTTTTTTTTTTTTTTGGTGAGAATTCCAGCAATCACACAATGTCGATAATGGTTATTTCAAGTCCTTTATGTTTCAAAGGAAGCTGTGTATCACCTACTTTGTTGGCAAGCCTTTTAATCTGTTTCGTAAAGCATGAGTTTTTCCAAATTCTGTACTCCTTTGATAAGAGCCATCAGAAAAATAAAATTTAGCAAAATATCCTGTAATTTACAAAGATCTTTCTTGTATAAAAATTATAGAACCTACTATTTCAGATTATTATAGTTTCTTCTTTCCATCGTATAAATATCTAAACAACATCAGAATACAATGGAGAGATTTATTTTTTTTTTTATTTTTTTTTTAAGAGAGAAAGAGAGAGAGAGAGGGCGGAGAGAGAGGGAATCCCAACCAGGTTCCATGCTCAGTGAGGAGCTGACTCCGGGCTCCATCCCACAACCCTGAGATCATGACTGGAGACAAAATCAAGAGCCAAACACTTAACCAACTGAACCACCCAGGTGCCCCTATAGTGGAAAAGTTTCTTTAGCAAGTACTTTAATAAAAGTAGAGTTTTTTAGGTCTTTAAATGAAATCACAGCCTACTTTTTCAGAATAATTATCACTTGATTTTTTTTTCTCAATTCATTTACATACAAAACTTCAAAGAAAGGAATTCTGTGCTAAACTGACAAGACAAAGGGCTTCTCTTGCACCTGCACACAGATGAAAACTTCAGGGTTTTATTGCAGATGGTTTTCAGTTTAAAAAACATACCATTTCCACACAGTTCCTCTGCATTGTTCGGATGATATTTGTAAAATGCATCTTTTGTAATAAGTAATTTTGCTGCTTCCAATTTCTTGTAAATATCCTTATAGTCAACTAAAATGATTGTCTTTGGTCTTTGAACTTTATTAAATATTAAGTTGGAGATGAAAGTTGATATGTTTGCTTCATAGTGTTTAAGGCATATTACAGTTTGCTTTTTTTTTTTCAATTGTGTTATGTTAGTCACCATATAATACATCATTAGTTTTTGATGTAGGTTCCAAGATTCATAGTTTATGCATAACACCCAGTGCTCCATGAACTACGTGCCTTTACAACTTTCTTTTGATCTATTTTAAATAAATGTTTAGAAGTAGTCTTGCTAATTTACCCAGATATTCAATAGCAACAAACATCTGATATTTCAGAGATCATTTTGAAAGACATAAATTAATTTATTTCACTTAAAACTATTACTCTTCTTAAAATGAGAGATAAT
This sequence comes from Enhydra lutris kenyoni, assembly GCF_002288905.1. Taxonomy (NCBI): domain Eukaryota; kingdom Metazoa; phylum Chordata; class Mammalia; order Carnivora; family Mustelidae; genus Enhydra; species Enhydra lutris. Next base: position 9,682,604 of record NW_019154120.1, on the reverse strand, counting down.
CAGAAGATTCAATTTAGTTACTTTTTGCTTGTTTGTTTGTTTGTTTAAAAGGGAGGCGGGATGGGGGGGGGGGCAGACAGAGAGGGAGATAAAGAATCCTAAGCAGGCTCCAAACCCATGGCTGAGCCCAACACGGGGCTTGATCTCATAACCCAGAGATCGTGATCTGAGCTGAAATCACAAGTAGACACTTAATCTACTGAGCTACCAGGTTCCCTCAATTTAGCTCCTTATAATCTGTATTTTCTGAATAGCCTCTTTTCTCTAGTTACCTGTATTCATGGTTTTCCCTTCCATGAATATTCGGTACCTTGTATGCACTTTTAAAAGTCAAAAAGAGTCTGATTACTTAACTTCAGTGAAAAAACTTACTGATTCATAAATGAAGCATGAGGAATTTATTTTTAACAGACAGTATTATCTGGCATATTCTACTTGTGTGTGCATGCAAGAAAATTAATGCTGTTCCCTTATAGTTCATACATATTTTCATGAGAACAGAATATATTTTCATGAATGTGCAATTGTTGAAATGATCTTCTCTTGATTCTCTTCATTTGATAAGTATTACCCTGTCATAATTACCATTTAGATGGTCTATGTAAAGTGATCACTTCTTCATTTCCCTGCTCTTTAAAAATATGTGTAAGTTTCACATCGGTGAAATGATTGGTGGTTAAAGGAACACATCTACACAGGTGTTCCCAGATCAACTGACAAATCATTCTCAGATCCTTACTAGTTCTACCAAATGGCCAGCTCTTTCCTTTGGTTTAAATACACACAGTCCTTCTAAAGGAAGCAGACCTGGTTTGTTCAGTGGTTTCACACTTATTTACTTTTTGGTGGAGCTTTCAATTTTATTATATGAGTAGATTTAAATTCTATCTGATATCATCTGAGAGCATACATGAAAGCAACTTTCTGATACATATATTATCTTACCTTTGAAATTACATTATTATAATGAAAAGCAGAAAGAGAGGAGTTCCACTTTTGAGAAGGAGACCAGGCAGTTGCTGGAGGCCCATGTCTCCACTACATTAACTTAACCAGGACAAATTACAAAGAGCATGTGTTGAAAGCAATAGAGAGTTATCGAAACCATGAGGACTCAATGGACTTAAAATTTTACAGTGGGAAAGCTATTTTAAGATGTGGAGATTCCTTAAGAAATTAAAAATAGAGCTTCCCTATGACCCTGCAATTGCACTACTGGGTATTTACCCCAAAGATACAGATGGAGTGAAAAGAAGGGCCATCTGTACCCCAATGCTTATAGCAGCAATGGCCACGGTCGCCAAACTGTGGAAAGAACCAAGATGCCCTTCAGTGGATGAATGGATAAGGAAGATGTGGTCCATATACACTATGGAGTATGATGTCTCCATCAGAAAGGATGAATACCCAACTTTTGTAGCAACATGGACGGGACTGGAAGAGATTATGCTGAGTGAAATAAGTCAAGCAGAGAGAGTCAATTATCATATGGTTTCACTTATTTGTGGAGCATAACAAATAACATGGAGGACATGGGGAGATGGAGAAGAGAAGGGAGTTGAGGGAAATTGGAAGGGGAGATGAACCATGAGAAACTGTGGACTCTGAAAAACAACCTGAGGTTTTTGGAGGGGGTGGGGGTGGGAGGTTGGGGGAACAAGGTGGTGGGTATTATGGAGGGCACATATTGCATGGAGCACTGGGTGTGGTGCATAAACAATGAATTCTGTTACACTGAAAAGAAATAAAAAAAAATAAAACAAAGCTGGAGAGAAGGGAAACGAGCAAAGCGTTCAGGTGTCTTGTGCACAAGGAGCTTCAGACAGGAAATTAAAGGACCCCCAACATAGTGATGGTTTTCTCCAAGAGACAGTCATTCCCTGAGTTCTGAGAACTTACCTGAGTTTATAAAAGGTAGAGTGAGACCTCTTTCAGTCTTTGGGTACTCAGGGCACAGAACCCCGTCGGGAGCGCCTGCTTCACGCATAAGACCTGTCATGTGGGCATCACCCAAGCTCCAGCTCCACGAAGCCGACAAGCTGAGCTGAAACCTGGAAGCAGGACGAATCTGCTCCCGCGCTCACGTGACTCTCAAGCGACAAAGACCTGCCAGGCCCTTGATCAGCCCCAGGAGCACAATGCCGACGCCTGATGTTAGAGTAACGCAGTAGATGGCAAGCATTAAGTTCATAAACTAGATGATAAATGCAGGACAGTTGCTTTAGAAACAATGGAAAGTGCAAACAGAAAGTAAAGTTGAACTATAAGGCCCTGAAAATGTACCCAGGAGACTTGAGTCAAGTTAAAGAAAAATGGACCACAGCTAGTCATGGAGTTAAGGTGAAGTGTAAGTTATTGGGCAGAATTTTGAATTAGGCAGGGAGTTTTTGCATCTCATGTCACAGATCTGCGTGGTGACCTAAGAAATATGTAAAATGTGGAATGGTGATGTTTGCTTATGAAGAAAGTTCGTGTTCTCATTGTGTATGGCACACAGCTAACAGAATTTACAGTTGCAAAAGGAATTCCAGTGCCCGGGCTCACCTCCCAGCCCAGGTCCACGCTGTCATCGGGTCCCTGGTGAGAAATCTTCCTACTTCTGGACGTGGGATTGCCTTTGGTGGCACACATTTGATCATACTCAAGTACACACATGTTTGAGCATTTGGTAGTCAACTTGCAACCGCCCCTTGTTCCCTAGTTTAAATTTACTTTCTAGTAAATGTATACACGAAGGGTTAATTAGTTCTTAGATTTATTCAAATCCAAGAGAGACCTAAAGTTGTTTTGTTGTTAACTCAGGCCCCAGAGACTCAACGCACCGACCAGCTGGACTCAGCAAACTCCACTTAGAAAAATCTAGGTACCAAACACAAATCATGCGTAAGTTTCTGCTTGAAACAAATAAGTCTTAACACAGGCACATCGCATATGGCATATCTTATACACAAACATTCATCTTTTGAATTTTCTGGTTTTCTTTTTAATTTATTTTGGCTCAGAAGAACATGTCTGTACACTGCCATCCTGTTCAGAGAGTACTCTGTAAGACACATTGCCTCCTTGGAAAGCTACTTAAAAAAAACAATAAAAAAAAAAACCTGCAAAAACTACATTTAGTTCCCAGTTCATGTATATGTAATAAAACCATGACATTTCCACAAGTGGGCATATATAGCACTATCTATGAGACTATAAGATTTGCAATAATCTAGTCATTTTGGATTATTATGAATAAGTCATACTCATAATATGGCAAATACCTAATGAACTGTGGGCTGTATTCAGGGGGAAATCACACTCACACACACATTTATATCTATATTTGATATATTTGAAGATTTTTCAAGGTGAGACATTTCTAGAATTGTTTTTGCTCTCGGAAGTTTTATCCATGTGCATCTGAGCAATCAAAGCAACATGAACCAAAGTGTACTGGCTCTCCCAAATATTGTAACTGGTTTTTCTTTAACAGCAGGAGGCTATAAAAGTTTTTTTTAAAACACTTGCAAGTATTTGTAACTAATATTAGTAATGTTAATAAGGAGGGGAAACTGTTTTGAAAGGCTAATAAGCTGCATAAAATTATATGAACTGTACATCAGGGGTGATGTTTAAAATACCCAGCCGTGATAATTTTATCAATATGTAATTAACTACAACTGTAAAATGAAGCATCTAATTTAATAGTGCTAATGATATTTATAATCTCCTCCAAAGTACCATGCAAAGATTACAGAGTACTTTATAAAATTAATACTTTACTTCTCATTCCCTGCTGATTGGCAAGAACGTCATGCTGCATCCATAAGAGACAGCTGACAGAAAATCATAGTGGTTGAATTTTCATGAGGAAAAAAACCAAACAAACAGGAAACAGGAAACACAGGTCCTGCCTCTCGTTTAAAATTCTAGTCACTTGAATATAAAATATTAAAAATGCATCTGAGATCAGAGGTTTTTTAAGTTCTAACACTGAATATCAAATAATTTATGGTGAATCATTATGATTGTCTTAAATTTTGAAAGCTCGCCCTTATGTCTTGGGCATGACCCTCCCATTACTGCTGTCAGGGGGACTGAAACAAGGCCAGCACTTGGGGCTACTTGTGGTGCTGGGCACAGTGGATGGAGAACAGTGGGACTTGGACCAGGCTCCGCCTAGATAATGAAAAAGAGAGGAAACGCATTTTTTTAAGAGAATGAAGTGGGGGAGGGGTAAAGGGAAAGAAAGAATCTCAAGCAGGGTGTGGAGACTACGTGGGGCTCCATCTCACAATCCTGAGATCATGACCTCGGCTGAAATCTCCAGGAGTCAGACGCTTAACCAGTGGAGCCACCTGGGTGCCCAGAACTGAGGAAACTCTTAACCAGTATCTACCAGCACAGAAAATTCATTTTGCTCCCCGGTAAATGCTGGTGAATATTTCCATCCAGAAACTAGACTCTTCATGGGACCAAAACAAGAATTTTTCAAAAATTCTCGGAAAGTTGCTGGTCCCTGGAGAGGTCTTTGTTCTGGATTCTGTCCTTCTATAATTTGCTTCTAATTTTTTGTTTCAGAGGATTTCAGGCACCAAGGATTTTCCCTAAGCTGCTGTATCTATAAACACATCTCTACCAGTTTCTGCTATGTGACACCACAGTGTGCCGTGTTAATCTGTTCCTTTCTATACGACACTACACTCGGCTCTACTGCGGTGACAGGATGTCACTATCCGCCGGAGTCTTAACTTACACATAAATCTCAGCTCGTCTCTCCTGCCTTTACACATTCTTCTAATTTCTGAACTGTGGAAAAATTTTGGTCTCACCTGCTTTCATTAAAACTTTGTTAGTCCATTTATATTATTTAGCCAGTTTTTAGTGTTTTTTTTTTTTTTCACTTTTTCTCCTCTTAAACACTACAAGGAGTCACTAATCTCGATCTGAATTAACTTTCTGATGCGTATTGCACGTTTCTTCACTCATAAACAAGAGAAAACTGGTCCCGACCTCAAGGAAAATAAATAATTTCTATTAATTGGTTGCAAAATAATTATCTAAGTGATTCTTTGAAATGTTAATAAATTATGAGAAAGAGTGGATACTGTAAAAGTTTTCAGGAATAAAGAATACTTGATACTGTTCTGTGAAGCGGGAAACGTGTTTTTTGAATCAACAAAGGTTAACATAACTGTAAACAGGTTGGGGAAACTTTATTTTAAACAGGGAATTATTACATAATGTACTTTCAGTGCCTTGAGTTTTGTGCCTTTTAGGGAAGCTTTTTAAAAAGTTTCTTCTTTCATGAAATGCAAATCTCCATATCCCAACAACTTGGGCAAACTACGGCGTAACATCTTCTAAGGTGACTTACTTTAAATTCATTATAGTGGAACAGAAAAAGACCAGAGAAGCACAGAGGGTCATGTTTGACATATTAAAAATAAGTAAATAAACTCTAATCTGCATGCATGTCAAGCATTGGAGTAGTAAAAAGATTATTGCGATTGCTTTGGCTAGAAAATAAGTCTTGGGGTAGATTGGTATGTTGGGAGTAGTGATAGGTAGTTAAATTCTGGGTATAGTTTAAAGGAAGCATGCCAAGATTTGCTCTTGGGTCAGATGAAGTGTTAAAGAATTAGAATGACTTTTAAGAATTTGGGTCAGAATAACTAGAAGACTGGAGTTGGCTCAGTCTACATCTATCTTATTACTAAATGAACTGCCTAAATAATGACCTATTGAATTATGAAAACTCCCAGACACACTGGTGTTATAATCCTACATGATAAGCCTGCCATCTCCCCAGTACAGCAGGTTCCCGCACTTTCCCGACAGGTCAGGCAGATTAGGCTCTGTTTTCACTCGTCACTAGTTCTCTTGGACCTCCCAGTTCTAGAACAGCTTAGGTGCTGGGTCCCTGTGCTTGCAGGAGCCTGGGACTGGAGTCCTGTTGTGTACAAGGGGAGATATAATTCTCCCTACGCCCTCTCTACAATACCAGGCTCAGAGAATCTGGGCCATAGCATGGGGCGCTCTACAGAGGAAAAAAAAAAAAAGAAGAAGGAAAAAAAAAGATGTAAAAATTTTAGCTATGAGCCAAAGATTTAATAAGGCAGTGTTCCCAGTCTAAACTATTCTAGCGTATTATAGAAATCACATCTGTAAGTACTTTTCCATTATCAAAAGCTTGTTCCAAAACTTAACTACATAGCCTATAATATGAGGAAATCCACTTCTGTTTTCTCAAGCTGGTTGAAACTCTACTGATCTTCTACTGTTATATAATATTTCATATCCCATATTTTGGATGAGCACAGGAATTGCTCTGTTAAAAGAAATTTCTCAGAATTCTGGTGGTATGCATAAAAAGCAAAATTAAGAAATTGGTACAAAATGGAGTTTACTATAAATTTATACTCAACCACTCCTCAGCTCTTTAGTTTGGGAGGTTGATGGTGGGGAGGGGCCAAATTAAATGTGATAACAGGAGGTAACTAATGTAAATCTTGGAGAACTATAGCAACACTTGATATGGTGGCGCATGGTGGGAGGTAGTTTGCACAAATTAAGCTATGTGCAAATCTCTGTTCTGTTATTAACTTGTTGATGACTCTGGGTCAGTCACTGAATGGAGCTTCTCTTTTCTTCTTGGTAAGATTTGGTGTCCGACATTTATCTTGCTCATAGAGTCGCTGGGTTGATTAAATAAAATATACAGTGGGGCACAAACCACTTAAATTACTTCAAAGTTATTCAATTAATACCATTTATTTCTCCAACTAATTTTCTCTCCAACTGCTGTCCTCCTCACCCTCCTTTTTCCGCTGCGCATAACCACCCACCTTTAGCTCAAGATAAGGAATCGGAATAAAGGATCTAAGAGTGTTTGCTTCAGTATGGCACAGCTAAACTTTGCAAGGTCCAAATGTTGATTTTTGAGTCTTCACAAAATAAATCTGATATTCTATGAGTAAAGAGTCAGCAGCACTTTGGAAGAAAGTGTCCAGAAGGAACAAACAGAAAAAAAAAAAAATCTTGTTCGAAAGTGATACATACCATACTTCTCAAGGGATTTAAGAAATACAAAATGGCATATAAAGTGTGAAGAATAAGGATCCGTAACACGATACACAGATGGTGGCAGGCAGCTTGGAACAGATACATCATCAATGACCACTACATTCTCACATTCTTCAAATTGTGCATTGAAAGCATGTCACCAACTGAATTTTTGGTAGAAAATTTTTTTTTCTCCTCTGTGCACAGAAAGAATATATATATATGCTTTCCGCAGGTTTGATTCTGTCTCTGAAATAGAAGGAAAAAACCCTTGTCAGAACTAATAATCCTCTAGTGGAAAGCCTCCTAACGAGAATGACATAGCGCTCTGCCTGATCAGGTTCTGCCTTAGAAAGGAGAGAATTGTTCCACCCGTTTTTGCCAAAATTTCTGTTACATAAATTCTTTGTTCCCTGTCCTTTACTGGGGTGCGACATTTCTGTTTGGTTAAATTTAACAGCAGAAGTCTTTTCAAGCATCATCATTATGACTTTCTACAATTATGACTTCCTACAATCATGGAAGATAAATATAAAATGAAGGGCAGGAAAGAGCCAATGGTATTCATTGGCTTTCATTTTTCATGTCTCTAAAATA